>NC_041396.2:261275429-261875429 GCF_900747795.2 Erpetoichthys calabaricus | reverse complement strand
TTCAAGGAGCTCATAAACTCCTTAAAAAACTGTGTTGTACAAGTGCAGTCTCTCAATCGCTTGTATGACTATGATCAGCCTTTACAATATGTAGCTCCAGAAATAGTATGCAGTCTCAAAAGGTGCTCTACAAAGCAAAACAAAACATAATCACTTGAGTGGTCATTGATTTATTTGTTTCATTTGGCTGATAGTAGCATGAAATGAAATGACAAGACACAAGCAGTGAGCAACATGTGGTACCACTCAGAAGGTTCTAGTACAGTACAAAACACCTAATATTAAGGTTTTGGCTGTGTTTTTGGTCCTGCCTTTAAAATAATGTCTAATATCTTCTATCAGTCATCTTTTGTTCGTTGTCAGTTGAAAATTCTGATGATCATAGAAAAATCAGGCTAACATGATGAAGAAATTAGTATTTTGTTTGCCTACTTTGTTATTCCAAGAGAGTTCCAATGATTTTTATTTAATTGCAGAAGCATAGAGGCTTGTTTAAGTTTTGTTCTTTGCCATCATATAACAAATAAGGGTTGCTGGCACTGTATGTTAATGTCTTTCATTTTGCAGCTTTCTGGGTCTCAGTCTAGTCTTGCATTCCTTCCATGCAGAGTTTGTATGGATCTTAAACGTATTCCTCCCAGTTAAGAGAGGTTCATACACACGAGAGTACTGAGGGAAGGCACTGAAGGTACACACAGGGTAGGAAACATGAAATATTTTAAAATGTATTCTTTTACCTGTCTTAAGACAGATAACATGGCACGTTTTTCATAAAATAGCTGGACCAATGCCAGTAAAATCTTAGGAAAATGAACATTATGAGTTTCTAGCATTATAGTTTTACAAAATGAAAGAGATACAGTTTGTATCAGAAAAATTATCCAAAGACTAATAAGATTTCTGTAAGACAATGAATCAATCAACAGACCTTCTGAGGTTTACACTTGTTGCTAATGTTACTGTTATTAAGTCTCTGGTGAAAGTGTGTCTTTCAGATTACAAATCATTTCGTTCATCCACTAAGAGCAGACTGTATTTGTTGAGGAGGCTCAGGTCTTTTGATGTATGCAGCAAGTCGTTGAAAATGTCCTATTAGTTAGTAGTAGCCAGTGTATTGTTCTATGCTGCAGTCTCCTGGGAGCCAACTTAACAAACAATGCCTGAACAAACTGATCAGGAAAGCATGTTCCACCACAGGGAGAACAGTGGACATACTAGAAGCTGTTGTGGAAAAAACAATGGAGGCAAAATTCCCCTCCATCCTCTCTAGGAGGCGCTGTCTTGGATCACTTTTTAGCCACAGGCTCATTCCTCCACGGTATGCTAAGAAGTGCCTCTGGGGGTCTTTACAGCTTGCTGCTATCAGGCAATTCAATGCTTGCTCCCTGTAAGAGCCATTTTTTACTTAGTTAGGTTATGTTAAATTAATAGAAGTATGTTCTTAGTTATGTTAAATTGTTTGCCTATATGTTAGTGCATTGTCAACCTGAGGTTAACACTTTCAAGCTAAATCGTAAATGGAATATTCTAATTATTTCTTGTCATTCTTACTACAGACTAGTTCCAGTTTATGATCTGCCTTGCAGTTGGTAAAGCATGGAGGGCAAACAGTTTCAAACTGTACTGAATGTAGAGAAAAGCCAAACAAAATGACACCTTTTATTGGCTAACTAAAAAGATTACAATATGCAAGATTTCAAGGCACCTCAGGCCCCTTCTTCAGGCAAGATGTAATCAACCCTAGTACTACAAACTGTACTGAATGTATTGAACATGCTCAACATTCTGAACATACTGTGGTACTAAAGTGAAGCCTAGAAAATTTGCCATAAAAATGTAACGTAACAACTTTTAAGTATAGAGAGTAACTGAAATTTAACATGAGAAGGCTAAGATTATAATGAAACAGAGAAGAAACCTTTAGCCTTTGTAATCATTTTTTCTGAATTTTTGTGATTTGTTCCTTTTTAAATTTACACTTAGCTAATAAAAGGTGTCATTTTGCTTGACTTTTCACTACATTCATAATGGCTAACATGGTACAACACCCTAGTACTACACTAAACCTTTTTAAAATTAACTTTATTAGGCTGAGAAATTTCTTTTGTTAGACGTTTGACTCATGCTGGATCCTACCTTGCCAACTCTGTAGCTGTTTGATTTTGGGAGTCTGGAAAAGACGCAGCTACACTCCTGATGCCCTAAACTAAATGCTAATACACCTTCAGTTATTTTGCAATTTTAAGTTGATTTTGCAATTTCTGGACAATATACATTATTTATTGTTTTATTGATTGATTGCATTATTTGTCCTATGAGTCTGTTTCCATGTTTTTATGTTTCTGCTGCTGTATGTATCTAGATTTACCTTTAGGATTATAATGTTTTTCTAATCTAATCTTTTGAATCTGCTTATTCCAACAATCCCCTGCATCAAGTTTAAGCCAGAAACCACCCCTGTATAGGACACCAGCCCATCATAGGCCATCACACACCCACACTAAATAATGTACAGCCAACTGTCACCAGTTAACCTAACTTAAATGTTTTCATGCTGTTAGAGGAAAACTGGAAACCCACACAGACACAGGGAAAATTTGGACACGCAATAAAGGCTTCAACAATTCCAGAAATTAAACTTAAATGCCTGGAGGTATTAGAGACCAGTCAGTCAGTCAGTCATTGTCCAACCCGCTATATCCTAACTACAGGGTCACGGGGGTCTGCTGGAGCCAATCCCAGCCAACACAGGGCACAATGCAGGAACAAACCTTGGGCAGGGCGCTCACACACACACCAAGCACACACTAGGGACAATTTAGGATCGCCAATGCACCTAACCTGCATGTCTTTGGACTGTGGGAAGAAACCGGAGCACCCGGAGGAAACCCACGCAGACACAGGGAGGACCCAGGAAGCGAACCCAGGTCTCCTTACTGCGAGGCAGCAGCGCTACCACTGCGCCACCATGCTGCCCATGAGAGAGCAACAATATTTTCCACTATGTCACCTTATTATAAATCAAGTTTTTAAAAACAATCTTTATCATTTTAATTTGTTAACATGTAGTTAATTTTACCAGTGTCCATCAAAAACTAGAAAGGTAAGGATTCAGTTTTTCTTTCAGTTGTTTTAAAGTTGTGTGGCACAGATTGAAAAATTGTATAAGGAAGTAGCCACACATGTGGAAATACTCATAATGAATGAGGTACAAAGCTGTATGGAGAGAAGTGCTTCTATAAATGCGTGGCATCAGAATTAAGGAAGTATTACATCTCAGTTTGCTCAAATTGCATCTAATAACGCTGGGTAGGTCTCATTGCATACCATTATGGTTGGCAGGGCAAGATACTGAGATCTTAGTGACCCCCTGTAAGGGTCTGAGTGCTGGGGCGCTTTCGGTAGGGGCTTCAGTGATAGAAATAGCTGAATGTTTTATATTTCATGAGGATCAACAATTTGATGATGTCAATGTGCAGCTGGTCAGAAAGGGTAATAGTGATTGGATATGAGTAATCCTGGATCACAGTGTTGGTGTATTAGTATAAGGTTGTAAGGCTAAACAGATGAACAACTCAAAATCTTTAACTGCTAATTTCTAAGAAGTGAAACTGGAGCAGGACACTACATTTGGGATACAGAGGTGAAGAACTTTTTACAACTGAGAATCCATTGTTGTTGGCAGAGTGGTGCATGTGCATCAGGGCTCCAACAAGTGAGTGCATAAGTGTGCAAGAAAGAAACCTCCTTTTAATCAAAAGTCAGAATAGTCACCTGCACTAATAAAGTTCTCCTTTAACTCAGTTAACTATGAAAGACTATTTGTTGCTGCTCCAAGTTGAGGGACACACAATCTCTGGGGCCCATATTTGTTAGTTAGTTAGTTAGTTAGTTAGTTAGTTAGTTAGTTAGTTAGTTAGTTGTCATTGTGATACGAGCATGGTGTGTAGTGTACAGAGAAGATTATGTTGACATGTACAATATGATCTTCTCTGTCAGGCAACTGTGGAAAAGTGCAAGAAAGAACAGAAACAACTCTACCTTGTCTTCATTATTCTTACCAAGGGGTTCAGCCTTGTGAGCATAAAGGGCCTCTTTGAGATCCTGAGTAAGACTGACTGTCCCCAAACAGTGCTCAGAATCATCAAGTTATTCCATGAAGACATGAAGTGGAGAATCGTATTTGATAGCTCAATGTCAGAATCCTTCAATATGCTCAGGTGAAGCAGGGGTGTGTTCTAGCTCCAACACTGGCTGGAATCTTTTTTCCAGTCCTGCTTAAGTATGACTTTGCAGAAGCCTTGCAGGGCATCTATAAATATACAAGATCATATGGAAACCTCTTCACACTGTCAGGGCTTAGAGCAAAAACTAAAGTGTAGATTCAACATTTTGGAAATTTCTTGTTTGCTGACAACATAGCTGTCACTAATCAGACGCAGCAGGATCTACAGGCATTCATGATCCACTTTGTGGAAACCTGCAAGGAGTTTTGCCTCACCATCAACGTAAAGAAGACATGATAGGTGATAGGCCAAGGAGTCAACGCCAACCCTTCCATCACTATCATTGACGGAAGCTGGAAGTCATCCATGAGTTCACGTCCCTGGGCTCAACCATATCCAACAACCTCTCACTCAAAAGTGAGATCAACATGTGCATCAGAAAGACAGCTACAAACTTGTCAAAACTGATGAAGAGTGTATGGGCCAAAAGCAAACTCACTGACAACGCCAAAGCCTAGGTGTATATCACCTGTGTGCTGAGCATATTGCTGTATGGTAGGGAGACTTGGATGCTGCACACAAAACAAAAACAGTAGCTCACTCCTTCCACATGTTTTTCCTCTGGCGTATATTTAGCACCACTTGGAGAGACAAGGTCACCAATAATACAGTGTTTGAGAGGGCAAACACCAACTCCATCTTCTCTTTTCTCAAGCCCATATTTGTATGTACAGACTGCATCTCTGTTGTTAGTCATTAGCACTAAAGCATAAGTAACATGATAGTTATAATTTGTTACTAACCCTCACCTATTCTGTTTCTCTTCTCGGTACTCAAATGTGGCACTTGGTGCCATGGCCCACCTACTAACTTGTTTTGCCTACCTAAGGTAAAGTCATCCCTGATGGAGGATCGCAGGAATCGTGGGGTAGAGGGGTCCTTTCATCGGATTGGCTGGCCCAGCGCTGTTTCAGCTGTGGAATAGCCAATTGGGGAAGGCAGCTTGATGGCTGAGGTCTCCAGGACTCTAAACAAATCCAAATCATATTATGTGATATCATCCATCCATCCATCCATTTTCCAACCCGTTGAATCCGAACACAGGGTCACGGGGGTCTGCTGGAGCCAATCCCAGCCAACACAGGGCACAAGGCAGGAAACAATCCCGGGCAGGGTGCCAACCCACCGCAGGACACACACAAACACACCCACACACCAAGCACACACTAGGGCCAATTTAGAATCGCCAATCCACCTAACCTGCATGTCTTTGGACTGTGGGAGGAAACCAGAGCCCCCGGAGGAAACCCACGCAGACACGGGGAGAACATGCAAACTCCACGCAGGGAGGACCCGGGAATCGAACCCAGGTCCCCAGATCTCCCAACTGCGAGGCAGCAGCGCTACCCACTGTGCCACCGTGTGATATCATCTACTGTTAAATTCTGGTCCGTACCTGTAAAAGTTTTATTTTTATACTGTATTGAGGATTTGTTCTGTTCTGTGTATTGTATTGTATTGTATTGACCCCCTTCTTTTTGACACCCATTGCTCGACCAACCTACCTGGAAAGGGGTCTCTTTTTGAACTGCCTTTCCCAAGGTTTCTTCCATTTTTTCCCTACAAGGGTTTTTTTGGGAGTTTTTCCTTGTCTTCTTAGAGAGTCAGGGCTGGGGGGCTTTCAAGAGGCAGGGCCTGTTAAGGCTTATTGCAGCACTTCTTGTGTGATTTTGGGCTATACAACAATAAATTGTATTGTATTGTATTGTATGTACTGTATGTCCTTGTTGGGTCACGTTTCATGCAGATGTTCAGACACCCAAGGACCTCCTCTTTAGAGAACTGGCATCTGGCAAGAGGTCCTACAAAGATATCTGAAAAAGTGACCTCAACTCTCTTGGCATCAACAACAGTGCTTGGCAGTTGATTGCCTCAGACAGGAGTGCCTGGATGCAGGAGGTATTAAGGGTCTCTCAACGTATGAGGTTGAAGCGATACAGAAAGCTGACAACAAGAGAGCCCTCAGAAAGTACCATGCTGAAGATGTTGGATCTCCCTCAGCAGGGCCGGATTAAGACGAAATTGGGCCTGATGCTGCAGCGCAAAAAAGGCCTGCAGTCCTGGAATCATGCTAGTTGTTCTTCTCCAGACTTTTTCTTGGCAATGTTTTGCTGTGACAGAACAAGGAAACCAAAGTGGTTTAGTCTTGAAAGTGCAGATCTCAGCCTGGTCCTTAACATTTTTAAATGCATCAATATTGTGGATTTTTCCAGGTATATACAAATACCCAGATACCAGTAGAAATGAAGGAAAAATTGCCTTCAAGATGAAATCAAGGAAGGGTTTCATAGAAATAGCTGTAAGAATCTGAAACAAATACCTTGAACGTAAAGCAGAATCAGAGACTATAACAGACTTAAAAAATGTCAGGATGAGATATTGGGGTATTGTTGCTGTCTGCTAAGAAATCAGTTTAACAGACACATTTGGAAAATGTATTATTTTTGGCTATATATTATTCTAATTGTGAGAAAATGTATCTCTTTAGAAATAAAGCATCATACTTTTTATATACACTGTGAAAGGCATTGTATCAAATTGTTGTTATTTGGCAGACACACGACGGCTAAAGACATTTAAGAGATACAACTGGTTACATTTCTTTGTTTTTCCAAATGGAGCACAGGCAGGTGATGTGACTTGCTCGTGGTCACTGTCACTGTTAGTAGCAGAATTTGAAGCCACAACCTCAAGGTTTCAAGTCGAAAGCCTTAAACTCTATACCACAATGGCATTTTTTAAAAATAATTTAGTATTATTTCCTGACAAGCTGAGTCAGTTGGACCTTCAGTTTAACCAGAACCAAAATTACAGAACATATTCGCTCCCACTCTTCCTCACATTCTCAGCCTTCCCTGCTTGTGGTCAACATTCCTGCTCCATCATTGAGACTCTGAGTTGTGCTGATCTTTAACCCTGATGAAAGGTCACCCAACAGGTCAGGGCTCGTCCCAGAGTGGACAGCCTAATAGCTGACAGGCCAGGCAGGAACATGTCCAAGGGCCAGGAGGAATCTCAGTCCTGCACAGCTAGCAGGCCTTAAAACTAAAGCAGGTCAGGTAACAACCATTTTGGTGTTTATTGAACAAAATAATTGGGAAAGTAACATGGTGGTCATTTCCTGCATCTGTTGTTTAAAAGAAGAAACGAGTTAAGCCTTCAGGTATGTTTAGATGTTTAAAAACCGAAGAAAGCTGTTAATCAGAACTGCCGATTAACAAGTTATACTCATTTTACATTCAAGTTTAAATATTTTGTAATATAATATAATATAATAATATAATATACAAAATAAGAACACATTTATTTATTTATTTATTTTATTAATTTTATTGTAATCATTCCGTACAAATAGATCAATTTTTACAAAAAATAGGATTGAAAACAAATCAAACCCCACCCCTGAGAAGGAGAGCATAGCCAAAAGAGTAATACTTAAAGCTTGTAAACATGCCTAAATTGTTGAGTTTAATAGGGCAAAAAAGATAAATGGAGAAGGAAAAGAAATGCGGAAATAATTATTTCTTCTTTTTCTAAAATATTATTGATTAGATCCTGCCAGGTTTTGAAAAAATTCTGTACAGATCCTCTAACTGAGAATTTGATTTTTTCCAATTTCAAATAATATAAAACATCGGTTTCCCACTGACTTATAAGAAGAGAGTTAGGGTTCTTCCAGTTTAACAAAATAAGTCTGCGTGCCAAAAGTGTAGTGAATGCAATCACAGTTTGCTTATCCTTCTCCCATAAGAACACATTTCAAACAAGGTGTGGAAACATTAAGACATTGATTATGGAAAATCATTTTAGGCTGAATCACATTGCTATATGAAGAAGTCAGACGTATGTCTTTCAACACACTTAAAACTATCCATTCATTCACTTGCAATTTTGCCATCGATATTACCATATCATGTACAAAGTCTTTTTACAAAGCAAATTGAAGAAAAAATCAAATTATACAAACAGTACAACATAATAACATCTATCTGTTTACATAACCAATCCATCTGTCTATTCATTTTGAATTCCTTTTTTCCAGTTTTGGAGTGTTGGTGGCCATAACAGCAGGTTTGGCTACAAGGCAGGAACCAACCTTGGTTATGGTGATAGACTATTGCAGGACACACTTATACATACATGTGTGGGAGGAAAAGTGTGCTACCTGGAGGGAAACCCAAATAGAGATGTGGAGAAAATGCAGGCTCCACACAGACACGGTCCTGGGGCAGATATTAGAACCCAGGACTATGAGGCTGGAAGGGTGCAGTGCTCACTGCTGTGCCACAGTGCCACGCTATGAATGAATCCGCTTAATCATTTTTTAGGGCAGTTGGGGAGCTGGAATCTATCCCTGTAGCTCCACATGTAAGACAAGAAGCAACCCCTGAAGGCAAGGATAGTGTGGTAAAAGGTAAAATTACTCAACCAGTTAAAAAACATTAATCCTAACATGCTTTAATTTTTGGGATAAAAACCTGAGAGTGCTAATAAGGAAAAGTAAAACTTAAACACAGGGGAATTGAATCCAGGTCCTTTCAACTGAGATGTGACGACACTAATTACTTTGTCATCTTGTCTCCAATTTACAAAACACACCACTCTCCACTTACTGTACATGGAGCCTTTGATAAGAAGCCACGTCACAAAGCACTTTACAAATTAATGTAACATTCTTTAAACAGTTCATGGTGATGGGAAATGTAACTGGCAGAATCAGGTGAATGGCAGGAAATAGCCCTGGTCAGGGTGTTAGCCTAGTCTAGGGTTCATTCATGCTCACAAGGGGGCAGTTTGGGGTCACCAACTACCTTAACATGCATGTCTTTGGGGTTGAAGATGGAATAGCAGAGTACACAGAGCCAAATTCACACAGGCACAGTAAGAATGTACAAACTGCTGGACAAGGAATTTGAACCCAGGGCACTAGCTCCATGAAGTAGTAGCACTAACAACTGTGCTACCATGCTGCCCATCATGACAAAATAACTAAAGAGAAAATTAAAACAATGTACAATTGGTCAGCAATATCTCTAAAAACCTGTATGCATTTAACAGAGAGAGCAGGAGTAAAAATAAAGGCATTAAGGGCCAATTACAGCATCCACAACATGCAAGAGGTGATTCTTCAGCCATGATTTTACAGTTATGCCACCTTCGCTCATGGCAGATGTGCACAAAATGAGTGGAGTTACTCAGCGGATTGAGGGGTCATTGGGAGGGAAAGAAAGGCAGGTATCTAAAACTCTCAACTGTTGAATTAGTTTATGCTTAAGAAGCAGCAACAGCAGGGATTCTGGGATTTTGAAATATACAGCCTTTAATATGACAGTAGCAGTAGTTTTGAATTTCCTTCTGTAATGATCAGAAGGCCAGTGTAGTAGAGTCAGATAATATTCCAGCACCTTGAGTCTCTTTTACTGTACATATTGTTGCAAAGACATCTGATGGATGGGCAATTAAAAGAGATTCAGGGGGATGCGGGGGGTAAATCTTAGGCTGCTCATGAAGGATAATGGGTAAAGCTGTCAGGCTCTGACACTGAAGTGGAGGGAACTGAGCATCTTTCTCTATGTTCAAGATCTCACAAATCTGTTTGAAATAGAACTGATACAAATGAAGAGAACAGTTAGCTTGTTCCCAGCTGTCGCACATCCAGGCCAGATCTTCTTGTCATGGCCACCATCAGCATATGTGTGGGCTGAGAGGTTATGTCAACAAATGAAGAATTCCATAGGCAGAATGCGGATGTGAAATAGTAGAGAGCATGCATTTGGGACATAAGGATCTACACAGAACTGACCAATGATTTTGGCCAAAAAGGTTGAAGCACAATCACAAGGAGAAGTAAAGCTTCATTCCAATTAGAGGAAGTTGTAGTTTTGGGTGTCTGAAGCAGGAGTGAGCTCAAGAGGAATTCAGGAAAATCATTATTCACAATGCAAACAAGCACTCTGGAGAGACCGGAATCCAGATGGTAATGACTCTAACAGATGGTTATCAGTTAGATGTTCGATAAACAGAGAGAGCTTTTGACCAAATATGTAAATCTGAAAAAGTTAGACACACACCAGGAAGGCCAAGAGTTGGATTTTTCAGTAAAAAGAGACAGGCCGAAGGGAACGACTGATTGAGAGTGAGCCGCTTCAGCACAATGGCATCTGAGAAGATGAATGTGTTGCAGTCAGGATCCAGAAATGAGGTACTGGGTGTTGAATGACAAGGGATGTTTAGTGACTTTAGATGAAGATATACATGTTTAGTTCTGTAAGGAAGGCATCTGAACAACCTACAGAAAAAGAAAAGTGAGACGAAGAAAATGCGGATTAGTGATCTGACCTTGAAACAAGGAGGCAGGGTAGAGATGATTATAGCCTTGTTAAGGGTGCACTTAGTAACGATCTTCAACATCTGTGGAGGGTGGGGGGCCTGTGGCAGCACTTCAGAACCAGTCAAGCACCAAGGAGTCAAAACAGTAAATAAACAAGATGTCCTTATTACCAAAAATAAAATACAAGTAGGATGGAAGGAAGAATCATAGAGAATCACAAGCCAAAACTGAAAAAAACAGTAAAAAAAAACAGCCTGTCTGAGCCGGACTGTGAAGGTTGTTGAGCCTTACCTCTTAGGTAGGATGCCATTCCTACTTGTTCAACAAGCTAACACTATGCTCTCCTCTTTTCGCCTCCTATCTCACTTTCTCTTACAGTACTTTCAGACCTTCCTCCCTCTAATAGACTTGGCTTGGCTGTGGTTTCTCAAGGTGGCTTTAGATCCCCACATTTGCTTGAGGTCCACCTCCTATTTCCTTTTTTTTCTACTTGTCGGTGAGATCAGAAGAAGTTGTCAGCTATGCAGTTCTTAATTTCATAAAAATGTGTCCGGATATCAGAAGTAGTTGTTCTATTAAATGCCTATGATTAGAGGCAGCTTCCTGAAAAACATTCAAAAACTCAGAGATTTAGCATACTTCACACAGATGAAAAGTTAATTTCCTCTGTATGTACTAAAATGGACTCATCAAGGAGAAAATGCAGAAAAATCCAGCTGTTGTGTAGCGTTTGTTTGCAACCGTTTGTATATGGTGACTGTAAAAATTCATGGCATAAGAAATCTATGTGTCACCATTCATGATTAGTCAAAATTTAGTGGACACACAGACCACCAAACAACATTGCTCTTGACTGGTCAACATTGAAGGGGATAGTGAATGCAAAAGAATACAACTGTTCATTGATTTTGTATTTGCCTCAATTTTACACATCTGCCAAAAAGGGTGATAGGAAGGACACGAATGAGAAGAAATGCAGAAATCAGAGAAGAGACATTAAAAACTTCCAATGAAAAGTCAGTTTAATGTTTTAGTTAACAAGCAGAAATATCATGTCAAAAACACTAATCAAAGACTGATGAATTATTTTGGTCATATAAGTTGGTGTTCATGCTTTGTGACAGCCTTCAGCACTTATACACAGCACCAAAAGGCAATAATGAACTAAACAATTGCTTCTTTATTGATAAAAATACAGTACCTATAAAAAGTATTCACCCCTTGGAAGTTTTCAGATTTTATTGTTGTATGAAATTCATTCACAGTGGATTTAATTCAGCTTTTTTGGCACTGATCAACAGAAAAAAAGACTCCTGAATGTTAAAGAGAAAACAGAACTCAGCAAAATGGTTTAAATTAATTATAAATCTAAAACGCACAATAATTGATCACATCAGTATTCACTCCCTTGAATGTGACACCCCTAATTCATAACTAGTGCAGAATTAGTCACAGAATTAGTTCAAAGATCACTCGTCTGGGATTTTAATTGATTGTATTCTCAATGCACCTTATTTGGAAGGTCCAAGTTGAGGTGAGTCAATATGGGGGCCTCAGGGATGACAAAAGAACACTCCAAGCAATCTGTGAAAAGAGCACAAGTCAGGGGATGGAGACAGCAGAATACCCCTCGGAGTGCAGTTACATCAGTCTTGCTGAAATGGTAAATGTATGGTGAAGTTGTAAATCTGCCTAGAGCAGGCCATCCACAAAAATAAAGGGAATTTATGAGAAGAAGACTATTAAGGGCAGACACTTGGAGACCTATGAGAACTTTGAAAGAGTTACAAACTACAGTAATTCAGGTTGGCAAGATTGTGCAGACAGTAACTGTTACTTCATGAGTAACATCTTTATGGGAGAGTGGCAAAGAGAAAGCCACTGTTCCAAAATTTACATGATATCTAAGCTAGAGTTTTCCAGAAGGCACATGGGGGACTCTGAAGTCAGCTGGAAGAAGGTTTTATAATCTGATGAGACCCAAATTGAGGCTTCTGGCCATCAGAATAAATAGCACGTTTGAACACTGCACAGTATCAAAAACATGCCATACCCACCGTGAAGCATGGTCATGGCATTAACATGTTGTGGGGATGCTTATTTGCAGAAGGACCTGGTAGGCTTTTGAGGGTGGGGGGGGGGAAATGAATTCAGCAAAATGCCGAAAACTTTTGGAGGATAACATGATGCAGTCCAGAAGAAACCTTCATCTTGGGAGAAGATTTGTTTCACAGAAAGACAACAACACCGAGTATAGAGTCAAAACTACACAGGAATGAATGGCTTAAAAACAACAATAGTAATGTTATGGAGTAGCTGAATCAAAGTCCAGATCTCAATGCAACTGAGAATTTGTGGTTGGACTTGACAAAGGCTTTTCACTCACTCTCATCTGAAAGAGCTTGAGCAGTTTTTCAAAGAAGTATGGAAAACATTATAGTGTCCAGATGTGCAATGGTGATACAGACCCATGCACCCAGACTCAAGGCTGTCATGGCTGGAAAGGTGTATCTATTAAATGCTGAATTGAAGGGGAAGAATACTTATGGATCATCCATTTTGTGTTTTATATTTGTAAGTAAATTAGACCACTTTGCAGAGATCTTATAGGGCCTGTATATTCAAGGATGATAAAGAAGTTCAAATAAATAGACAAAAACATACCTACTGATTCTCTGGCTCTACCAAAATGATTGTCTGTCTGTTTCATGGGGTGGCTCTACCATTTGCCTATCACAATGCCACAACTAAGCACTCCCCATCTGCCATCCCTTCTCTCTTTCTCTCTGTCTCCTTCATTTCTTGACTTCTTCCCTTTCCTTCCAACATCACCCTCAACAAGTTTTTCCAGTGTCACTTGTGGCTAAGCCCAGAGTAGTCCAGAGTAGAAATCCAATTTGCCTCAGTGTCCCTGAAACTCTTAGCTTTCAGTTGTCATTAAAAGTTTTCAAGGTACCTTCTCAAGCGACTGCTCTGTCAGAGGGTCACCAAGTCCGTTCTTTCCCTTCTGAAACTGTACATCACATCCGTTCTCCCATTGACTTCACACTGTTTTCAAAAAGAAGATCAATAATTGAGTTGTCTGTCACCTTGCACTCTGTAGGAATATTCCATGCTCTTACCCAGTCCATAGCATCTCTCTCTCTTTCTAAAAGCTGGTGGCTCTGCCTATGTCTTTCCTCCAGAAACACACCATTATGCCAGCCAGATATACCTTCATAAACATGCTATTTCTATAATGTTTGATAAATAATAGTCCAGGACTTAATTTGATTCGTAATGGCAGATAAATGTTACATTATCCCAAGGTTGTGATACACCCATCACTTATTACTAATTATAACTGCCAAACACGTGCGCATGGGAGACGGTTGATGGGCTTAAATGGTGTTATTCCTCAGTCGGACGAGGGATTGGTGCTGTCATCTAATCCTTTCTCCTTTTGTCCCTCTGCAGACCCACCAAAGAACGTACCTCCCAGTGACATCACCACAAACACTTCAAACTGATGATGTCACTTCCAGCTATGACTGATGAAGTCCTATCTGTTCCAGAACCCACCTACTGAAGACCTCATTTCCTCTTCTGGCCGCCCTGATCCATCCCCTACCTGCTTTAGCCATATTTAAGAAACCAGCCAATCTCTGTTAGTCAGTTCTGTTTTGTAATAAAGACGTGTTTCATTTGCCTTCATTATTTTCAGTATGCGGGGTCACCATCTCCAAACATTCATCACATTCTTTGCCTGGTCCTTTTACAATAAAATAAATAGTATTTGTTAATGTGTCATTTACTTATCATTTATGTATGTGTAATGTTGGCCAAATTTCATTTCCTACTGCAAAGTTTTACTTTACAAAGACATTATAATTTCATTGCTAACGAGTGAGTTACAGTATAAGCTATTAAAGATGTCCCTATTTAATGTGGCTTGAAGTGTGTTTAACGTGATAGTGAAATTATGAAGAATGTAACAAAATAATATTCCTAGTAAAAAAATTGGGTGTTTATTAAGGGTATTCCCACTAATAATGCCCTATAGTATGCTGTGAGCCGCTAACCTTACAGCTTAGTAAAGACCTGCCAAACCAAATGTATTTAAAGTGTTTTTACTGACAATGGATGCTTCCCTTTTTCTATCAAAGGTGAATCCTTCTCAACACCTGCTCTACTGGGTAGAATCTTTGATCAATGCAGCCATCTGCACTATTGCTGCTGTTTTATTGAGAGCTGTGCTTCTTCTTTTTATTTCTATTATTATTACTATGTTTAATGGGTACAGATATCTAGAGCACAAGTGTGAATATCACTGTACACACGACAGTAAACTTGGCTTGACTTGACATGACTGCAGTTTTCACATGCCTCCTCCAAGCGACAGCTTACACACTGCTAACACTCTTCACTTTCAGCGTTGTGTGTGGCCTTGTCCAGACATGCTCAAGTTTGATTCCACGGGAAGTATGCTCCAGCCTGCAGAATACAACTATGTTTGATATAATGAAGTCTCACAGTAAATTTTAAGACCAAATATCGAGCTGAAAACAGAGAAACAATAAGCCACACATATGAAGCAGTTTGCAACTTTTTCTAGTAGTGCAACCACAGAGCTACTGCTGATTCAAAGTCGGAGGAATTCGAGGTCTTCAAACCCACAACAGTTGAAATGCACAATGGGTTTTTAACATTCTGGATTTATATTATGAAATACAAGAGGAACTAGAGACTGATTGCAAAGACATTTACTATCATTCTAGCTTTAAATATCTGGTTACAGACTTCCTTATTTGCCAAGAGGCTTCCCTGTCTGGATGTAAATAATCTTTTCCAGTCAGTCTTCCTGCTCCAAAGTTGGGTTGCAGGAAGAAAGATTTTAACTTGTGGGGGTGAGCCATTGTTCTTTACACTGTTATGTGCATTTGGTTCAGCATCACACATGCATACGCTTCCTCATCACACCTGGAGATGATCACAAATTGAGGACAAGTGAAATGGAAAGTACTTCAGTATTTTTGCCGCAGTGCATCTGTAACATTGTTTCTTGTGACAACTGTGTATATAATGCTTAAAATATTATATAGTAAAAAAATCATTAACATATTCCACATATTTACAATGCCCTCCATAATGTTTGGGACAAAGATATATTTTCTTTGATTTATTCCTCTGCTCCACAGTTTAAAATCACAAATCAAATAATTCAGACTAAAGTGCGCATTGCAGTCTTAAATTTACAGCATGTAGACGTTACAACTGTTTTCCTACATGCTCCCCCATTTCTTGCAACAATAATTCTTAGGACAATTGGCATCACAGGTTTGTGAATACTCAGGTGTGTTTCATTGCTTTAGTGGTGCAGCCATAACGTACCTTGGCTTACTTCAAGCCTCAGACTACCTTTGGAGTCTGTAGTTGTTATTGTTCAACATGAGGAAAAGAGCTGTGCCAATGAACGTCAAATATGAGTGTGAAAAACAAGAATTAAACCATTAGAGACATCGGTAAAACCTTAGAATTACCTAAATCGACTGTCTGGAATCTCATTAAAAAGAAAGAACACACTGATGAGCTCAGTAATCGCAAAGGGACTGGTAGACCAAGGAAGACCTCCAGTGCTGATGACAGAAGAATCCTCACTATGGTCAAGAAAAAGCCCCAACAGATCAGAAATAGTCTTCAGGAGGCAGATGTGTACGTGTCAGGGACGACTATCCACAGAAGACTTCATGAACAGAAGTACAGAGGCAAAAATGCAAGATGCAAACCACTAGTTAGCCACAAAAACAGGTTGGCCAAATTAAAGTTTGCAAAAACGTACTTAAGAGTCTGCAGAATTCTGGAAAAAGGTCTTGTGGACAGGTAAGAGAGACAAAGATGAATCTGTATCAGAGTGATGACAAGAGAAAAGTGTGGAGATGAAAAGGAACTGCCCAAGATCCAAAGCAGACCACTTCATCTGTTAAACATGGTGGTGTGGGTGTTACAACTTGGACATGTTTGGCTGCCACAGACACTGGCACACTTACATTCATTGATGATGGAACTGCTGATGGTGGTGGCATAATGAATTCTGAGGTGTACAGAAACATCTTATCTTCTCAACTTCCAATAAATGCCTCCAAACTCATTGGACGGCACTTCATTCTACAATGAAATGATGATCGCATACATACTGCTAAGGCAATACAGGAGTTTTTTCAAGCTAAAAATGGAAAATTCTTGAATGGTTAAGCCAGTCACCCAGTTTAAATCTAATTGAGCGTGCCTTCCATATGCCGAAGAGTAAACTTAAGGGGACAAGCCACCAAAACAAGCAGGAACTAAAGATGGCTGTATTAGCACCTGGTAATGTCTATGAATTACAATCATTGCATGCAAGGGATATTCAACAAAGTAATGTGCTGTGTCCCAAACATTATAGTGCCCTGAAATGGGAGGAACTTGTAGAAAAAGTGTTGTCATTTCTACATGGTGAGGCCTAAATATATGCAAATACCCTTAAATGAAAGTCTGAAATGTGTACTTTAATCATCTCTGAATTGTTTGATTTGTAATTTTAAACTGTGGAGCTGAAGGGTAAATCAAGCAAAAAATTGTCACAAACATTATGAAGGACACTGTATATAATACAATCATTTTTTCAAAGTTCATTTTCAAACTTGCTTAATCCTTTTTCAAGGTCTTGGTGTTTCAGGAATTGATCCTGGCAGCACTGGGCACAAAGCAAGAAAACAGTGCTGAACATGGCACCGGTCAATTGCAGTACAACACAAAATAATTGAGTAAATTTATTTTTATAGATATGTGTGTTAGTGATTGGAAATTGTCCCACTGTATGCATATGCATGATTGAGTCCAGTGATGGACAGGCGCTTCATCCAGGGTGGGTGCTTGCCTTGTATCTGATGCCACTGGACCACTCTGAATGAGAGTAAGAGGGTGTTGGTGAACATAACTGTGAAGTTATGTGCAAGTGATTTGCATTAGTATTTTTATTTAACTTCTTAAATTACTTTTGCACACATTTTGTTTACTCTGCCTAATTTGAATTTGGTTGACAAGGAGATCACATTCACACAAAACATAGGGCAGTGTGGAAGCACTAGACGGAGAAGGACCACACCTAGTAGAACCTTGCATGGCGATCTGAGGAGAACTCATTGGAGTGACATGGTGCATTGGGGAAATTCCTTTGACTCTAACAAGCGGCAACATGCAGAAGTGAAGAATCCTGCTACAATTACCATTGGGGGTGGGGAGAGATATGTTATGAACAACTCCACTCAGAGCAGGAAGCTGGACACGATGGAGGGCATTGTTTCCCCTGTACAAAGCATTCAGACATGTGCGCTCTTATGTCATTATTTGGTTGGCAGGGATGTCAGAAGCCCCCCTACAACGTGGAGTCAACCTTATGACCTCCTGGGCTTCCTTAAAGGCCCAGCCTCTGCATGATTAGCAACAGAAAGATGGGAAGCTGGTAGCGAGTTCTAGTCTTAGCTCAATATTAAACTGTAAACAGGGGAATTATAGAATTTTAATGAGGTAATTATAAACTCTGGGGACTTTCCATAAATGAATATATCTTCTTAAACTGCTTTATCCTGTGCATTGTTCTGGAAGAGGCAGAAACCAGTCCTACACAGGACAACATTTTGTCAATGGCCACTTGCATGTGGACAGGTATAGCCTTCTTAAGCAATCTTTCATTTATGTGTTCATTAATTATCTGAACTTAATTTTTCACTACTAAATCACATCAAAATAATAGTTCTTCACAGAGTGTATTCTCCTGACTCACATGGAGTCAGGTTACATTCTTCAGGTTACTGAGTCTGAACATTTTTATGATGTGAAAGGAGGGGAAAATCCATTTTGAAACTGAGAAAACGTGACAGCTCCACAGAGACAGCGACCAGGGCAGTCCTTGGAGTTATGAGGCAACAGTGCCCTGCCAGTACCTTCATGCCTTTAGTTATTTTTTGTCTTATTAGTCTATGTTTAATAGATTGCTGGGAAGGATGTCCAGTACTAGTTTTATGGAAACTTACTGAATCCTTTACATTATTTATTTGACCAACCCCTTTATCCAAAGCAACTTACAACATTTGAGATACAATTGGTTACATTTCTTTTCTTTTTTCAGTTGGAGCCCAGGCAGGTGAAGTGACTTGCTCAGAGTCACACAGTGTTAGTGGCCAGATTTGAACCCACACCCTCAGGGTTTAAAGTCCAAGGCCTTAACCACTGCACCACACTGCCTGAATCAGTGGAAGGTCTGACAGGCGGTAGACTGAGGTTTGTAAAACATTTAGGGCATGAGATGTGAGTATGAGTTTTGGGGTCTCACCCCTTACCTGAGACAACTTGGGGTGAACAAAATGATAAAATAAACATATTTCACATAACCCCATTGCTCAGCTGCAGTACAACATCTATAAGTTGGAAACTTTCAGAATAAATGCACCACTTATTTGTCACACAATTGTAATTGTTAAGACTTCTGGTACATGGCAAATCATGCATGAATTGTGTCACGTTTTAGATGTAGCATGATTTATGACTTACAAAATATATTCATAAAAGTGATAATCCTAAAGTAGGAAGCATATTATGTTAATTCTAGAGCGGGTTGAATAATGGATGGATGGATGTACATGGGGCTGGCACGGTGGCGCAGTGGGTAGCGCTGCTGCCTCGCAGTTGGGAGACCTGGGGACCTGGGTTCGCTTCCCTGGTCCTCCCTGCGTGGAGTTTGCATGTTCTCCCCGTGTCTGCGTGGGTTTCCTCCGGGCGCTCCGGTTTCCTCCCACAGTCCAAAAGACATGCAGGTTAGGTGGATTGGCGATTCTAAATTGGCCCTAGTGTGTGCTTGGTGTGTGGGTGTGTTTGTGTGTGTCCTGCGGTGGGTTGGCACCCTGCCCGGGATTGGTTCCTGCCTTGTGCCCTGTGTTGGCTGGGATTGGCTCCAGCAGACCCCCGTGACCCTGTGTTCGGATTCAGCGGGTTGGATAATGGATGGATGGATGGATGTACATGGTCCTAAACATATTAATGCAGGGCCTCTGTGTCCTTCAAAGGCAGGTAGCTAAGAGACTGCAATGATGATCTGCCCTTTCAAGAGTTGCAGGGGCACCAGACCTTAATAGGGGGAACTCCAGCCTGGTGTCCCGGGTCGAAAATGAGACTAAAGTCTAGACCCAGATTTAGCTCTTTAGAGACAGTAAGTGACCCCAGGAGAGTTCTTTGGACGGGGCTTAAAACTTCTTCCAATCATGCATTGAGCTAGGAGTCAACTGGTGAGTAGGCCACAAGTTCAACTGGCAAAGTAAGAGCATGAGAGGGTACAAAAGGTGACATAGGAAGACTTGTGTCTAGGCAAGAATAAGAATGCAAAGCCTGTGTTTAGTTATTAATTTTACATCAGCTATAGCTTTGATTTATCTGTTTATTTGTTACTTTCCCATTCTTGTGTTTTTCCCTTTCTAAGTTGTAATTTTTATTAAGAAAACATTTTTCCTAAGGCATTTTGATCTCCTTGGTGCTCAGTTCTTGGTTTGGTGACAACTGAAGAATTCCCTCTAAATATCACAAAATCTAAAAATAATAAAATTGTTAGAAAGAGTTATGTTGTCTGCTGAGGCTAAAAGGGTCACGAAGTTTAAGCTACCAATGGCTACTGCATCAGGCTAAGTTATGAATTACGCAGAAATAAAAAAGGGCTGCTCCGTAGTCATACAGAACATTCAACATTTTGCATCAATAGATCCAAATTGCTCTTAACAAAATATCAGACAAAAACAATTTGCAAATAATAAGTCCTTCAATGAGTTCATCATTGCTGCTGATCTGTAACATCCCTGTTCCTGCAAAATGCCACCGTGCTAATCACAGTAATAGTTTAAGAGGTACAAGATCAAATAGTTAATGTAAGGTCTGTGAGTGACAACTCAAATCCAGAACTCACCTCATTATGTCTAACTTTAGAAAAACAATTTTGACCTCCTTGAAATGAGTTGTTAGAATAAAAAAGCAGAAGTCAAAGTAAGTATGGCTGCCAGTGATCTTCTATTTGAAAAAAGTGCTTGTCACATGCCATTAGGTCACAGGGGAGTCATAGCATGGCAGACAACCATTGGCATTCTAAAAATAATCTTCAGGGAATCTTGATGCTTTTGGTAACATATATAGGAAGCCGGACTTCAATTATAATGTATAGAAGCCTAAAATTCCCAATTTGTAAGCCCCAGCTCCATCAGTCTGAGTCAAATCCTGGAAAAATATGAAGTAGTTGACCTATGAATTTATTTGACAGAAACACTGAACCACCTGTCATGATCATTAGTACTGGTGCTTCTATGTATCAACTCTATGGTGACCTCATGTGACAATCAGTTAGGTAGTGGATGCTAAATGATATTATTTAAAGTTGAGAGATCAAAGAGACTCCATTTTGTGATTACACTGAAATGTTTTCTCTTTTTTAGGAGTTTTAGGCACCTGATTTATGCATTCTCTTGACAATGATTCTTGTTTTACCCCATTTAATAATAATAATAATAATAATTCATTACATTTATATAGCGCTTTTCTCAGTACTCAAAGTGCTATCCACACAGGGAGGAACCAGGAAGCAAACCCACAATCTTCCACAGTCTCCTTACTGCAAAGCAGCAGCACTACCACTGCGCCATCTTACATGATCATCTTAGCCTTGATATTATTTTTGTTTTGTTTTAATTACTACCAAAATATTCTTTCTTATGAAACTTTCTCGCTGGTCACACCACCTGAAATAGGGAGTTAATTTTATTGGTTAACTGAGGTAGCAAGTGTTTGCTGTCAGTGAAGTCAGAAGTGAAACCAAACAATTCTTTGTCTGACTGGCAATAATGATCCTTACAAAACTGTATAGATCACTAGAATCATATCATATGAATGCTTAAACATCTACAGCCTCTTCCAAGCAGGCACAGCACAGAGGAAGTAGTGTTTTTCAGCATCAGCTTTTCGTCCATCATGTCCAGATGTTAGACATCGGATTCCCCAAAAAGGTCTGCCGTTTTGAGTAAATGTATCAGTTCAGGACAAAGAAAGCTCTTAAGATTCTTCCACACAGTCAGCATGAAAAACCGAAATGATACCATGTCTTGGGACACCAATAATCTGGGTCTTGATCAGTGGAGAATGAGTCTATCAGAAGAATACCAGGAGGGAATGAAGAAAAAAACAAACAGGAGAAGCAGAGTGGGTCATGATTCCCACCAGTCTTGCACCACCAGTACCACCAGGTACTCCCTACTCAAAGTCTGAGTCTCAGATAGGTCTCATCAGTCATGTCACTGTATGACAGACAATCACACATCTTGATTTTTTTTTTATTTTATTGCAATCACACATCATTCCATACAAATAGGTCAATTTTTACAAAAATAGGATCAAAAACAAATCAACCCCCACCCCTGAAAAAGAGAGTTAGACCAGCAGAGTAAAACTTAAAGCTAGTAAAAATAAGTTAATAGATAAATTAATTAGTGAATAAAGATAAATGGAGGAGAAAAAAAGGATAAAAGGGGAGAGAATCTGCTTCTTCAGAGCTTTAAAAGCATATTCTAAAATGTTATTGATCAGATCCTGCCAGGTTTTGTAAAAGTTCTGCACCAATCCTCTAAGTGAGAATTTGATTTTTTCCAATTTCAAATCGTATAAAACATCAGTTACCCACTGACTTAGAATAGGTGAGTTAGGATTCTTCCAGTTGAGTCTTCCTGTCAATAGTGTAGTAAAGGTGATCACAGTTTCTTTGTCCTTCTCCACTTTAAGCCCCTCTGGGAGACCACCAAACAAAGCTGTTAGAGGATTAGGAGGGATTGTGACACCAAGTCTGTCTGAAAGGCATTTAAAGATTTTGGTCCAAAATTATGTTAATTTGGTGCAGGCCCAAAATATGTGACCCAGTGAGGCTGGAACTTGATTGCAGCATTCGCAGGTTGGATCTTGCCCCGGAAACATTTGGACGATTTTAAATGAGGGAGATGTGCTCAATATATAATTTTGAGTTGAATAATTGTATGCTTTACACATATGGAGCTCGAGTGAATTCTCTGCATTGCTACCTTCCACTCCTATTCTGAGATGTTGAGTAAGAGATCCCTTTCCCACTGTCCTCTTGGATCTTTGAAAGGGAGGGACTGTAAAATGGTTTTATATATTGCAGAAATGCTGTCCGAGTCCTCGAGACTGATCAATATTTTTTCTGGCATAGAGGGAGGTGGGAGATGAGGAAAATCGGGCAGGTTCTGTTTAACAAAGTTTCTGATTTGAAGGTAGTGAAAGAAATGTGTTGCTGGAAAGTTAAATTTGGAGTGTAATTGTTCGTAGGATGGAAAGACGTTGTCTATGTACAGCTCTCTAAGTGATTTAATCCCGAATGTTTTCCAGATATTAAAAACTGCATATGTTTGAGAGGGTGGAAAAAGGTGGTTCTCGTGCAGAAGTGTCACACAGCTTGATTTAATGATCAGATTCAGTTAGACAATGCTAGGCATGGGCCTATGTAGGCCGATGCTTATATAAGATGATAATTTTCAAGATTATTAACAGCCCACATAAATTCCTATAAATGCTCATTTCTTTTTTTGCAGAACAGTAATTTGAACAGCAAACACTTCAGCTGTGCTCCAGTTCAATAACTTACATCACATGTTTGCCAGCACATATCTTAAAATATGTCCCACTCTGTAGGGTTTATTTTGTTAATCGCTGTTCAATTTGATGATCCTTTAATGTATATTAACTGCGTGCTGCTGAACAAGAGATGTCACTGTCAGAATTCAGCTTGTAGGATATCTGTCCCAGTGAGCTTTGCAACAACTAAATTGTTGAGAAGAAGAATCTTCCAGGAAGGGGAAAGAAACGTACAAATGTGAGCGTTAACGTACCATTAACATTGTCATTACTAATTTGTATAGTTTCATAAAGACATACTTGTAACTACATACAAAGTACACAAGCCGGTCTTTACTATCAAAGGTCTGTAACATGAAGCACCCTTGCCATGACCAATGACACAGAGGTATGTCCTACTTTAGGCACTTTTGTTGGGCCTAGTGGACCTGATGATTGATTAACTTTGAAGGAAAGAGTCCCTAGAAGCAAGAACAACCTGGGCATTGTCATAATCCACATTACTCCAAGGGACAGATGCTTGAGACAGGCAGTTAGCATTTTTTAGTCTGTTGAAAACATGCACCCCAGCAATGGAGGCTTAAATGTCAGCATTACCTGCAAGCTGACAAAACTAAAGGAACGTATCTGATGACAATATGCTGGAATTATAGCCTGAGCCTCAGTTTGTCTTAAGCCGCTGAGCCACACTATTACAACATATTCCCCATATCATCCTGTGAATGTGAAATACATCTCCCACAAACAATATATAAAGATTTTGTGTAAAGAGAACTCTTCCAAGTACTTTCAGATACAAAATCCACTATGGCACACTGCATTTTTGTTGTATGCCAATAGGGAAATCCAGTAAAAAGCATATTGTCTCCAAAATGAACATGGCAGCATGACCTAGGTTTGCAAAGTTGTATCTGAATGAGCACAGATTCTGAAACATTGTCCTCTAGACAGACAAGACCAAAATAGAACTGTCCAGGCAAGTGTAATGTAACATCACAAGAACCTTAGACCAGAAGTGAAAAGAGGGAGTGAAAGAGTGATGATTTTGGGTTAGTTTGTAGCCAAAGGAGCTGGATGCCTTGCACTTGTTAAGTCCATTATGAAGTCCACTTTACACTAGAACGTTGCACAAAAAATCATGCTGCTTAAACAAAATTGGTTAATGGAACTGATCAAATGACCCCAAGCAAATTGTATCAGTAAATTTGCAAATGAATGGCTGGAAAAGCCTCGCAGTAAGGAGACCCGGGTTTGCTTCCCAGTTCCTCCCTGCGTGGAGTTTGCATGTTCTCCCCGTGTCTGCGTGGGTTTCCTCTCACAGTCCAAAGAACATGCAGGTTAGGTGGATTGGCGATTCTAAATTGGCCCTAGTGTGTGCTTGGTGTGGTGTGTGTCCTGCGGTGGGTTGGCCCCCTGCCTGGGATTGGTTCCCTGCCTTACGCCCTGTGTTGGCTGGGATTGGCTCCAGCAGACCCCCATGACCCTGTGTTCAGATTCAGTGGGTTGGAAGATGGATGGATGGATGGCTGGAAAAAAGATTTCAAGATTTGAGAACAGCCAAGTCTTTGCTGAAATCTCAACCCCACTGAGATCTCTTGGTAGGACCTTAAAGACTATGCATAAATGAATGCCTTCAACTTTCAACAGTAGAAGCGGTAGTTAGAAGGAATGGGCCAAAATATTTCTAGTATAATGTTTGAAGTAGAAAGCAATCATACGGTGTACTTATTTTTTACTTATTTATTCTTAGTATTTTTTGTTGAATACATAATGACAAAGTGAAACCTTCTGTGCATCATTTGTTGCCTGAAGTCTGATTTATCCAAATTTGTGACTTTGTGAGGACTACATGATTGTTAAATACAGTGGTGTGAAAAACTATTTGCCCCCTTCCTGATTTCTTATTCTTTTGCATGTTTGTCACACAAAATGTTTCTGATCATCAAACACATTTAACCATTAGTCAAATATAACACAAGTAAACACAAAATGCAGTTTTTAAATGATGGTGTTTATTATTTAGGGAGAAAAAAAATCCAAATCTACATGGCCCTGTGTGAAAAAGTAATTGCCCCCTTGTTAAAAAATAACCTAACTGTGGTGTATCACACCTGAGTTCAATTTCCGTAGCCACCCCCAGGCCTGATTACTGCCACACCTGTTTCAATCAAGAAATCACTTAAATAGGAGCTGCGTGACACAGAGAAGTAGACCAAAAGCACCTCAAAAGCTAGACATCATGCCAAGATCCAAAGAAATTCAGGAACAAATGAGAACAGAAGTAATTGAGATCTATCAGTCTGGTAAAGGTTATAAAGCCATTTCTAAAGCTTTGGGACTCCAGCGAACCACAGTGAGAGCCATTATCCACAAATGGCAAAAACATGGAACAGTGGTGAACCTTCCCAGGAGTGGCCAGCCGACCAAAATTACCCCAAGAGCGCAGAGACGACTCATCCGAGAGGTCACAAAAGACCCCAGGACAACGTCTAAAGAACTGCAGGCCTCACTTGCCTCAATTAAGGTCAGTGTTCACGACTCCACCATAAGAAAGAGACTGGGCAAAAACGGCCTGCATGGCAGATTTCCAAGACGCAAACCACTGTTAAGCAAAAAGAACATTAGGGCTCGTCTCAATTTTGCTAAGAAACATCTCAATGATTGCCAAGACTTTTGGGAAAATACCTTGTGGACTGATGAGTCAAAAGTTGAACTTTTTGGAAGGCAAATGTCCCGTTACATCTGGCGTAAAAGGAACACAGCATTTCAGAAAAAGAACATCATACCAACAGTAAAATATGGTGGTGGTAGTGTGATGGTCTGGGGTTGTTTTGCTGCTTCAGGACCTGGAAGGCTTGCTGTGATAGATGGAACCATGAATTCTACTGTCTACCAAAAAATCCTGAAGGAGAATGTCCGGCCATCTGTTCGTCAACTCAAGCTGAAGCGATCTTGGGTGCTGCAACAGGACAATGACCCAAAACACACCAGCAAATCCACCTCTGAATGGCTGAAGAAAAACAAAATGAAGACTTTGGAGTGGCATAGTCAAAGTCCTGACCTGAATCCAATTGAGATGCTATGGCATGACCTTAAAAAGGCGGTTCATGCTAGAAAACCCTCAAATAAAGCTGAATTACAACAATTTTGCAAAGATGAGTGGGCCAAAATTCCTCCAGAGCGCTGTAAAAGACTCATTGCAAGTTATCGCAAACGCTTGATTGCAGTTATTGCTGCTAAGGGTGGCCCAACCAGTTATTAGGTTCAGGGGGCAATTACTTTTTCACACAGGGCCATGTAGGTTTGGATTTTTTTTTCTCCCTAAATAATAAAAACCACCATTTACAAACTGCATTTTGTGTTTACTTGTGTTATATTTGACTAATGGTTAAATGTGTTTGATGATCAGAAACATTTTGTGTGACAAACATGCAAAAGAATAAGAAATCAGGAAGGGGGCAAATAGTTTTTCACACCACTGTATATCCTGATTTGTAAAAAGAATTGAACGAAGGAGTGTTTAGTTTTTCACATCACCATATGCTTCTTAACAAATATTCACTTAGTTAGTTAGGCATTTTACAGTGGCATGTAAAGCAAGTCCTGCCACGAAGCTTTGCTGAAAGCACTTCTCAAACATCTGAAGCAGTCTTGCGCCATCAGCAGCTATTTTGTGCCCCAGGTGTCGTGAGCAGCTCCTCCCCCTCCACCCCTGCATTCCAGAGAGCTTATCAGATGAACCCACGAAGAATCGACCTGCAGACACTGAAAAGACAACAGACCCTTGGTTTTGGGAAAGCCTAGGATTCCAGGAGTAGGTGAGCCATTTAGTAATAGTGAACAAAGTGTGTTTCTCCTTAGATCTCTAATCAGTCCAGGCACTATGTGTGACGGATAGCAATTGTGTGAACTGAGGGTGAAAATATGCAGAACTTTCCCATGGTCTTCCTGACATCAAAATTAGCATTTGAAAAAATATTAGATAGCAGCCACAATCGTATTATTCTGCCTGTTCAGGAGCGGATTGGGTCTCAAAACCGGCCCGGGCATCCTCCAACGAGTGAGGTGACGAGGTCGACCCACTCGGCCCATTATTCATTGTAATTTTCTTAAAATTTGTGATGAGTATGCAGGTTGCTACTTGCTATGAGCCTGTGATATGAACTCTATCTAAACTGTTGACAAACTTAATATGTACACTGTTGTTTAGACATGACTTAAAATTTGACGACATGCTTAGAAATAAAATTTAATGAAAAATAAAAATTTAGTAACACAGCTTACACGTTATTAGAGTACATGTCACATGTCAATGTCATGTCCAAGTGCCAGTACCCTAGTAGGCTAGTAGCTGCTCATTTACAATGGAATAAATTATAATAGGTTATAATGAAAACCTCAACTTAACGATAAACTATAAATGTTCTGTCCTAATATAAAAAATTCCTATCCTTTGCTTTATAACTTTATTTCATCATACTAATAATTGCAGCTGAAAATAAATTGCAATAATATATATGCTAACCGAAATGTAGCAGTATTGAAACAGAAATCGGCAAAAGGCAGTTTTGACCAAATTTTTCGCTGCAATGTTGTGTACTGACAACTAAAACAACTTGATGACATAATACGTTATATTATATAGGACTATATAAATCGCAGTACTGGACAGATAATGTTTAGTAGTTTAGAAAATTAATTTTAATGTTAAACAATAACCAGTACATAAAATTTATTTCATGAAATGGCCGGCCCATAAGCAGACCAAAGTCTGTGGCTCACCGGGAATTGCCCAAATGCCCTAATGGCCAGTCCGCCCCTGTGCCTGTTCACATTCACTTCTTTGATGGCAACAATTATTAGAAGCTTATTTTTCTACCTAATTAATAACTGCTTAAATAAGATCATAACATTATATTAAACTGATGTGGGTATCTAGATGTACTTTTAACAGAGAGAGATTTATTGCTTCCTGCCAACTTGAAACCTTATTTCTGTTAGTTTTAGTACAGGACTAGTTTCTAATTGCTGGTGGACTTATTATGAGACTGTACCCTAATATCCAGGGCATTGACTGCCAGACCACACCTTATCCAATGTAATTTCAAAGGGACTGTTATCTATTGTCACATATGACTGGGGTTCTGACCCAGCCGGGACGCCTGGAAGGACTGGAAGGTGGCCTTTATATCTTCCGGATCACGAGGGGGCAACCACCCAGGGTTAGGAGAGGACCACAGGAAAGGAACAAGGAGATTCCAACCCATTGTGACCCGTGGCCACAGCCAGGGGGCGCCTTAAGCCTCAGGGGACCCGGGAAACAATTACTTCCGCCACACCCGGGAAAATGGAGGAAGACCCTTCCAGGGATGTCTGGAGTGCTTCCGGGGCAAAGGGCAGCACTTCCACCACACCAGGAAGTGCTGCCGGAAGGACGTCATCGGACACTTGGAGCACATCCGGGCGGGAATAAAAGGGGCCACCTTCCTACAATCAAGGAGCTGGAGTTGGGAGTGGGAGCAGGACAAGGCTCCCATGAGGAGAGGAAAGGCGGCCATGGACTGTGAATAGGAGCCCAAAATAGAGGTGACTGGTGCTGGGAGCACTGTGTGCTGTGCGGGACTGTGTTATTTGTGCATAAAATAAACGTGTGATTTTATAAAGATGTGGTTTCTGACTGGTGGTGTCCGGGCAAGTCTCACACTATGTAATGGAGGAATTGCTATACAACTGTGCTGACGCAAAGCTTCATTGGACATTATATCACAACTTAACTTGAAATCATAATGTTTTGATATTTTGTATTTAGGTTTATAATTTTTGCCATTCTTTTATTATTCTGGCAATTTAGACTTTTGGTTGCTATGATACCACATGTTCCTAGTGGTATTGCCTGCAGAAGACAGCACAGGGGTGTGCCCATGTGTTTTGGCAGCCATATTACTTAAGGGCAAGCTGCATGTTTAGTAATTGTGTGCACTTTGTTTTGGCAAAAGGAAGAACCTTGTTTCTAGCAGTAGAAGTTAGTTTCCCTGGCATTTTTTCAAGTATATTTAGCTTTTGCTTTTGAGCAGCATTGATCCAGAATTCAAGCCTGTGTATCTATTTCTTCATTTTAGTTTGTTTGATAATCCTTTTGTCCTCCAGTGTTTTGACGTCAGTACCATCCAGACTTCTCTTCCTGTTTTTTATTAAAATACATCCATCACATTCTGGTGAGTTTCACCTTCCTTATCTGACCTATATATAAGATCAAACTGGTTATGACATTTTAATTACCGGTGGGTTTAAAACGGGACAGTGATGCCGGTGTCTTTTAACTCACAACTGGATTGCACCTTAATATCCAGTGAAGGTGATACAAAATTCACATTAATTTCCAGCACACTTTCTACGTGACATCATTCTAATATGCAGTGCACTGTGAATGGAGAAGGTTCTTATGGCAGCTACACCTAGAATAAAGTATACAAAATTATATGTTTTTTAAATATACAAAGAACCACAAGGGATATGTAAATACAGGGAGAACAGAAAAATGCAAAATAAATAGAAGACACAACAACAAAACCTGTTGCTTTTAAGGGGCCTACCTGGTGGTGTGGCTCACCCCCTCAACCACCTGTTAAATGTAATGAAAGAAGCACTCACTTCTTGCACCTTACTTCTCTCTCTCACGACACTGTTATCATTTCCTGTCACCTCACCTCCTAAGTTAAGACTCAAAGGTCCACTGGCCCAAGACAGCTTTAAATCCTTATCTAAAGTTTCTTGGCCACAAAGTGTCACTACTGCACAGTGCCATCCTATTTGAACTTTCCATTAGACGGCTTGGATTACTCCTTCATTCAAATTTCTGTTCAAGCCAACTCAGGTTTGGACCCTAACCACTAAGTAGAATTCACTATAGAATAGAGTTTTTCAGTCAATTAAGATTGATCCAAGGGTGGCACGGTGGCGCAGTGGGTAGCGCTGCTGCCTCGCAGTTGGGAGACCTGGGGACCTGGGTTTGCTTCCCGGGTCCTCCCTGTGTGGAGTTTGCATGTTCTCCCCATGTCTGCGTGGGTTTCCTCCGGGCGCTCCGGTTTTCTCCCACAGTCCAAAGACATGCAGGTTAGGTGGATTGGTGATTCTAAATTGGCCTTAGTGTGTGCTTGCTGTGTTTGTGTGTGTCCTGTGGTGGGTTGGCTCCCTGCCCGGGATTGGTTCCTGCCTTGTGCCTTGTGTTGGCTGGGATTGGCTCCGGCAGACCCCCGTGACCCTGTGTTCGGACTCAGCGGGTTGGAAAATGGATGGATGAAAGATTGATCCAAAATGCCCGAGCTCAAAACATATATTAATTTGCACGTTGTTCTCATTTAACACTGCTGTTTATCTTCCATTGATTCCTATGTGTTGTCCACATCAAGTTCAAAACCCAGGAGCTGTTTTGTAAGAGTGCCCTAGGATTCAGTTCAACATACCACTAAAAATGTGTTCTTATTGTCTGCCAAATCAGGCCATCTACCAATGTCAGAGCCTAAAGGTAATCAATCCTGGCTACACAGTAATAGAATACCTGACACATACTGGAAAAGCCAGAAAACCCTTTCTCCCAGACTGCACTTGACCCTTGAGAACTAGTCCTGTTCTGGGACACATCACACACTTGATCTGTTCACTCATCTTGTTTCGAAACATGGTTAACAACGCAGACTTTATTTCTGATCCATTTTTTTGGTCATCTTCTGTATTTATTATTCTGCCTTCTTACTGGAATATTTTATAAACTAATAGTTTATCATGTCATCAGTTCAGGTGGTACAACAGCATGGTGGTTAGCACAGCCTCCTGACAGTTCACAGATGCTGAGTTTGAGTCCCATACCAGGCCACTGCATTCTCTTCATGTCTGCCGTAGCTTTCCTCTCACATATCTCTCACATCCTCACATCTCTCACATATCCTCTCACATATCACATATATCTATAGCAATAGACATTGCTATTAGGTTAATAAGAAATTCTAAACACCGATGTGTGTGTATGGAATTGTGCATCCAGTGCTGCCAGAATAGGCTGCAGCCTAGTCCATAACCCTGCTTGAGAATATTATGATTTGTTAATAATTAAGTTCCATTATTTGTGTGTAAACTATTTTGGATTAAGGTTTTTAACCACCAGTAATGACCAAGCTCATCAAGCTTAGGCAAACATTCCCAATGAACCAAGTTAATTGAAGTTGAAAATTAACCTAACCTGCATTTCTTTGGGATACAAGAGGAAAATAGGGTATCTAAAAAAAAATCCACAAAAATACATAGAAAAAATCCACTCAATGACCAAGCTGAAAGTAAAAACCCCTTTCCCCGGAGGTTTAGGGCAGTAGCATTAATCATTGTAACTTTGTGCTGCTCTCATTGAAGCAAGCACACAGTATATAAATATTATGGAGTTCTTTTCAGAGCCACTGATTCCCTGATGCACAGGACTTGAGCATCGTGGTTGGCAGCCTTCAGTGCAGTGCCATTGCTGAACCCATTTCAAGTGACATCAAAGCCCTGCAGTCAAGAGCTCTTTAGAAATCTGAACTATTCCTGTTGCTTGCTTTTTTTGTCCCTTAGGCTGCAGATTCAATTCTTGGAGGGGCAGTGATTCACAACAGTACAGCATTTCGGAAATGACTTCTGTTTAAGCAGAATTAAGGCCTCTTAAGTCACCAAGCACAAGCTACTGAACTGCATGGCAGCCCGTATGACAGTCAGTTACATCATTACAAAATGCAAAGTTGGCAGACATTTTGCATTTTTTAACTTGTGGGGATAGGGAAATGAAAAGTAGACTCAGGAAATTCAGTTCAAGCTACACAACAGTCCCTCATTAAGAATGTGGCAGTAGCAAGACTGACGTTGGGAATGTCTGCTGTTAAAAAAAGGAGCCTGATTGTTCACGTCAGAGCTCTAGTGGTGAAAATGGTTGTACTTTGTAGTCTGAGTTCACATCCAGCAAGCACGGAGTGAGGCATGGAAACAGGAGGGACGCTTCACGGCCGAATATCTCACCTGCGATATTTGGGACAGGGCTGGATTAATCATTAAGCAATATTCCATTGCCAGATTTACCAGTAAGAGAAAACCTTTCAAGTATAAATAAAATGGAAGTATACAAAAATAAACATTATTTTCCATCTTACTGTAAGTTTTGTTTCATTCAAAAAAATTACATTATATTTTATGGTTTATTATTGTTTATGTTTTGAGTTAGATAAATATGGACAGACAAAATCTTTTAAGTGCTTAGGGCCTCAAAAGGTCTTAATCCGGCCCTGATTTAGGAGCTTATCCAAGATTTACTCAGGTGGAGAGAGACGAGTATATCGAGAAGAATGACTGTAACAAGGCTGAAATGACAAGAGCCTTCTGTGAAAAGAACACACTTTTCTCCTTTAGCTCAACTGGCAAAGATGGTTGTACTCTGCACTCTGAATCAATTGGTACAAATTTGTGTCCAGCAACAAAAAGTGAGTATGACAATAGATTGGCGAGCCCCTTGGGCAAATTGCTCAACGGTGACAATGAAAGTTGATCTGTTATCATCCCTTAGTCTCACCACAATTAACTCCACTCCTTGATTAATTGACTTTAGTCCCCTTGGCCATGTCGGCTCATTTTGGTCAGTACAGTAAACAGCCCTAGGCACCCTTGCCCTGCCCACCATGACCTCCCTTGAACAGTGAAACAGTTGATGCCTTTTTGCTACCCCAGCTGCTCCCTGAACCTTCCAGTCTTTAATAATTTTCACCCATTCATACTCCCTCTGCTTAGACCTGCCTCAATTACTATCTCAATAGTAGTTAATACCCCTTGGTACACCCTCTTCCGCTTCCATCTCTTCCAAATAAAATCTGTGTAGTAGTCACTTCTACTTGCCACTTTCATACCCAGTACCCCGACACCCCTTGGTAACACTCTCAACATTTGGACCTACCCCAATTAATGTTCTGGTTTTGATATCCACTCTGTTATGATCCATTGAAACATAACAAACATTTTTGATAAGAACAAACTTATTAATTTACATTCATTTAACTCTTTAAAAAAATCAGGTTTTTAAGATCACCAAAATACTTCTACACTTCTTCCGAAATTATTTCAAGTATCTATTGTCAGCTGTGTGAAGAAAAACTCTGTAATGTTAGCGTAGCTTTTATCCTTAACCAGGGCTTGGTACACACTGATGCAGTGTACCAGAACTTTTCAGTTTTTAGCAGTTGAGTGCCAGCAGTGTTTGATGTGCACCACTAGCATTTTCAAGCATACTGGTTGACATCAGGTGTATCCAAGTCAAACCAGTCCCTGATCAACTGTTAGCATATTGAGATACTTGAACTTGAAGGGTGGCCTGAGGGCCGACGTCCTCTAGTGGATCCTGTGCTCACTGCCCGACACTGTGGAGCTCGATTGGCATTTGCCATAGCAATACCAGAATTGGCAGGTCCACTACTGGCGCCCTGTGTTTTTCACAGATGAGAGCAGGTTCACCCTGAGCACACGTGACAGACTTGAAAGGGTCTGGAGAAGCTGTGGAGAACGTTATGCTGCCCATAATATCTTTTAGCATGACCAGTTTGGTATTGGGTCAGTGATGGTCTTGTGAGGCATATCCATGGAGGGAGGCACAGACCTCTACAGGCTAGGCAACGGCACCTTGACTGCTATTAGGTATCAGGATGAAATCCTTACACCCTGGTGCACGACAATGCCCAGCCTCATGTGGCGAGAGTATGCAGGCAGTTCCTGGAGGATGAAGGAATTGACAACATTGACTGGCCCCCACGCTCACCTGACCTAAAATCCAATAGAACACCTCTGGGACATTATGTTTCAGTCCATCCGATGCCACCAGGTTGCACCTCAGACTGTCCAGGAGCTCAGTGTTGCCCTGGTCCAGATCTGGGAGGAGATCCCCCAGGACACCATCCATCGTCTCATTAAGAGCATGCCTCGAAGTTGTCAGGCATGCATACGAGCACGTGGGGGCCATACAAACTACTGGATACGATTTGGAGTTGCTGCAATGAAATTTCAGCAAAATGGACTTGCCTGTCGCATCATTTTTTCACTTTGATTTTCGGAGCGTCTTTGAATTCAGCCCTCTGTAAGTTGATAATTTTCATTTCCATCAAACGATGTGCCATTCTTTCATTCCTAACACATTACTCAGTCCATATCAGTATAGATATCCAGCAGGATTTTTTTTCACTTGAGATCAGATGTGTTTTCAAAGTGTTCCTTTAATATTTTTAAACAGTTTATATCCACTTCAGGTACTGCCCGTAAATAGTCCAGCCTCAATCAGCCTCACTGTGGTAGTTAACACCTCTTGGTGCCCCTTTCCCAATTACTCCAGTCAACAGTAGTATAGTGTATGGACCCCTCTTGATGATCCCACTGTATGAAAGTAGTAGTTAACACTCCTCAATGACCCCTGTGTTTCAATATAGTGGTCAACTCAAATCAATGAGCCCTATACGTCAGTGAAGTAGCTGATACCAACTATTCTACCAGACCTGTTCCAATCAGTAGTAATGCAGCAATTTAAACCTCCTTAGTATTGCTTCCAACACTAACTGGCCTGCCCCAATCAGCATCACCATGGAGGTTTATACCTCTTTATTGTTCTCCCATCTCCCAGTCAGAGGTAGAGTGGCAATTAAACTTTGCCTGGTACTTTCACTCTCCAATTGGGACCTGCCCCATTCAGCACAGCTAATATACCTTTTTGCCCCTTCGCGTGAACTTGATGCAACCAGTGGTAGCCATTAAAACTCCTTGATGCCCTTTTAGGTGACGTGGACCTGCTCTAATCAGCATTAGGATTCTAATTGTAAGAATTATTTCCCCCACTGTCCCACCTGGACCTATTGTCATCAGTGTATTAGCTAATACCTTTTTGTGTGCCACTGTCTGGACCTTCTCCAGTCATTGATAGTTTGTACATTAAAATTACATATTCTTGGCGCCCCTTTACCCTCCCCAAGGCCAGACTCAACGAACAGCAGTGGAGTGATTTTTACCCCTTGATGCCCTTCACCCAGGCCTTCTGCAATTAGTATTAGTGTAGCAGTTGCTATCCTTTGGTGATCTCTCTAAAGAACCAGGAAGTAAAACAGAATAAGATATTCACTCTTTGCTAGGTTGACTGCCATGGGATAGAGCCCGTCCCAAAATAAAACCTTTTTATAAAAATAAATAAAGTAGCACTCAATTGATAGAATGTAGCGTCTTGAATATGGCCACTACCTGCTTTAGTTAGTGTCCTCTTAGGGCCACCGAAACGTGATCTCATTCATTTGTGCTCAATAGGGTGCTCACTGAGAAAAGTACTATATCATGAAAAGATAAATAGTAAGCCACTTCAGGTCTCCTCTGCTGCCCTTCTGCCCCTGCAGCATTCCTTGTGTATTACTCTGTCACCTTTAGTGCTCCCCTTCAGCCGGCACAGGAACTCAGAGTCGATGAGCTCCAGAAATCATGGTGTCATGTTCAAAAAGGAATCCTCAGCACTGAAGCCTGTTGAAACCGTCTTCAAATGCCAACACCATTTCCATTTCTCCTATTAAGAGCACTACTAGACTTATCAAACCAAAGAAGGCATTCATTTTTTATATACAAAATAAAACATGAACTATGACCATTTTTTATGACCAAAAAATCATTCCGTGAAGCATTAAATGGGCCTGCTCAAGTGTTGGCACTTTGGCCAGCTGAACACCTGCTTTGAAGTTATTCACTGACAGTGTTTGCAGACACCCTCCCTGATTGAAGTGGGCAACTCAAATATGCTCTTCTGTGGTTAGTGCTGTCTTGAGCAGAATAAAAATGATTTCTTGAAGCAGGTGTAAAATTCATTACTTTAACCATATGGAAGACTATGAGCCTCAGGCACAGTTTCCTACATACTTGCAAGCAGGTGAAATCCCCCCAGTTTTCATTGCTAATTAATGTAAGGCAAATGCATAGCAGTCAAGAAAAGCGCGGGTAAAATGTGTCTCAGGCGATATGATGGCAAGTAGGCAGTTGGCTCAGGGGAGCGTCCGCCAGGGCTTATCGCTCTGATAGCAGACGGCTGATAAAAGCAATCAGAAAACTTCTTACAAGTGCTGCACAGGCCTGAGTCCGGCTGCCGACGCCTGGAACCTGTTTGGTGCCTCCTCCCTGACTGGACCATGACGAGACTGGGAAAAGTCACCTGATGAGGTGTGTCTGCCTCTCTCTCTCTCTCTTTCCCTCCTTCTCTCCTCTCTCACCTCTCCTCCCATTTTAACCACTTCTCATCTGATTTACTGTCTCAACATGATGGGGGCTGTCCAGCAGGGGGGAAATATGGGGATGTTGGTGGCTATGCATTTCACTGCCTGGTGCAGGAGGCACCCCAGATATGAGAGTAGTACTGGAGCCTGTGGATGGAAGAAATGGCTTAATCTACCTATAATGACAAACATGAAGAGAGTTTTGTGCTGCTCCAAGCAATTCTGCCTATTCTCAGTGTGGTCAAGTTTTTGCTCTTGCTCATCCTTTTCTGTCTTGGCTGTCTTGCTACACTTTTTACACTCCCAGTAGCCGACTCACTTCTGCACATTCATGAGTTGTGGAATTTTGGATTATTATTTTTATCATTTTCTCTGCTCCATATGAAAGTAGCGTATGAAATTAGTTTCCAAGTTGGACTGTAAAGAACAGTGCTGCAGACTCAGAACCCAACACTGACTAACTGCTTGGCACATGAAACAGAAAAGGACTTTACAGTTGTGATTTGTAAACTGCTTTGCGTTAAGGGTCCTCTAAATAAATATTTGGAAAAAATGGAAAGAAAAAAGCTTAGTTAATTAAATAGGTGGTGTAGACCAAAAGTTAGGAGGGTCAACAAAATCTACTTTAAATAGCACATTTGTTTAATTAGCCCTGTCCCATAGCACCTAACCGGTACAAATGTCTACAGCACAGATGTTAGAACACAGGCTGATTAAGAGACTTAGTCAGAGTCAGCAGGGATTGAACTGGCAACGCATGACTTGCAATCTTGTTCTTTAGCTATTAGGGCTCACTATCTGCCCAGAACATGGACTATAATCTGTACGGTGACCGCTTCCAATTAATTTCTGAAGGCTGTTGCCTCCCGCCAGCTTCAGTGAAGAAGTTACCAAGTACAGGTGTCCTACTTTCAGTGCCACATGGTATGCTGGTGCCCTGTTTGAGGATTGTCCCAGCCTTGCTCCTGATGCTTACTGGACTGCAATCCTGATCAGGATAACCAAATTTGGAAATGGATGGATGAATGGCTGGATGTTGTATACTCAAAATCCCACAGCTGACCCATTGTACATTTGTGCATTAATTATATGAAATTTGTTCTTGCTTTTATATAAATAAAGGTTTTTTTGTGGTGCACACTTTTTATGCTGGATTAGAAAAGGTGTTTGGGAAATCTTGTAGACACTAATTCAAATCCAGCTGTTCGGCATTTCTGTTGTACACATATTAAGCTTGTAATAACATGTTGTGTTTTGCATGAGAAGTTCTTTAGCACTGAGTTCACAAAGGAAGACTTTGGTGACCTCATAAGCGACTCCCAAATGCAGAATGATGCCCAGCCCCAACATACGCTAATTCAATCAAAAATAGAAAAGCATTACCTTGAGTTGAGAGTTGTGGCTGGGATTAGTAAAAGGACAGGGTATGGCAAAGTCAAGTCAAGTTAAATGTATTTCTATAGCACTTTTTAAACAACTAAAAGTTTACCAAAGTGCTTTACAATATTAAAATCAGCAATAGATAAAAAAACATTTGAATAAAAGGATTAAAAATACAAATGTGGTAAACGTAACACAGAGCTAAGAGCAATGCCTGACAGTTCACACCCATAAAACACATATACAGTACACTTAGAGAATAAGACAACAGATTAAAAGTATACAGTTAAGCTAGACAGTCAATGCGACCAAAAAGCAAGTGAGTGTAAAATTCTGAATTAGCGTAAGACAATCTAATTCGGGGCGTTCATAAGAAATGTAATGATTTACTTCATGAGGTAGAAGTTCAGAATAAACAATAAGAGCTGCATCAAATATTTGAAATATGAAAATGTGTGCTTTAATTAAAATGTTTATACAATAAACAATACTTACAATATTCTCAATTGTAATAGAAATGTGTCAATATTCATCTTCTTAATAGAAGTCCATAGAGGGCTAGATCCTTAATAAAGAATCAAAAATTAAAAATAACATCATATTCCTAATCACTGATCTTGTCATAGTTTAAATCAATGCCCAACATCCTTATGTTTGAAATTTGTCATTTTTAACCTTCTGGGAGTAGCTCTTAGAGGGCTAGGACCACCAGTAAAGAATCCAATATCATAAATATAATTCTATTTGTGATCAGCAACCTCATATGCCATATATGAGTGAACCCCAGGAGATGGTTAGTGTGGCATGCACAACTTCAAGCACGTTTGTACTGAAGACACCTATTGATTAACTCTTCACCATCGCCTGATCAAAGCACCGTGATGTCCCTACATTGATGGATTAAAGGGCAGAAGTCCATATGATCGTCATTATCAAGTTCTTCCATGTGAACCCTGAATACCTTAAGGACTGATTGAGGTCATTTATGTTAGGTAGAATGCCTAGAGGGGGCTGGGTGGTCTCGCGGCTCGGAACCCCTGCAGATTTTGTTTGTTTTTTTTTCTGCAGCCCTCTGGAGTTTTTTTGTTCTATGTTAATTATTATTGCCTAATTTTATTTTTGAATATATTTTGCCTTTTTTCTTTTTCTTCATCCTGTAAAGCCCTTTGAACTACATCAGTCAGTCAGTCATTACCCAACCCGCTATATCCTAACACAGAGTCACGGGGGTCTGCTGGAGCCAATCCCAGCCAACACAGGGCGCAAGGCAGGAACAAATCCCCGGGCAGGGCGCCAGCCTACCGCAGGGCGCACACACACACACCAAGCACACACTAGGCACAATTTACGATTGCCAATGCAGCTAACCTGCATGTCTTTGGACTGTGGGAAGAAACCCACGCAGACATGGGGAGAACATGTAAACGCCACACAGGGAGGACCCAGGAAGCAAACCCAGGTCTCCTTACTGCGAGGCAGTGATTTCAAAATGTTTTCTTATAAACAAAAATGTAAGTTTTTAAATTGTGGGAGGTAATCTTATTAAGAGGGACAGGCTGTCCCATTGCCGAGGACTCACTACTCACTCTAATTTATTAGAGGATCAGAGAGACCAGGTGGACGAGTAGGGTCAGAGAAGACCAGTAAGATAGTCTGGAGCAGACCTATGTAAGGCTTTAAACACAAACAACAAAATCTTAAAATTCACCTCAGATTTCACAAAAACTAAAAAGGATGAAACATTATGCCTCTTTCCAGTGCCAGTCAAGACTCTGGCAGCAGCATGTTTTAATTAATTACAATCAGAACAGTAGAGAGGGAATTACAGTAGTCTAAACAGAATGAAACAAAACCATTAATAAGCTTTTGCAGATTATTAAAAGATAGAAGTGGTTTAACTTTATTGATGTCCCTAAGCTGAAAAAACTACTTTTGACCACAGCATTTATCTATTTATGAAGTTAAAAATCTGAGTTATAGATAATACCAAAGTTCCTAATGTAAGTTCTGATGTGTGGAGTTAGTGGACCAAGATTGCTGCTGATAGTATTGATGGAAGATGAAAGGCCAAAAAGAACAATCTCTTCTTGATTTGTTTAGCTGAACAAAGTTTGATGCCATCCACTATTTGATATCCTTAAGGCAGCTAAAAAGAGTAGTAAGTTTATCTTTATCATTGAGTTTCAGAGGCAGGTAGATTTGGATATTATCTGTATAACAATAATATGGGATGCTATACTTAATGAGAATAATGCACAGTGGCAGCACACACAAAGAAAAAAGAACTGGCCCTAGGACAGCCCCTTGTGGTGCCCCTGAAGGTAACAGGATCTGCAGAAGAGGACGAAACACCAAGATGACATTAGAAAGTAAGTAAGTAAACTTTATGTCTATAAAAGGAGTTTTATAAATAAAGTCCCAAAATACTTTACACATGCAATAAATAAATATATACACATAGGTGTCCATATATAAAAGCAATAATCAAAAAAACTCACAGAAATTATAAGCATCATAAATCCAGAACATCTAAAATACATCAAACCTATGATTAACCAAATGCCTGTTTAAAAAGACAAGTCTGTCACTTACTTTTAAAATTATTTATGGTGCTCTTGGAATGCAGGGCCATTGGAGGTTTGAATCCCAGAATCTTGGAGCTGCCCACCTTGAAAGTCTGATCACCACGAGTCGTTAACCAAGTTCTGAGGATAGTTAGTAGACCCTGACAGAGGACTTAAGGGATCCGCTTGGAGAGTAAGAAAGGAGCAGTTCCACCACATATGTGGGCGCTTGGCTGTGCATGGCACAATATGTGATAACAAGAATTTTAAAATGATTTCAAAAATGAATTAGGAGCCAATGTAATGCCATTAAAACAGGAGTACAGTACTATAGGACCTTCTGTTTGTTATTGTTTAAAGCCTTGCAGCAGCACTTTGGACTCATTGAAGACACTCCAACAATGAATTCTTCAGATAAGCAAAAAGTCCATTATAACAGTCCAACTGAGAAGAAACAAAAGCATGAATAAGCATTTCCATCTCAGCCCTAGACTCAAGAGTTCTCGGTTTGGCAACATTTCTTAAACGAAAACTTAGCCATTAATCTGATATGAGGATGAAAACTCAGGGACTGGTCAAAAATAACACCTAAATTATGAATTATATGGTGAATATAAGAAGAAAATGTTCTAAGCCTCTGCTTAATCTTAAATAAGAAAACTTCCTGGAGCAGAAACCAGCACATCAGTCTGATCCTCATTTAGCTGAAGACAAATATCAGCCAACCAACAGTTTACAGTAATTAAACATTTGGTTACAGCAGACAATTTATCAAGGTCATTAGGTTCAAAGGGAAAATAAAACTGGACATCATCTGCATAAAAATATTATTAAAACTACCAATAACCTGTCACAGATGAGTAAATATAAAGAAAACAAAATAGGCCCCCAAATAGAACCCCGAGGAACTCCACATGACACTGCAGCAGTATCTGATACAAATTTTCCAAGTGAAACAGCCAAACTCCTATCCTGAAGATAAGAAGCAAACCAAACTAAAGCAGAACCTGAAACACCAATCAGCTGGTTTAACCTACAAATCAGGATCTGATGATCTACATTGTGAAATGCTGAACTAAGATTCAATAAAATCAACACCAGATTCTCCTGTGTCATCAGCCATTGTATGATCAGTGGAAACATTAATGAGAGCAGTTTCAGTGGAATGGATAGTGCAAAATCAGACTGAAATTTATCATAAATCCTTTGCACCCTCAAAAACTCTGTAAGTTGCACACCAACAACCTTTTCTGAAATTTTTGAAATGAAAGGTAGCTTAGATATTGGCCTGTTGTTCTTAGGTTGAGCTGGATCAAGATTTGCTTTTCTGAGTAGTGGCTAATCAATAACATGCTCAAAATATCTGGGTACACAGCCTGACAGAAAGGTCAGGTTCATAATAGAAACTAAGCAAGAGATAGTCTTAAAAACCTTTATCAGTAAAGATTACAGAAAAACATCCAAAGGGCTTGATGAGGGTCTCATTTTGCCTGCCCTGTCAGTAATATCATCCAGACTAACAGGATGAAATTAATTCAACATAGCCAAGTTTGCACAACGTTCAGCAAAATGTCTTGGTAAGGGGGAGATATTTGCCTTAACAGCTTTGACCTCCATCCATCCATCCATTCATTATCCACCGCTTCCCTAAGCAGGGAAGCCCAGACCACCCTCTCCCCAACCACCTCCTCCAGCTCCTTTGGGAGGACCCCGAGGCATTCCAAGGCCAGCCAGGAGATATAATCCCTCCAGCATGTCCTGGGTCTGCACCGTGGCCTTCTCCCAGTGGGGCATGCCCAGAACAACCCCCAGGGAGGCGTCCAGAGGGCATCCTAACCAGATGCCCGAACCACCTCAACTGACTCCTCTCAATGCGGAGGAGCAGCGACTCTACTCCGAGTCTCTCCCGGATAACTGAACTCCTCACCCTATCTCTAAGGGAAAGTCCAGCCACTCATTTCAGCCACTTGTATCCGCGATCTTGCTCTTTCGGTCACTACCCAAAGCTCGTGGCCATAGGTGAGGGTAGGAACGTAGATTGACTGGTAAATCGACAGCCTTGTCTTTTGGCTCAGCTCTCTCTTCACCACAACGGACCGTTGCAGAGCCCGCATTACTGTGGATGCCACACCGATCCGTCTGTCGACCTCCCACTCCATTCTTCTCTTACTCGTGAACAAGACCCCGAAATACTTGAACTCCTCCACTTGAGGCAGTAATGTGTTCCCAACCTGGAGAGAGCATTCCACGCTTTTCCGGCTGAGAACCATGGCCTCGGATTTAGAGCTGCTGACTCTCATCCCCGCTGCTTCACACTCAGCTGCGAACCGCTCCAGTGAGAGCTGGAGGTCACTGTCCGATGAAGCCAACAGAACCACGTCATCCGCAAATAGTAGAGACGAGATTCTGAGGTCACCAAACAAGACTCCCTCCGCTCCTTGGCTGCGCCTAGAAATTCTGTCCATATAACTTATGAACAGAATCGGTGACAAAGGGCAGCCCTGGCGGAGTCCAACCTCAACAGGAAACGAGTCCGACTTATTATCGGCAATGTGGACCAAGCTCCTGCTCCTCCTGTACAGGGACTGAATGGCTCGTAACAACGAGCCTTGTACCCTGTACTCTTGGAGCACACCCCACGGGATGCTTTGAGGGACACGGTCGTAATCGTGTCATCAGACCTATTCAACAAAATAATTTTGAAAGTTGTTACAAACACTATTCAAGAAAATGGGTACCAATTTGGAAGCAAGAGAGACCAAATTGGTCACAGTGTCAAAAAGCATCTTAGAATTTATATTACTGCAGGAAACCAAACCTCCTGCTCTTAAGGTAGTCTGCGAATGACACAAGGACAGTCCCCCAAATGTGAACCCAATGTTCATGTTGATCAATAAAAGTATCATGATTATCCGTGTCGAAGGCAACACTCAGTATGGCTCAAATACAAACAAAAACAACAAAACGATGCCCTCTTGGGCTTACCAGTACAAAAAATTGCCTTCTTACCATATGCTTAACTTTGGAACGTCTGACTGGTATGTTTCAGCCAGTATTTGCTTAATAGCTCATGTTAATTCTTCTTTTCATAGTTTTTTCTGATGTTTTAGAATTATTAAATTTGATGTGTTTTTGTCATACTGCATTTTTTTTAATGTGTGATGAACTGAAACAAGACAAACATAAAGGGATGCTAGTCTCACAGAGCACTCCATTTAATACCATCAATGCTATTTCAAAGGAAATTTTAAAAAAAATCAGGATTATTTGTTCCTTCTGCATAAGGGCCTGTTGCTCCTGCTGGCTGATGTGGCTCCTGCTATTGAATGCTGACTGGGCATTTAGTTTCTTATATGGCGTCACTACCAGAAGAGGTAGGTCTTGAGACAACGCCGCTGCTCCTCTGAGATCTCCTCCTCCATTCTAAGGCTACAAAAAGAAGAGAGGGTAGTATGTTTGCCTCGCCCAAATCTGTCCCATTTTAATTCTTGTGTAGAGTCTCCGGCACACCATTGTAGTATGTTTGTGACCACGGTTATATTTATTTATCGTTTAATATTTATGTATTGTGTATTTTTGTTTGCCAATATTCCTTGATTTGTATGGGTGGAACACCAAGAGTCAGAGCCACTACTACATCCCTACTGAAGAAGCGTCCTCAGCATTTATATTTCAGGCTGGGAAGTCAGTCCCTTAGAAGTTCATTGAGGTTTGTGGTGTCTAGGGTGTTATTGTAGGTAGTGATTGGTTTTTAAGGTGTTGTGAATTATTGCTTCCTTTTTGTGGATTATGTCTTTGAGTTTACGGTCTGGACTTGTCAGCTTTGGGTTGCCTTTTTAGGCAAAATGTTTTGTCTTATTTTTCTGTCTTTTTCTTTTTTTTTCATTAATTAATATCTTCCTGGGCAGCACGGTGGCGCAGTGGTACCACTGCTACCTCGCAGTAAGGAGACCTGGGTTCACTTCCCGGGTCCTCCCTGCGTGGAGTTTGCATGTTCTCCCCGTGTCTGCGTGGGTTTCCTCCGGGTGCTCCAGTTTCCTCCCACAGTTCAAAGACACGCAGGTTAGGTGCATTGGCAATTCTAAATTGTCCCTAATGTGTGCTTGGTGTGTGTTTGTGTGTGTGTGCGCACCCTGCGGTGGGCTGGCGCCCTGCCTGGGGTTTATTTCCTTCCTTGCACCCTGTGTTGGGTGAGATTGGCTCCAGCATACCCCTGTGACCCTGTGTTAGGAGATAGCAGGTTGGACAATGACTTACTGACTAATACCTTCTTTGAATTTTTGTCTTGTCAATTTAAGCCAGGAGTTTTATGGTTTCCTTCTCCTTTGAAGGGCATTTTTGTATATTTTGAGTGTTTTCAGAGTTTTGAACATTTAAAAGCCTGTGTAGGCCTTGAAGTCTGCCTTCTGAGTTTGGGGCCAGGCTGCCTAGGGTGAGTCTGTTCCTAAGACTGACCAGTGAAGTCCTGATCAGATTTTTGTTAATTTTGATGCATATTCCCTCTTTTTTTGTTTATTATTTTGTGATGCATATTTCATAGCACTGATCACACTGATCACACAATTATGTTTTCAGAGAAGAAGCAATCAAACCAGGCCAGGATCTTCAATGGCCTGTCCAGCAGAGGTTCACCTGAACCTGAGGCCCCTAATATGTCAGAGGGGGACACTTTTACATTTTTTTTTGTGCACTGGGTGGTTCCATTAGGCACCACTGTTGGGACTGGGGGGTGAGAAGTTAAAAGGCTATCTGTACTTATTAATAGTATTTGCTGTCCTGCAAGGGAATCACTGCTTTGAAGTCTGACCTTAGAGAATGTTTGTATTTACCTGGCTTGGAAATATTGGTTCCTAATCAGTATATCTGTACTTATTAATGGTATTTGCTGTCCTGCAAGGGAATCATTGCTTTGAAGTTTGGCCTTAGAAGAATGTCTGTATTTACCTGGCTTGGAAATATTGGTTTCTAATCAGCATATCTGAACTTATTAATGTTGGTAACCATACATTTTGTTAACTTATGTTTTTATTAATTGTTTAAACCCAGGCAATTTAGAGGTGCCATTGATTAGACTGTTTGTCCAGGACTGACAACAGAGGGGTGAAGTAAATATAAACTGCTGGCCAGCAGAAGGCAGAAGGGAGAGTCCACAGGAAACGCTGCCAAGACGCTCGGACAGGGCACAGGGGCTCGCAGGCAGACAAGGGTACCTGGCTGGCACAACGTGAGGCACAAGGACGGCAACACTTCCAGGGAGGAAGAGACAGCTCCACAAAGAGACGCCGGATGTGGGTTCAGCGAGAGAGGGAATCTGCATGAAAGGACCCAGTAAAGCTGACAGATGAGAAATGAGGCGTGCCTAGGTCCCAGCAACACAAGGAGCCCAGAGTGGAAGAAAAAGGAACAACGAAGAGACGCTGACAGGGAGTCAACAATTTGACACAACTTCTGCCGGGGAACAGAGGGCATCCATGAACAATTAAGTGTTGGGGTGACACAGTGCCCAAACTGGACTCTGCACCACTAAAGGTTGTATCCTACAATTCTTGTTTTTACGGACTTTTAGAGTGTGGACTGTGTATTTTCCTTTTAAAAAAAAAGGAAATTAATTCCTGATATGTTTAGGTTCTGTTATGTTCGTTTATCTTTTTAATGTACCTTATATTGTCTTGTACAATAGAACTTACTGTTGCTTTTTTCTAAATTACTGTTGTGTCTTTCATTGTGTGTTTACTCACCGCCCCAATTTAAAGAAACCTGTGTGCTGTTATTGGTAAATTTCAGGAGTTCCAGTCTCTTAATAAAACTGGGTGGCGTAGTCGGATATTTTAATGGTGTCTAAGTTAGATTACCTATAAGTGTGACCAGACACCTGTGACAAATACAACCTTCTGGCTTCAGATGATGCAGACCCTAAAATTGAGGGAGCTGGCAAAACAATATGAAATTAAGCAAAATGTACCACAAGGGGTTGCTGTAAACCCTTGGCTTGTATTGACAATGACAAAGAGGAATCTTTACAAATGAAGCATTTTTTTTTCAAAAAAATCAGAAAATTGCAAGAAAATGCCCTAATGAGCAAAAGAAGGAGAGAAAAAAAAATGCCTTAATCATAACCAAATAAGTCCTATTATAAAATTCAAAAATGAGAATCTTAATCGGAAGCAGCAAAATAACAAAACAGTAAATCCACAGAGAAACTATTGCTTATGAAGCTCCACAGAAAACAATGATCTCCTGCTCGTAAACATGCAGCTCACTTATATAAGCAGAGTGAGAGCTCAAGAGTGGTGATATCAGGGTGGCCACCTCCTGGAGCTCCACCCACAAAAAACAAGGAGCAGCAGAACATTTAAAGAGACAAAACATAATTATAGAATTACAAATGAAGCTAACAGAAACAGCATAAAGACAAGAAAAACAGTTCACAAAAACAACAATAAAATATAAACTATACCTGTACACATAACGATTGCCAGGGTAGCCATTGTCTGCTTTTCACTCTTAATTTTAAGCTCACCTAGCCAAGGCCCCTTTAAAGGCTGACCTTGAAAGACTTCTGGAGCAGAGGCCAGCCAACCATCCATTCAAAATCTCTTAGAAGAAATGCAGCTGTCCTCTTAAAGGCCCAAGCAACTCCTAACTCCAGAGTACAGCAGTCTTCTGCAACTCCTGACTTGCTCTGACTTTGTGAGCCTTATTGGGAATCTTTGGTGACCTGTCCAGGGTGTAGCCTCCTCCACTCTCCAGAATACATTTTAGCATCCTGTCCAGGGAATGGTACCACACCAACTTCCAGGAGGCTCTTTGGCATCACATAAGCCCCCGTGGTCCATGCCAACCCCTTGAGAGAAAATATTGCATAAAATAAAAATGTATTGACAATCCTACACCTACAATTGAAGACAGAGCACCAAAGGAGGAGACTCATGGTTATGACAGTAGTAGACACTGTATTGTGTGTATGGAGAGAAGATGGCAGGGAAAAGTAAAAGAAAAAAGTCAAAATCACTCCATTCATTAACATATTGAAGATATACCATCTGTCCATCCACCACTTTTATAAACCCACTGCTCTGATATTCATTCGACAGCAACTAACCCTGGATGGGACACAGTCAATAAAAATGAGCCAGTTCAGAGCGTGCAATTAATCTGACCCACACAGCTTTAAGAGGAAGGAAGACATACAAGTCAATAAAGAAAACCCACAAGGACATGGGGAGAATGTGCAAACTCCACGAAGACAGAGACCAAGCAGAAGCACGGTCACCTGGGCCACCATTAGATTCATGCCATGAACCACCATTTATTAATACTGTATGATTTTATATGTTGCTTGGGACATTTTTTTCAGACTTTATAAGTATTTTAGTGGGAGGGTTTGACTGACAGGACAATTGTTCACTGCTTCTTAGCAAGCTGTCCTCATCTATAAAGACAATTCATAAACCAACAACTTATCAAGTAGCACTACAAACAAGAACTCAGCTCTACTCCAGTGCTTGCTCAAATGTCTTACTGTAAACCGGACATATTAATAAATCACTGACCTCATCTGCTGCAATCCCCACAGTCAAAAGAATTTAAACATAGAAAACCAAGTGAATCTTCATTTATTGTTGCATCTTTTAATGCCAAAGCTGCCTGTATGTGCCTTATAAAACTAAGAAATTAATTGCAGCAATATTTTCATTTCTTGAAGGATGAAATTTCAAATATAATTTCCTTAGCATCTCTCTGTGTGACCCTTGCTCAGCCTGTATCTGATGAATGGTATAAGCAGATGAATCAGAGGGAGACAAAGTCCAATCGATGTTTGTGTTTGCCATATGTTGAGTTGAAATGGAAAAGCAGGAATGAAAAGTTACAAAATGAATCCAGCAGAGCATGAGTGCCATCTTCTCTATTGAATCACAGAAAGGTGTGATATAAAGCATGGACTGTCCCCTAGCCCCGGGCAGTCCCCAATCTTGGTAAGATCTAAAGACATGGCCATCTTTAGATGAAAATATATACAGAGGGCTGAGTGACAAAACAACCATTGAGTCGCACAGGACAGGAAACATCTGCTGCTGTCAACAGGGAGAGAGGTTGGGATAATGAGCTGATGCTAAAAGGCCAACACTGGGATACACATACAGTAAAAGTAGCATAGGAGCAAGTGAGGACAAAGACTGGGCTGGAGGTATTCAGCCATTTTACTTTTGCTAGTGAACTAGGTGAACTAGGCGGCCACCTAAGGTGGCAAATGTTTGGGAGCTGTACTTTTTTTTAATGGAAAAGTACTTGTATTCAATAAAACATTAAGGAGGACCATACTGTCACAACTCCCACCCACTCTATAATAGCCTGCTTGTAATAACATGGGGAGCCCCAACACTCTTCAATTTAATATACATATACCAAACTAGATGATATATATATATATATATATATATATATATATATATATACACAGTCATGGCCGAAATTATCGGCACCCCTGGAATTTTTCCAGAAAATGCACCATTTCTCCCAGAAAATTGTTGCAATTACAAATGTTTTGGTATACACATGTTTATTTCCTTTATGTGCCTTGGAACAACACAAAAAAACAGAGAAAAAAAGCCAAATCTGACATCATGTCACACAGAACTCCAAAAATGGGTCAGACAAAATTATTGGCACCTTTTCAAAATTGTGGGTAAATCGTTTTATTTCAAGCATATGATGCTCGTTTGAACTCACCTGTGGAAAGAAACAGGTGCTGGCAATATAGCAATCACACCTGAAGCCAGTTAAAATGGAGAAAAGTTGACTCAGCCTTTCTGTTGTGTGTCTGAGTGTGCCAAACTAAGCATGGAGAACAGAAAGAAGAGCAGAGAATTGTCTGAGGACTTGAGAACAAAAGTTGTGGAAAAATATCAACAATCTCAAGGCTACAAGTCCATCTCCAGAGATCTTCATGTTCCTTTGTCCACTGTGCGCAACATAATCAAGAAGTTCACAACACATGGCACTGTAGGTAATCTACCTGGACGTGGACGGAAGAGAAAAATTGATAAAAGACTGCAACAAAGGATGGTCCGAATGGTGGATAAACAGCCCCAATCAACTTCAAAACATATTCAAGCTGTTCTGCAGACTCAGGGTGCAACAGTGTCAGCTCGAACTATCCGTCAACATCTGAACAAAATGAAACGCTATGGCAGGAGAGCCAGGAGGACCCCACTGCTGACAGAGAAACATAAAAAAGCCAGACTGGAGTTTGCTAAAATGTACTTGAGGAAGCCAAAATCCTTCTGGGCAAACGTCTTATGGACAGATGAGACCAAGGTAGAGCTTTTTGGTAAAGCTCATCATTCTACTGTTTACAGAAAACAGAATGAGGCCTACGAAGAAAAGAACACAGTACCTACAGTCAAACATGGTGGAGTTTCTAAGATGTTTTGGGGAAGTTTTGCTGCCTCTGGCACTGGATGTCTTGACTGTGTGCAAGGCATCATGAAATCTGAAGACTACCAAAAGATATTGGGGCGCAATGTAAGGCCCAGTGTTAGAAAGCTGGGTCTGCATCAGAGGTCATGGGTGTTCCAGCAGGACAATGACCCCAAACATACCTCTAAAAGCACCCAGAAATGGTTGACGACAAAGCGCTGGAGAGCTCTGGTGGCCAGCAATGAGTCCGAATCTAAATCCGATTGAACACTTATGGAGAGATCTCAAAATTGCTGTTGGGAGAAGGCGCCCTTCAAATCTGAGAGACCTTGAGCAGTTTGCAAAAGAAGAGTGGTAGGAAATTCCAGTTGAGAGGTGTAACAAGCTTGTTGATGGTTATAGGAAGCGCTTGATTTCAGTTATTTTTTCCAAAGGGCGTGCAACCAAATATTAAGTTGAGGGTGCCAATAATTTTGTCCAGCCCAGTTTTAGAGTTCTGTGTGACATGATGTCAGATTTGGCTTTTTTTCTTGTTTTTTTGTGTTGTTCCAAGGCACATAAAGGAAATAAACATGTGTATACCAAACATTTGTAATTGCAACAATTTTCTGGGAGAAATGGTGCATTTTCTGGGAAAATTCCAGGGGTGCCGATAATTTCGGCCATGACTGTGTGTATATATATATATATATATTATATATATATATATATATATATATATATATATATATATATATATATATATATATATATATATATATATATATATATATATATATATATATATAAGCTTTGAAAGCACCATTTACAGCTACACCTAGGGTATCAGAAATGGTAGTGCTGGCACTGCATTTATTACACTCCATACATTTCTAGAAGTTTTCAAGATCCATCAGTCCATCAGAGAGTCACTAAGGAACTTACCATGAGGATATGTCTAATTTCTGTCTTCCTGGTCTGTACACTGTCATGCTTGTATGCTTTGGGACCAATCAGATGGCTCAGGTAAGTCAAGTAATACCACCGCGGAGCAGGAGGGTTGCTGTGGCTGCGTCTCTTATTTCCTTTACAAATGAAGGACCATCACTAGAAGAGAACACCTAACTCCGCCCCCACTGGGTGTTGGACGCTCCACTCCTCTCTATGATTGCTAATGTGCAAGGATCACTATTTATTTTGTGTTTTTTGAGACAGACCTTTTTTGTTTCAATTTGGTTATTATTAAACAAGATTGTGGCCAAGTTTGCAACCCAACAGTTGCACTGCCTACCACAATTTTTCATTTTATAACACCTTGTCTGGAATAAGATTATTTGTCTATACTATGCAGCAAATATAATTAATAATTAGTTTGTGACTGTGATTTGGTTATATAAATATATATTTACAGTATATTTTATATATACAGTATATATATATATATCTCCACCCCACCTGGCATTCACTCCCGTACCACCATAATGTGTCAGAAGGCACGGCACGCACCCTGTCCAAGTGGGGCATCAAAATAGCACATAAACCCACCAACAATCTGCGCATGGTCCTGTTTAATGCTAAAAACAAGAAATCGACAGCCGAAACACGAAACGCAGTTTATAGTATTCCATGCAATTCTTGCTCAGCTGTATACATAGGACAAACGTCAAAAAAAATCTCAACACGTGTACAGGAACATCGCAACGCCGTCAGAAGAAAGGACGCACTATCTTTGATATATGCACATACTAAATCGACAGGACACACATTCAACTTGGACAACGTAAAAGTAAAATTTAAGGCCAGTACAAAAAGCGCCAGAGAGTTGGCCGAGTCTTGGCTATCAGATGAAAATGCCATCAACAGACACTTGGACATAAACCCAGCATATGCCAACTTAAGAAGGACATATGCACTTTAATTTAATGATACACCCCCCCCCCCCTTTGATCATACGGACTTAGTCACCTCCACCCACCCCCCACTGAATGTGTTGCTATATATTGCCTTTGATTCTTGTAAGTCTAAGCATTATCCTCTGATGAAGACCCCTGACAGGGGTTGAAAGCTCAGGAATAAAACTATTTTATGAAACGTGATTCGTTTTTTTCTCCCTTTGTGGATCTCCAACTGCAAATATATATATATATATATATATATATATATATATATATATATATATCTATATATATATATATATATATATATATATATATATATATATATATATATATATATATATACATACATACATACATACATACATACATACATACATACATACACATATACATACACACACATATACAGATGTGAATAAATGTGTTAGTACCACTCCATGAAAAAAGAATCCACAATTGGCTCCGAAATTGCTTGAAAATGACAAAAGTAATTGGCACCCATTATTTATTCCATATTTAACAAAAATCAGACTATGCTTTAGAGTTTTGATGCAAGAGAATATTTCATATAATAACACAAACACACATAAACAATGGGACCCTTAACCTAATATTTTCTTGTACAACCTTTAGAGGCAATCACTGAAAACAATCGACTTCAGAACAGTCCAATGTTTTGTTCTTAGCCATTCTTAGGTGTTTTTAGCTGTGTGTTTTGGGTCATTATCCTGTTGGAGGATCCATGACCTGTAACTGAGACTGAGCTTTCTGACACTGGGCAGCATGTTTCGCTGATTAAGATGATAATGTTCTCAACTGTTTGTTCCAAATTAGAGTACTTATGAAATCAAAGCTAAATACTATTTTTCTGTAATTCTCAAGTGTTGTGTCCTCCTAAGCCTGTTTTGGGGTGTGTGTGGGTGCTTTTGGGCTGTATTAGTCTGCAAGGTAAAAGAGCCGACTGTTCAGGAAGAGTGTGACCCCTGGATAATACCGACTACATTAAAGGAGACATACAAAGGTGTGGCTGTGGATGCCAGTAAAGAGATACAGTATATCTGTCTTTTCCCTCACAAGTTGGAAGTCTTTGACCTGGAAAGAGCACCATGACCACCACTGGGCTTTGTTTACTCACACACCAATCCACCCCCTCGAATTCACCTCAGATGGAAATTTTTTTAGCTTACCATGTTATCCATGGACATTGCACCTTTCTATTTATCATTATCTTTATCATGTTTTTGACATATATCAATCATTCTGTGTTTCTGTGTATTTATCAATTATGTGTGATAGCTAACTACATTATTTTCTTTGTCAATGATACTTGTTGCATTTGTATTTTAGTTCCCTGCTTACATTGTCTTTTAATTACTTCTACTATAAGTAGACAAGATATTTTACTATTGACAGCTGTAAGAGTAATACTGTTTGGCTCTCCTGTCTAAAGCAGTTCAGAAAACATGCTGGTCATGAGCTGGCTAACCCATCATTAAAACTTCTTCTTTACCTTATTATTCTTCAGAATAAACTGGGATTTTTCTCATCTGGGACCCTCAGCACCTCCTTTTTTTTATATAATCTGCGATAAGAACTTATCTGCCATCTACTGCATTATAAAGTGCTACCATCCTAAACTGCCTAGTGGTATTTATTGAACAGTCAGGAACCGCCTGTTTTATGGCTGGTAAACTGCAAGGCTAATGAGTGCATGAAGGTTCCTAGCGTGGATCAGCTGCTACCAAATCCTTGTAATGAATGCATTTTGAAAAGTCAGTCAGTCATTCTCAACCCTATGTACTCTAATTCAGGGTTGTGGAGGTAGCTGAGTTTATCTTAGTGGCTTTGTAGACAAGGCAGAAAACAGTTGTGGACAGAACAACTTTACAACAGACACCCACTAATATACATTTACACTCACACAGAGCCCAGTTTACAATTACCAGTCACCCTAATCTGCATGTCTCTGGGGATCTGGGAGGAAAACCAACACTGATATGGGGAGAACATTCAAACTTCACACACACATTGAATGAGCACAGGATCCAAACCAAGGAACTGTAGTGCTAATCACTGGGCCACCATGCCTTCCCACTTCAAAAAGTCTTCCTCACAGGTGGCGCAATGGTAGTGCTGCTGCTTTGCAGTAAGGTGACTGTGGAAGATTGTGGGTTCGCTTCCCGGTTCCTCCCTGTGTGGATAGCGCTTTGAGTACTAAGAAAAGCGCTATATAAATGTAATGAATTATTATTATTATTCTGATTTAAATTAAAAATGATTGATATATTAATACATCCATCAATCCAGTTTTGAACATCCATATTGCAGAGTAGGGTCTCTTTTGGCAATAACAAGAATTTGAACTGACAACCTTCCAGATACCAGCACAGAACCTTAGCCTCAGAGCCTCCACTCCTTACACATACACAAAGAAAACATGCAAACGTGACAGAGGATCCTAAGTTTATGAGCTGCCAGCAATTACTGCTATAAAAATGTAATTTTGATAATGCAGGCCCTTGGCATATTCATTTTAGAGAATACTGCCAGAATATATTATCGACTCAGACTTTTGGATGTTACCTTTCGGTGAACATGTCATAGAAATAGCAAGATTAATAGTAATAATAATCACCTGAAAATGACCTCCTATGGTTCACTTACTTAACACTCAATAAAAGATGAATTGAGAAATTCAGTTCTGGAATCCCACACTGGCTGCATGCTTTCAAGGAATCCAGCCTCGAAAACAGAAGCTCATTTACACCTGCAAATTAACTTCTTTTCTTTTTAGCTATTCCTTTTTTCAAAATTACCTAACCGTACTAGACATTCTTCTTTAAAGGTGTCATAAATAAGTGCTGATAGTTGCTTTGTAAAATTCCAGCTCACAAGAGTGACATCACAAATCTTTTGTTAATTATTTTAGACTAAACGTATATCAAATTCTGTATTGAAAGCACACTGGCTCAGGTAACAGTACGCTTATTGAGTAACAAAATATTTACAACAGTCCAAAATAGTAAGAGAAAAGTAATCACCATGAAAATGAAATGATTGAATGCATGTTTGTAATCTTAAACATGAAAAACAACACAATATCAAATATCTGGATGCTAGAAAAGCCCATTCTTTCGCTGAGTGCGACAGACAGACAGACAGACAGACAGACACAGACAGACAGACAGACAGACAGACAGACAGACAGACAGACAGACAGACAGACAGATAGATAGATAGATAGATAGATAGATAGATAGATAGATAGATAGATAGATAGATAGATAGAACACTGTATTAGAGAGACAGATGAAAATCTTAATCCACTTTAGTCCTGCAAACTCAAGTTGCCAATTTGCTTTATAAATGATTAACAGATTGATGCTTTCCGCCTTATCATACAGCATATATTCAAACACAGGTCTCTACATGACCAAATAAGTAAACAGTATCTAGCAAATATGTCGGGGAGGGACATCTTTATTTATAACATTTAGAATCCCCTCTATCTGTGACTTTGTCAAAATCCCTGCAGTTTTAGAAAGCATTGGAAAACACCTCTGAACATCACACAGTCATCTATGGACGAAGCTTACTGTAGGGGGAAATACGTTTTGTCAACGTGTCAACAATTATTTAAGAGAATATGTTTTCAATGAGACTAAACATATAAAATTCTCACCAGAGAATGGTATTAACTCAAGAAATCCACAAATATAAAGAATTCACAACATTAAAGGCCATAAAAGGGCACGTGTAATAAAGAGAGCTAATTATTAACTCAAGGAATTCACAAATATAAAGAATTCATAACATTAAAGGACATAAATAGAGGCATGTGTAATAACGTGAGTTAATACCAATGTCTAGTAAGAGTTACGTGTGACTAGCCTCATGGGAAATATATTCACTGAAAAAAAAGTTGACGCATCTCAATACTTATATCCCCCACTGTTTGCAATCACGTCATGTTTAAGACATCAAGCATGCCTTACCTGATTACAGAAGTGAAAGAATTCTCTCCACACTTTTTTGCCCCACCCAACAAATGTTTAAATTTCAACCTGAAGCCATTTAAAGTGCATGTAATAACAAGCCCTGATGGGAAACATCCCACTGGCTGATAGAAGACAGCTCTGATAAGCACTCCCAGGCTCAATCATCTGCTTAAAAGCTCTAAGGAGACAGATATTCTTTTAAAAAACTGTCCAAAGAATGCAGAATACAGCCGCCGATTCTTACAGTCTTGTGACCCACCCCATTAGAGTCCTTATTTGGGAGCGATTGGACAGGACTGAGGGTGTAATGGAGAAAAGTAGCTGGGCACTCCAGCTGCAGAAGCGTCCAGAGGTGTGGCTCATCTGTCTGACACTAAGCTTTTCCAATTCACTCTACGGACCTTAAGATTTGTTAATCAAATGCAACCAAAGCCTCCCTAAAGTCACATAGCTAAACGTACTATGTATCTCGAGTGTAACTCGGAATTCACTTTTTGCACATGTTGCCACTATGCAGTTTGGCCATGTGTGCAGTGTGCTGGTGTGAGTTTAAACAAGTGAAGCCCGTGAGTCACAATCTAAACCCTATAAGAGGGTACTCCTTCGATTTCTCTGCAGCCACAATAAATCAGCATGTCAGCACGGTGCCTGGCCCTCCCTCATCCACACCTGTAAATACAGTGTGACCTGTAGGGGCTGTGACCGAGCACCAAAACCCTAGACATGACTAGGTCAACACAGTCACAGGTTCAAAGAAAGCATTTTTTTAAAACTTGTCACAAATGCATTATATAGGTTTCCTCCTTCCCAGAATACATAATGCAAAATTATTTTGTTTAAATTCTACTCCACTCCTCCCAGCTGAGCTTTGCCCAACTCCACTCCTGGCATGGACTTCTTTGGGGGAAGTGGAATGGTTCCTTTTCAACCTGAACCCAGCAGTACTTCCGATGCATCATCACCAGGAAGCACATATGGGCCAGGCAGAACCTCTCCTTGACAGGTGCGCCTGTCCCTAACACCTCCTCCCATGGAGTCCTGCAGGTGTCCAAATGACAGCCATGCCAGAGGGATGCTGTCACCCAGAATACTGGGGGAACACATGATCCCAGAAGGCAGTTTTCCCAATGTCTTTCCACTATAATGGCCTCTCAGCTGGAAAAGTTACCATTAACCAGCCCAACCAGGATGCTCATCTTTCCACATCATCCTTTACAATAGTCATGTGAAAAAGTAAGTACACCCCATGAACTGTTCTCTTTTTTCAAAATATGTGGACATATCAAGATTTGATCTTTATTTAAACATCATCTATAGAGAAAGGTAATATAACAAACATGCCACATTTATATTGTGTACTCCATTGTATAATTTAAATAAACATTAATGCAAATTTCGCCATGTGGAAAAAGTAAATACACCCATATATTTACAACTATGACAAATACCTAAAATTAGAATCAGGTGCAAATGGTGAGAATATCATTGCAGAGGATCTTAGAGGAACCCGTCTTATTTAAAACTCACACATTCACTTTGGCCTGCTCTCTGTTGTTGAAGTGTGTGTTATCACCATGTTTAGGTCAAAGGAGCTTTCAGTTATAGACTCCTATTAGCCTGGGAAAGGATTTAAAAAGATCTCCAAACAATTGGAAATTAACCATTCCACTGTCTGGAAAATCATTTACAAGTGAAGAATATTTCAAACAACTGCTGACTTGTGCCACCCCACCCAATTCAGCCCAAGAACAGAATTCAAGATGCCGAAAGAAGACACCTCTTGCCACTGATGGCATCAAAGTGCTTGAAATTAGAAGGAGGCCGCACAAATTAAATCTGCATGAGAGGTGTGCTAAGAGGATATCTCCGCTATCCAGGAAGAACAACAGGGCAAGACTAAAGTTTGGTCATGAACACCTAGATAAAGACCAGGACATCAGGAAAAGGAGAAGTACAAATATAGTTACTTGGCCACAGTACCAGAATACACATTGGGAAAAACCAAAGACAGCATCTGACCAAATGAACTTGCTGCCACCTGTAAAGCATGGTTGTGGAAATATTATAGTTTGGGGCTGCTTTGCTGCATCCAGGCCTGATCAGCACACCACAATCTGCTATGAATTCTTCATTATTTCAGAGGGTGCTGGAGGACAGTGTGATACCATCTGTCAGAAGAGCTCAACCAGCCCTAAACATACCAGGAAGTCCAACAAGGAATGGCTGAAAATAAAGAAATTGAGGGATCTGGACTTGCCAACTCAAAGCTCTAATGTGAATCGCATCAAGATGTTGTGGGGGAATTTGAATTGGGCTGTGCAAACAAGACACCCCTCAGTTATCACACAGCTGAAAGAAGGAATGGAGAAAACGTTCTCCCTGTCGATGTCCAAGTCTGGTAGACAATCACAGAAAACACTTACTTGAGTTTATTTCTGGCAAAGTGGACAATACCAGCTATTAGAGTTAAGGGTGTACTTATATTTTCCACAGACTGACATGGCATGTTGGTATAATTTTTCATTGAAACAATAATGAAGTTACATTTTCATTGTTTATATTGTTTAAAGGAAGATCAGACCTTGATATATCCACATATGTTTTTAAAGAAAGAAAAAAAATAATTTCATGGGATGTACTTTTTTTTATTATTATTTCACTTGAATACCACCACTCACAGGCCAGTTCCTTCTCCCAATCCCCTGTCCCATCTCTCAATGATCTAACCAACCATCTTCAATCTGAGGTTCTAAGATATACTTCCATCCACTATTCATCAAACTCCTGCACCCTTTTGGATCTATTATTCTTCACCGCCCTGCATCTTTTCAAATATAATAGAATATTCTCGAAACTGCTTAATCCAACTCAGGATTACTAAGGTAGACATGGCATGCTGGATGTTTGAAGATGCAGTCCTAATAACTGCACCAATATGCCACCCTCCTATCAAACCAGTAAACAATATTTACACAGCAATTATATCTGCACAGACGTGCTGAAATATATTCAGTGTTATTGCAGCAATTTCCATCTCTCTGTATTCACTTTTGTTAGTCTTTATGAGTTATGTTGACAAATTAATTCCTGTATGGGATTAAAAAAAGCACAATACTGAATGTGAGATGAAAGTGCAATTTCTAGAGCAGCGTTTCTCAACTTTTAAGTATTTGCGACCCGAGTTTCCATAACAGTTTTAATCGTGCCCCCCTAAGGTTTTTTTTGAAAGGAGCCCACTAATACCAATTTGTTCTTTTTTAATTAATGATATATCATAGACGCATATTTAATTATACCTACTTAACTTTTATCGACATTTATCTAACTCTATATTTATTTTTCTAGTATCAGAATGTAGTTTAAGTTCATTTGTTTTGGTTTCAATAGATGTATTTTTCATATTTTCGATTCTTGTTTTCTTTTTTTCACATCTTCGCGCCCCCCTAGGGGGGACCGTCCCACAGTTTGAGAACCACTGTTCTAGAGTAAAACACATTTCAATAACTGGAGCACTGAAAGACTGACTGACTTAATCACAGTAACTCAGAGGGAAATGAGCTAGCAACTGTGTGCTTTACCGTCCAATACCAAAGCTGATGAGCCACACTACTTAATACTACCACCATAAACGTATCCTCTTTACATCCCCAAACCCTCCCAACATTGATCTTTGTGCCCTGCACTCTCACATTTAAAACCAATTCACATCTACTTTCCCCACCTCACTCTCTACCAGCCCTATACAGAAGGAACTCTTTTAATCTAATACACATTTATCTCCAATAATTTATTTACTATAGTCCCTTTTATTGCAACTTTTATCTCACAAATTTTCATATGAACATAACAGCACATGATTAAGATTCTTACAACTGAAGGATGTAACAAATAATTCTCGGAGATCACTCAGTCATCTTGTGGATTCAAGAGCACTACCTGAACCCTCAACACTGCCACTCCATTCTCTAGGAGCCACAAGCACCTGATCCTTTCTCTGTTTTTGCACATCGGTCCACACACTTTTCCACCTATGTGCAAATTGACCCAGCACACTACACATTCACTCCAGATATTCAGAAATAAATCATGACAAATTCAACCCCACCCGAAGCTGTGAGCAGGCATTGTAGATGTCAGACCTTAACCAACACCCCATTCCTTACTCTAAGAATTGTTAAGATATTAGGGGTATGCTATCAGCTGAAAGACTATAGCACCCCCTGCAGGCTTTTAAGGAATGAAGCGTATTTGAAAGTTTAAGATGTGTTAATCAGAAGTCAAGCAAAATGACACCTTTCATTTGCTAACTGAACAAGGCCTTAGCTGCCTTGAAAGCTTGCACATTGTAAAGTTGTTCAGTTAGCAAATGAGAGGTGTCATTTTGCTTGACTTCTCTCATTGCATCCATAATGGCTAATATGGTACAACAACCTACTACTAAAGATGTGCTAAGACATGTACATATTAACAATATTAAGGCAATAACTTCATGTATTTCATACAATTAACCTAAAAAATGATGAAGGGTAATATGATACACAAGAACTGTATTGACAATAATAGGCCTTTCTGCCCAGCACATCTGTTAACTTCTGTTTTCACCAAGTAAGAACAAAACATGGAGTTAAGATTGGAGAATCTATTTAGTAATCTGTTCCTTCTATCTTCAAATGTGTGAGACGAAGTGACAATAGTACAAAATTGATCTTAATCTGTTTCCATCTGTATTCTTGATTTACCAGAAACTTTAAAGTCAACATCTTCTGGGAAAAATCATAACACTTTTAATCACTTAATTACATTAACATTTATTTATTGAGCATAAGCTTTAATTCAAATTAACCTATGCATCACAAGTGTAAGAAGGTAAATGTCAGCTTAACTGCAATGCAGAGTATTACTTATTCACGCATGCAAGTAATCTAGGTATCAAACTTTAAGCTTTTTAAAGTTATGGAAGAAACTTGAGAAAAATATTTCCAAATACAATTAATTTCAGCATAATTTATTCTTATTAAGCATCATTACACTCCACAGTTCATTACACTATATAATAATAAATGCAATAAATATAGGTCTGCGGTGGGCTGGCGCCCTGTCCGGGGTATGTTTCCTGCCTTGCGCCCTGTGTTGGCTGGGACTGGCTCCAGCGGACCCCCGTGACACTGTGGTTAGGATAGAGCAGGCTGGATAATGGATGGGTGGATAAATATAGGTAAAACACATGGAACACGAACCGAAAAAATGATGCTGAGCACAAACAAAAAAACCATGTGCTATTTAAACAAAGAAATATGTATACATATTTATATTTACAGTATAAATCATATATATCATAGTGAGAACATTGAGGAAGTTGTTGACTGCACTACTGACTACATCAACTTCTGTATGGACATTGTATTTCCAGTAAGAACTGTACGCTGCTATGCTAACAACAAGCCATGGATTACAAGTGACATCAAGGGCCTTTTGAACCAGAAGAAAAGGGCTTTTAAAGACGGTGATCAGCATGAGCTCAAGCGCGTGCAGAAGGAACTCCGAGTCCAGCTCAGGGTGGTGAAGGAGCAGTACAGGAGAAAGCTGGAGCAGAAGTTGCAGAATAACAGCATGAAGGAAGTGTGGGATGGGATGAAGATCATTACTGGCTGCAGCTTGAAGCAGGGTACCACCATCGAGAGAGACGTGGAGAGAGCAAACCAAATGAACAACTTCTTTAACAGGTTTGACCACCCTAACCCACTCTCACTCTCACTCTCACCTCGGAGTACTGCACTCTCCACACATCCTTCTGCTGATACCAGCATAGGAGAGACATCCCCACCCATAATTACAACAGCGCAAGTGAGCAGAGAGCTGAGGAGACTTCGTGCCAGCAAAGCAGCGGGTCCAGATGGAGTATCACCACGACTGCTGAAGGTCTGTACATCGGAGCTGGGGGGGTCCTCTACAGCGCATCTTCAACCTGAGCCTGGAACAGGGGAGAGTCCCGAGGCTTTGGAAAACATCTTGCATCACCCCAATCCCAAAGGTATCACGTCCTAGTGAGCTGAATGACTTCCGGCCTGTTGCTCTGACATCACATGTGATGAAGACCATGGAGAGGCTGCTGCTTCACCACCTGAGGCCACAGGTTCAACACACCCTCGACCCTCTGCAGTTTGCATATCAGGAGAAGGTGGGAGTCGAGGATGCCATCATCTTCATGCTACACCGATCCCTCTCCCACTTGAACAGAGGCAGTGGTGCTGTAAGAATTATGTTTCTAGACTTCTCTAGCGCCTTCAACACAATCCAGCCTCTGCTCCTTAGGGACAAGCTGACAGATATGGGAGTAGATTCATACCTGGTGGCATGGATCGTGGACTATCTTAAAGACAGACCTCAGTATGTGCGTCTTGAGAACTGCACGTCTGACATTGTGGTCAGCAACACAGGAGCGCCACAGGGGACTGTACTTTCTCCGGTCCTGTTCAGCCTATATACATCGGACTTCCAATACAACACGGAGTCCTGCCACATGCAAAAGTTTGCTGATGACACTGCTATCGTGGGCTGCATCAGGAGTGGGCAGGAGGAGGAGTATAGGGACCTAATCAATGACTTTGTTAAATGGTGCGACTCAAACCACCTACACCTGAACACCAGCAAAACCAAGGAGCTGGTGGTGGATTTTAGGAGGCCCAGACCCCTCATGGACCCCGTGATCATCAGAGGTGACTGTGTGCAGATGGTGCAGACCTATAAATACCTGGGAGTGCAGCTGGATGATAAATTAGATTGGACTGCCAATACTGATGCTCTGTGTAAGAAAAGACAGAGCCGACTATACTTCCTAAGAAGGCTGGCGTCCTTCAACATCTGCAATAAGATGCTGCAGATGTTCTATCAGATGGTTGTGGCGAGCACCCTCTTCTACGCAGTGGTGTGCTGGGGAGGCACCATTAAGAAGAAAGACGCCGCACGCCTGGACAAACTGGTGAGGAAGGCTGGCTCTATTGTAGGCATGGAGCTGGACAGTTTGACATCTGTGGCAGAGCGACGGGCACTCAGCAGGCTCCTATCAATTATGGAAAATCCACTGCATCCACTAAACAGTATCATCTCTAGACAGAGGAGCAGCTTCAGCGACAGACTGCTGTCACTGTCCTGCTCCACTGACAGACTGAGGAGATCGTTCCTCCCCCAAACTATGCGACTCTTCAATTCCACCCGGGGGGGGGGGGGGGCATAAACGTTTACATTATATAAAGTTATTGTCTGTTTTTTTACCTGCATTATTATCAATCTTTAAATTAATATTGTTTTTTGTATCAGTAAGGTGCTGCTGGAGTATGTGAATTTTCCCTTGGGATTAATAAAGTATCTATCTATCTATCTATCTATCTATCTATCTATCTATCTATCTATCTATCTATCTATCTATCTATCTATCTATCTATCTATCTATCTAAATATTTTACATATATGTTTTTAAAGTTTATTTTCCAACAGCTCTAAGTCAATTTTATACTTAAACGGATGTGTACTGGTTAAGGCTTTGGACTTCAAACCTTGAGGCTGTCGATTCCAATCCCACTACTGACACTGTGTGACCTTGAGCAAGTCACTTCGCCTGTCTTTTCTAAAATTGGAAAAACATAAAAAAAATGTAAGTTACCCTGGATAAAGGTGTTAGCTAAAAAGTAAATAATAATAGTTTCACTTGAGCAGGTCCATCATCAGTGACAACACCAAAGATGCCAGGAAAATAAAGAAAATGGTAACAAAAAAAATCTTACTGATGGTCAATCAAAATAATTATTATTAATTTAAAAGTTATTGGAGCGATATGATCATCCTCGGCAAAAATTCTAAGAAGAATTTGCCATGCTAAAATAACAAGCCATAATTTAAGTGCTGGGTCCAGTGAGGCCTCTCTAATATTGGTAGGCAGAAAATTCAGAGCTTGGTGACCTATTGGCTGCGTCTCATATACTAGATTTAGTTTTCCTTGTCATTTTAAACAGACCCACATTTTGAGATTGCAATGCACACTCTGAGGAACAGATATCAGTAAATCCTATTAAGTATATAAAGTATGAAACTTTGTGTTTGAGAAAACATTAAAATTGACTATAAATTTAGCTGGAAGCCAATTAAATCATTTAAGATTTGGTACTTACTATATGGTTGTACTTCTTGTTTCTAGCTTAAATCATTATTGCATCGTTCTGGATAATTTTAAAGCATTACATGAACAATTGAGACAGCCTAATCATAAATCATTACAATAGTCAATTTTTTAAGATCCTGCAACTTAAGAAACGGAGTATACATAATATTGCAATATTTCTAAGTCAGGGAAAGCAGGCTTTACAAAGTGTTGAATGTAGCTACCAAAAGTCAAATCTATCAATGCAAACTCTAAAATTTCAAATGTATTAATCGCAGGTCATTTTTTGCGTATGTGGAAGAAAAGTAGATTATCTGGTGGAAACCCATAATGACATAAGGAGAACATGCAGGTGTGAGATTCACTACATACATGAGACAGCAGCACTGCTTCACCCAGGCGGATTCTGCCAAAATAAATTCAAAACCTTGAGTTTTCAGTGTTACTGTTCAATTGATATATTTAATATCCACTAAATTATTTTTATCTTAACTGAAATGAAGTGATCGGTTCAAAAATACAAGACAATTCTCCAAGTAAATGCTGTAATGTAAACAAACAGTATCACTAACACAGTCTACAATGGAAGCGTCAGGTCATATAAAAGTAAAATGAGTTAATTTTCTGCTGAGTAGGCATGGATCCCGCCGCTGTCCCCGCGATAGGATGCGTGTCAACTGGGTTTTCTAATAACGAACGCACTTGTGCGCAAAACGAATTCACCATTACAAACGTTGCCCAAGAACCTCGTCAGTCATTCAAAAATGAACATGCTGAAAAAAATAGAGCCGATTCGAACGTGAGAAATGTCATTTGACCGTGTTGTAATTCAGGGCTGGGCAGGCTGCTGGCAAAGCATTAGTCATGCGAAGGACGTCTTTAATTAAAACATTAGACCTAGTGACTGTTTCTCTGTTTGTTTTAGTTACCATGTGCTATGAAAATGTAGCTTTTAAAACATTATCGCGAGAAGCTACCATATGATATGATAAGCCCAAAAAAATCGGATGGAGTTACGAGCCGAAAGTGAGTCATAACAAAAAGATCGCGACATCTGGTTTAACGTCCAAATTTGGTTTTGTTTAACATTGACTCCAGGGAGGAGGGATCCCAGCTGACGTCCCGTGTGCGCAATCAAAAGTATTAAATTACCGCGTTCTTTACGTACTGCCCGACCTTTACCACAGCACTCGGAAGCAGTCTAAACAAAGTTCTTGATATAATTTCGTTACTTTTTTTGACGATTTCTCTGCCAAGTTCAAACAGTTATAATTATTATTCATCCTGCCGTCCTGAGAACAGAGAAAAGTAATGGGTGGAGATTTATAGGCGGATCCAGGGGGCGGGAGCATTGACAATTAACCGCTCCTACTTCGCTCAGGTCTGCTACTTGGGAAAACGAGTTCAGGAGGCCGTGGTGACGCCACAGTCACTGATTGGTTTTACTGCCTGTGACGTCGTTGAGGTGACTTGCCGGTGTTCCAGAAGTTTCATTCTTATTCTCAGGGCTTGTCGGATTTGTTTTGTTTTGTGCAATATTTGCTCTTTCTAGTGATGGGAACTCCGGCTCTTTTCAAAGCTTCGGCTCTTTTGGATCGGCTCCCTTTAAAGAGCCGGCTCTTACGGCTCCCGAATGGCTCTTCGTTTAGTATCACTTGGATGCTTATATTTTAGCCTAATTAAGCAATTATGAATGGTTTGTGTATAAGCAATTTCTTATTCATTGTTTTCAGACATTACGTATTTTTATGCATTTTTTCATTACAATAAATACACAGTTACTATTGTTTAACATTTTAATAAAAGCTTTAAATGAACAACTTAACACAAAACCACAGCAAACAAATTAAATAAAGGCCAAACTCAACAACAACAACACAACACTATGACTCTTTGAATAAAAGTTTTTAGGCCAGGTTGGCATTCAGAAATGCCAGATGCCTCAGCTAAGATGGGCTGATGCGAGTTCTCCTCTCCGTGACTATTTGTCCTGTTTTTGAGAAGACTCTTTCTGAGGGGACCGATGTAGCGACAATGCAAAGTCTTCTTACCATTACCTGAACCAGGCGTGGGTAGACTGCAGCCTTGTCCTCCCACCAGCTCAGTGGGTCTTCAGATCTTTGGATGAGGGGCTCCTCAAGATAGGACCTCAACTCCAGCATAGCATCAGCTGTGGGATTTCTCCTTGCAGTGTCTCCTGTTGCTCTTTCGTCAAAGAGCCTCCACACAGCAGAAGCTTGTGGTTCCTGTGAACACACCTCTGCTCCAATTTCTTCCTCTTGGCCCTCTGATGGAGGTGCAGACAGGCTGATGGGGTTGCATCTTGCTGCTGCTGCACTTAGTCTTTGAAATGCCTCATCCACAGCTCTGTTGTCATTAAATGCTACCTTTTTTCCAGAGCAGTGGTTTCTGATAGCACAGTGTTGTACTCCATCCTCAGATATATAGTTATGGAATAATTGTTTGGGACAAAGTTTTTCTGCTAGGGAGAACATACATGGGGTTTAAGGCCTGTACAAAAGTTGTAAATCCTCTGTCCTCCACAATGGAAAATGATTAAAAGTCGCTAGCTATCATTTTAGCCAGCTCCTCATCGACACTTACTTGTTTGTTTGGCGTCATTTGTTTTGGAATAAATGTGCTTCTTTTGGTTTGAACTGAAGACTGTGTTATACCTGCAGTTTTCGGTAAGACAGTGGATGCTGCAGCAGAAGTACTTGGCTCTTTTCCAGGGTCAGTGGATGGCAGGAGAGTGGGCACGCTCTCCTCCAGTTGCACGGATGGGTGTGTGTTTCTTATATGTCTGTGCAGGTTTGTTGTTGACCCTGCTCTAACGGATATTTTCATATTATAAATTCTGCACTTAGCTTTGCAGTCTCCAATATCACTGAAATGTAGCCAGATGTTGCTTCTTTTTCGGCTTTCACTCATTTCTTCACTTATCTTTTTTTCTTCACGATGCGCTTGCATTTGAATCTGGCTCCTCGTCTGTCGCAGCGACAGGTACAGTACCTGGCCTGTACCAACACTCGCTGTCTTCGGAGCGTCTGCCCCCCTTCCTTCTTTCACATAATGGTACGATCCTAGTCCGATGTGTTGTTCGTGAACGAGCCGGCATTATGAGCCAATGTTCTGTGCGCCCATATAAGTAAAGTCCCGCCCCTGCCGAATGGATTTTCAGCAGAGCTGAGCAGGAGCTGCTCAAGATTCGGCTCTGCTCGACGGGCATCGGCTCCTCTCGTTCGGGAACGACACATCACTAACTCTTTCTTTAAACTGTAGTAACAGTTGCAGTGAATGGCGGAAGAAGTGCAAATACACACGGTGAGAAGGACTTATAAATTAGAACAGCAACGAATACAAGCAAATCAAATTGGTATAGTGTAAAGGAACGGGGATCCACCTTAGCGTAACCGATAAAAAGATGAAATAATAAATATACGTTTAAAAGCAACACAATGGAAAATTAGCACCAAGACAATTATCCCTAAGGGCTGCGTGCTGGCACAGTGTTTAGTGCTGTTTTCACACGCATCCTTCGAACTGAGTTAAGAACCCGTGCCAGGCAGGCAGAGTGCTTTGTACAGCTGCCAAGGTTAAGGCCTGCACCTTTTTAATGTCTGTGTTGAGTTTTCATATTCTTCCATGTTTTTGTTTTCTTTTTCATCCTCCTTCCCAAAGGTATTCTAACTGTTAGGTTATTTGGTGATTCTGAACTAGCCCCATGTGAATGTGTGGCACCTGTAAAATGCAGATGCCCTTGTCTTAAGTTTTTTCTCTGCTATGCTTTAAGAACATAGGCCGTGGAACCTGTGACACCAAATTGGACTAATTCAATTCAGTGTTATTGTTACAAGAGGGAAATTAGCTTTTTTAACAGGTTTTACGGAGAGACCACAATGTATTATTAAAAAACATCAACAAAGTACTCAGCCATTAAATGTAACTAAATGTAGCAGTGAGCATGATATGAGTATAACATTGGATCAAACATATTACTTATAAAACAAAAACAAAAAATTAAACCAACATTAAGACTTGGCTAATGATTGATGCAGATGAGTACTGTTCATCCCATGATTTAAACCTGTGAATATAAAGTTGAACTTATTTAGAAGATTAACAGCAGTTGGTATGAAGAAGTATTTGAACCAGTTGCTTTTTATTTCTTGGAACCTTCAACCTGTAACCTGATGGCAACAACTGGAATTGAGAATGGAGAGTCTGAGTCAATACACTCGGCTTTCCTTTAATACTTTCACACTCATCCATTGTATGATCCCACGTTTTAGTGTTCTTTATTAAACAGGTCTATCAGATTTGACTGTTAAGAACTTGTTATTTTACTTTTCCATTTTACAACGTGGCGGCATGGTGGCGCAGTGGGTAGCGCTGCTGCCTCGGAGTTGGGAGACCTGGGGACTTGGGTTCGCTTCCCGGGTCCTCCCTGCGTGGAGTTTGCATGTTCTCCCCGTGTCTGCGTGGGTTTCCTCCCATGGTCCAAAGACATGCAGGTTAGGTGGATTGGCGATTCTAAATTGGCCCGTTTGTGTGTGTCCTGCGGTGGGTTGGCACTCTGCCCGGGATTGGTTCGTGCCTTGTGTTGGTGGGGATTGGCTCCAGCAGACCCCCGTGACCCTGTGTTTGGATTCAGCGGGTTGGAAAAGGATGGATTTTACAATGTGATTTATTTCTCTTTTTATGCTGACTTTAAGATTTCCAAACCAGGCCATCAGAAAATAAGTAAAGACAGACGCCGTACAATATTTATAAAAGTGACATAATGGTAGTACTCATAGTAAAAAACACATGGCTTCCTTAGACGGTAGAGTCACTATTGTTACTTTTTACACATGGCTTTTGTATTTTCTTCTAAAGTTAGTTTTCAGTCTATATCTGTCCCCAGATACTTATAACTGTCAACAATCTCCACAGGAGACTGGTGTTTGATGTTTGGTTCTTGTGGGACAATGGTGTTTCTTCAATAACTGATTACTAGTTCCTTAGTTTTTGTAAAATTTTGGTGTAGAAAGATTTGTCACACCAGTTAACAAAATCATCTACCACTGAACCGTGAAAGGTTTCAGTCTCATTACTGAGTCATCAGCATATTTTAGAATGTACCTTTTTCAGTCAGTCGGTCAGTCAGTCAGTCATTATCCAACCCACTATATCCTAGTGCAGGGTCACAGGGGTCTGCTGGAGCCAATCCCAGCCAAGACAGGGCAAGGCAGGAACAAATCCCTGGGCAAGGCGCCAGCCCACCGCAGGGCACACACACACCAAGCACACACTAGGGACAATTTAAAATCGCTAATGCACCTAACCTGCATGTCTTTGGACTGTGGGAGGAAACCCACGCAGACACGGGGAGAACATGCAAACCACACAGGGAGAACCAGGGAAGCGAACCCAGGTCTCCTTACTGCGAGGCAGCAGCGCTACCATAATTTTCTATTTTTATAAAGTGATGCTGTTACAAATTTTACAGGTCGTGCTTGGAACCCATAGATTTAATGTAGCGTAGACCACTTCTCACTGTCCTTCCCATGATAATACAGTTCTGTAAGAACAATATAATCTGAGTAAGAGCCGAGTTCAGATGACAAAATATGTCAATGATAGCCAAATCTCATTTAAATGCTAAAAAATGTAGCATAGTATGTATATTTAATTATAAGGCCTGTGTTTTACTTTTCTTAAATGTATTTGTACCACGATTTAGCTTCATTTTAGATTTCATTGCTTTTTTCATTATTGAACAGTCAGGGAATCTTAGACATCTTTAACAATGAAAAGTAATCCAGGAGACAGAGGTGCAACAAAAGTGTCTGCAGAATATGTGCCACAGTGAGCCCGTGACAGTGCTTAAATACAAGAAGCATGAATGCATGGTGGCAAGTGCTGTTGCCTTATGCCCTTGACTTGGGCTCAGTTTCTGGTCAAAGGTGTGAAGTGCAGTCTTTATTCATGTGGGTTGTTTCAGGCATTGCAGTTTCCCCTTACATCCCAGAAAATGTGGTTCTTGCTGGTTTAAGTTATATTTTTATGCTGCACATTAATTGGTCTTTTGCATCTCTCAATGTTGCTTTCTGCTTCCTGCTTCTTTTAAATAGATGTACATAGCTGTGTTTACATTAATAAAATAAATTGCAATCTTTTTTTATGAACAACTGAAACTGAAAAAATAAAGAAAAATGTCAGACCCCATAGGAGATGAATGGTTCCTTCATACCTACTGTTCATACTTAAGCATGGTACTGTATTACATCAGGGCAAAAAAAACAGGTGCGTAAAAGGAATACAGTGGGTGGCCTGCTCCTGGCTACATGTGACTTTCCTGTCATTTCCAGCAGAGGTCAGCTGTGCACAGCATATGCAGCGCAGTGCCAAGAAAGACAGCAGCTGTGGAAATGCTTGAGGAGCACACGTCAGGTATGAATTCGTCACATCGCTGCATGTGTTTCAATTGTCGGATACGCTGCATTTACTGTACACAAAGCCTTTGTACATGCTGCAAATATTATTTTACATCTGATCGGCATTTCAGGCACACTCATCCATTGTATGATCCCACGTTTTAGTGTTCCTTGAAAATTAGAGTCCTTTGACAGGCAGATGTTCTTTGTGTATGGATACATTTTATGACTTTAAACTTTTATGAGGACAGGAGCCAGCCCATTGGCAGATAGACGCACAGACCGATGCTAACAAGCACACAACCCTTAAGCATATACAATGAAACATTTTTTAAGTAAGATGTGTGCCTGACAGAAAGTGAATTCATTACATCATTAAATGTATTAATTAATAAAGGAAATGTCTTGAAGACATTAATTATGTACCACATTGTTAGATCACATAAACAGACATATTCAGTTTTCAAAATTCACCTTCTTCATTTCACATATCAGATGATGATGGAACTTGGCTTTTCTTTCCAGTTTAAAAAAATATAAATGTCAGTGTTCAACGAAACACATACTAACACATAAAGTGTGTAATCTGTGTTCTGTGGATATGTAAAGACTGGATGTAATTTTTAGGAGCAACACAAAATCAGAAGTGTTACAAAGTATAAAACACAAGTAGTGTCAGTGTGGGATAATTAATAATAATAAATAATTCTTTGCATTTATAAAGCGCTTTTCTCGCTACTCAAAACGGCAATTGCAGGTTAAGGGCCCAACAGAGCAGAGTCCCTTTTTGGCATTTACGAGATTCAAACTGGCAAACTTCCGATTGCCAGTGCAGATCGGATCCCTGTTATTGTGGCATACCATTGTTCACCATGTGCCAACCAGTGCTGGTTCCAGCCTTTCCATCATAGCTATGAACTGAATGAAAGATCAAGAAAGGACGACATTCTGCACTGCAACAAAAACAGGATTTCTTACTTGAAAATGTTCCTAATAGCCACAGTCATAATGTAAATTGGGGGAAACAGCAGGACACTGGCAAATGCTATGCTTAAATCTGTCACCATCTTCTGTGAAGGTAGCTCATTTTTTTATTGGTCATGCTAAGCTTTTGATTCAGTGTATTCATTTTGACTTTTTTTTAAAGAGCTAGTATTATTTGTGTGTGGAACAAAGTCAGTCTCTTGTCACCCTAATGTGGAATTGGACTAAGAGAATTCAGTAATGGATAATACCTATGGATGTAAAAAATACATGAAATGTAGACAGAAGCCATTTCGCAGATGACACTTGAAACTCAGATTTCACACTGTGATGCCAGTGAGGCGATGATTATATTTAAATATTCTTATAATCCTGAAAGATAAATCTGTACCCCTCATTCCACCATATAAGCCACTATATATTGGCATTACTTGAACAGTAAATAAGTTTTGAGTAATTTTTCATTTTGATAGCATTACCCAACATAGGCACTGGGTGTTGTGCCTTCCAGTTAAAAATAACACTTATGTAATGGCGCTTGACTGGGTTGTGTGTTTCCTAGTAGAACCATTTCTTTCTGGAGGGTGATGTTTGCATATGAAATTGGTTCTATAGGCTTTGAAAAATATGTGGAAAAAGCAGAAATATTTAATGTACAGTAGAATACTGAAAGATCAAGAAAAATTAAACTTACATGCAGAAAGAGTCCTTTGAAAATCAGAGACCCATTGGTATTTCACAAATCTGCTGTCATCTATTCATGGTTATCTATGGAATGTAACACAGATCTAAATGAACGTTTCTTTCTGGATCCTTTATGCAGTTCTCTTACAGCATTGCTCTAAAGAACCACTGTTGGAACTTGTAATTTTTAATAGTGTAGACGGTGCTGTAACACCCTCCGCATCAGCCATTAGTGGCAAGACTTGAACATATGCAGTCTCAGTGAAACCTCTCGTCACTGCCCATTCAGTCTATTTGACCAAATGATCTCGCTACAGCTCCTCCATTTTCAAAAATATTGCCAATTCATCTAGGAATCCCAAACATTCAAAATATCCAAATCAGGTTAATACACAGGCTTTACCTGAATCATCAAAGACAGTACACTATGTGGGCTGATCTCAAATCCCTTCTGTTATCTACAGTATGTCAAAGAAGGACTCTGGAAACCTTCCTACATAGCATGGTCTAAAGGTGCTACCTGAAAAGACAGCATATTGTTATGCACTTTGCAGTATTCATAGACTGATAGATATTTATTTGGCATATAGTGTTGTGCTGACAGCTGTACATGTTGAAAAGATATACTGATAAAAATGATTTATTGGTGTTGCCATGACCATGGATGGCTCTGATTTCTGTTTCCTTATGGATGTTGGAATAGAATTCCCTCTGAAGAACAACCTTTGCACATGCCTATGAGTCTAAACAAGAGGCTCCATCAGTCTAATTCATGGACTTTAGAGGAGTGCAGTTTCATTCAATCCAGTTCAACTTATGTCATCAGAAAATAATTTGTTACAGTGTTAGTGCAACAGAGACCAGGCAACCCATCACCAGTAGTGGAATTTGTTTGTACAGTGTGTGAGAAGTAGCCCGGACACAGACAGACGGACACCATTCTTAAGTCCACCACACGTTTATTAAATATATTTATATTGTCCATAGTGCACAAACCCAGTGCCTCCAGCACCTATCTCCCCAAAGTCCAGGCTCTCTTTCAGTCTCTGCCTGCTCCTCTCTGCCTCCAAACTTTGTCCACTCCTCACCCAACTCCAGTCCTCCTTTGCAGGGAGGCGGCCCCTTTTATAAGTACCCATATGGGCTCCAGGTGATCCCCGACACTCCCTAGACACTCCCCTGTGTGGCGGAAGTGCCGGCTGTGTTCCCGGAAGACCTCCGGGTGTTCCCAGTCTTCTTCCCCCCAGCACTTCCTGGTGTGGCGGAAGTGTTGGGGTTCCGGGTCCTTCAGGCATGGGGGCGCCCCCTGGCGGAGACCACGGGCCCCTACAGGGTTGGGCTTCCAAGCCCTGCACCCGTGGCCCCCAAAGGAACCAGGGCGGTCGCCCCCTCGTGGTCTGGAGGAGGCATGAGCCCTCCTCCTGTCTTCCTGGGCGTCCCGGCTGGGTGCCACAAGTGACATTTGTAGAGCATATCATTCTTGTATGGTGTCATTGAGTCTCTTTAGAGAGGGATGGTATCGGTGTTTCCATGTTCACCCTTCATCTGTGTGGATTTTTCTCCAGGTACCCTGGTTTTCAACCAGTAAATGAAAGATGTTCTTGTGAGAATAACTGGAAGCTCTAAATTGGACCCATGTACAGTAAGTGTGACCTGCAATGGACCTGAGCTCCCTTTGAATGTTGGTCTCGGCCTTCTGCTAGGGAGGGCCCAACCCTACATTTTTGAACCGAGTAAGTGGGTACAGACAGTGGATGGCTTTATGAATTTATAAGTTGTGCATCTAGCCTAGTAGGTTATAACCATTTTAGAGTTTACAAAAAAAACACAATTAGAAAGAGACGCTGACAAAAATATCTCCGCTTTCGTGCCATTTGTTGCATGATGGCTCTATAATAGGCTGAGCAGACAGTCCCATTTTTATGCATCCCATTTTGGACATCGTGACCCCAAATTTAATGAGTTGTGTGTCCTGTTTTGGGGAAACTGGTCCGTCTACCTTTTAATCAGATGATCATTGTTATGACTATATGCTTAGAAAGGGGAAAGACACCATAAAAAACCCTTGTAACAAAATGTTGCTTTCAATTATGTTATTTATCAAAATATAGGAACAAGAAATCTGGAAATCATGAGAGTCAACAAGTAGGTTTATACAATTTTCTGGAAAACTCTACCTATCTATGGTCCTGCTTTTATGTTCTTCTTTTACATCTTACATTTGAGGTATCATGACTACCTGTGTTTATTTTATCTTCTGCTTGATTCCTCTGCCCACTGAGCTGATGTAGTGCTGTTTACCAGCATTTACTATGACTCTCCTCCTATGTATGTGTTGTTTTCTTTTTGATGGCTCACCAGTGCTTATTGTCCTGTGATTTCTAGTTTGAAATTTCATTTGAAAACGATTGCTTTGCAATTAAACTTGGGCCTAAAAAATGGATGACCGCAAAATGAGTTCCATGGATCAAACATCCTTGGGTTAGAAACCTGCGCCAGGTTGTAGTCCATACTGAGTTTACATGTCTCCTCGCTGTTATGTTTCAACTACAGTTTGTCCCCTGCCTTAAATATTGTCATTTGTGTTGTTTTTGGCATGATATCATTTTTGTTCATGTTATATTCATTATTCATTGAATGTTTATGTTTGCCAATGTTCTTTGTGTTCTGTGGGTAGAACACAAACACGCAAACCCACCATGACATCACTGCTTTGGATCTCCCTCAGCCTTTGTATTCTGACTGAGGACCAAGTCCAGCAGAGTGTCACTGGGGGTATGGAGTACAGATCTCTATTATATTGTTTGGCGGCTTTTACTGTTTTTTTTCTTCTTGTTTTTGGCTACTGTTTGCTAGATTGCAGGATTTGATTTGTTTGCCTTGGGTTGAATCTTTAGGCTTACCTCCTTGCCATTTTTTCCTGTTTTCCATTTTTTGTTTCTTTGTTTTTATATAAATCAATTCTTGATTTATAAAGGTCCCGGACCAGTGGGTTCTTTGTCTCATTTTTTGGGTCATTTTAAGGCTTCTTTATCTCTATTTGCTATTATGTGCTACTGTATCACAACCCCTATGTCTGTTGGGTGTTTCTCCCATATCCCCAAAGATGAGTACGTTAAGTTAATCTGCAATTCAAAATTGGCCATGCATGAGCATGATATTTTTTTTGCCTTAAACCTCATACTATTGAGGTAAATTTAAGCCCCCCGTAATGCCAAATTGGGTTAAGCAGGTTTAGGAATATTACTGTATGTGGATTAATGACAGTTGTGTGAAAGGATGATCTCATTGATGTTGCTGTACATTTGTCCCATTGACGATTTCTTGTTAAAAGTTAATGCGTCACTCAGAAAACTTTGATTCACTCTTTTTGATAGCTAGTCATTGACAATGCATTGTTTTAGTATTTGTAGAAAAAGACATTCACACAGTTTAAAGGTTCACCCCACTTCTGTGTAGTGGTGGTTTTGCTTTTCTCTCACTATCTCCAATAGCTGCGAAGTACTCAGTGGTACTACCACGATGAGGAGAAAGGCAAGGAACAAGTTGTCCTTCAGCTTTGAAAATACATGATACATGATCGCATTTAAGAATATTTCTTATTTTCTCTGCCCGTAGCTCCTTCTCCACTGGGCCTTGACCTCCCTCCATGACAGTGTTCCACCAGTGTTCCACCAGTAAAGAGTGTTGCAACCATTCCTGTACTTGTGACAATCAGCTGCTGGGATCAGAAATATAAAGAAAAGCACAGAGTAGCAAACCTCTCTACTCTCTCTTCAACCACAACTGTCTTCTAGTACCAGTGACCTTATCATTACCGTGTTCAGGCTCCTTGACTCCATGCACAAAATGATCCAGATCTTCCTCCTTGACACCAAGTACTCGTCTATGAACGTTATAGCTAAGCTGATTGCTCAGAAATACTGTAGGGTGACTATTGTTCAGTGGTTTAAACCTGATACAACTATTGAATATTTCTGACCTGTAAAAATGATCCAGTAACATATTGCAGATATGCATGTGAAGTAATCTTAGACAGGAGGGGTTTTTCTTCACTAAAAACAATGCTACCGTCTTTGTGATCATTAAATTTAAATATTAAGAAACATTAGCAGTACTCACCTTGTGCCAAACACCATGATGGGACTGATACGCGTCTTTATAGACTTAAAGACAGCCACTGGGTCTCCATAACCATTGCCACCTGCCAAGAGCCAAAATGACCCCAGGTGTTGTATCTGATTTGGTAAACCACTCCACCCCCACCCCTGCAAAAAATGGCTACTTTAATGCCAGTTTTGTGCTGCCTCATATTTTCATTTCAAATCATGAATTATACTGCATTTTGTGTTCTTGTGTTGTGAGAGACAAGAATAGTATCATCATGTAAGTTCTAAACGAATAGTGTTTTTCACATCCATACTTCAAATCAGGCAGCAGGCACTACTCTGATGACCTATACATCATTTTTATCTCCCAGGTGTTTTCAATTAAAATTTGCATTATACTGTAGTATATTTTTCCCCTTCTTTTATCATGTGATATCTAATGTCTAAGTCCACGCCACTGCAGTAAATAATGAGCATTCCAAAGATGATGGTCTACCTGTCAGTTTTGAATTCTAAATTTGGTGATCCCGGAGTGATACTAGAGATGGTAACATTTACTTGAAAAATCTAAATGTCACTGTGGGTTACTTATAAAGATGGATGTGTAGTTGACCCATCAGCCTAACTGGTAGCCCATTGTAACAGTGATGGCAAAACCATAACCTTACTAAAGCAGCCCCATAAACTACAAACATGTTAATTAATTTAGGCTCCTGAAATAAAATAACTAGCTCAATATATTCATAAAATGTGATGCAATTTAAATATAGGTATCTTTAAATATTGATCCATGAGTGAAAGGAAAGGTCTGCAGGATGGTAGTGAGACCAGCTATGTTATATGGGTTGGAGATGGTGGTGCTGACCAGAAAGCAGGAGACAGAGCTGGAGGTAGCAGAGTTAAAGATGCTAAGATTTGCAATGGGTGTGACGAGGATGGATAGGATTAGAAATGAGAACATTAGAGGGTCAGCTCAGGTTGGACAGTTTGGAGACAAAGTCAGAGAGGCGAGATTGCATTGGTTTGGACATGTGCAGAGGAGAGATGCTGGGTATATTGAAGGATAGAGCTGCCAGGGAAGAGGAAAAGAGGAAGGCCTAAGAGAAGATTTATGGATGTGGTGAGAGAGGACATGCAGGTGATGGGTGTAACAGAACAAGATGCAGAGGACAGGAAAATATGGAAGAAGATGATCCACTGTGGCGAACCCTAATGGGAGCAGCCAAAAGAAGAAGAAGATTTTGTTAACTGTGTCCGCTCCACATCACCATCCACTCAACTCTTATGTCATCCAAGAGGAAGCCCACTGGAGGGCTTTTCAACGAGCTAGGAGTTATCGTGAGGAGAGCCATCAATTAGTTTATAGGTGGCAGTGGGCAGCAGAGGATGACATTTGTCAGTGTTCAACTTCCTGCTTGAGAGACTTTGAACTTGAAACTGATCAGCTCATTCAAAGCCTGGTGTTAAAGGCAGGTCATTGTGTTGAGTTCTTAGTTTGATTTTGCTGTGTATGTGTCTCTTATGTTACTGCAGTAAGATTATTATTATTATTGTGGCTGTTTTTGTTTTATTAAAATAGAATCAGTACAAATACAATTTTTATTTTTTAATTTTATTTGAAGAAAATAACATTCAATACGATCAAGTCTAACTTATACAACCAAGAAGATAACATATACAATCAAGTCGAACTTCACAAACCACAAATCATCCCCCACCCGAGAGAAAGAGAGGAGAACCAACAGCTGGAGCAAATCTTTAAAAACAACAAATAAAGGAGAATGTCCCTGTCAACAATATAAATGCTTATTCTAAAATTTTAAAAACATTCATATTTTAAAAACATTTTGAATGGATTCTCTAAGTGAGCAATTGTTTTTTTTTTTCCAATTTCAAAAGTGCAGAACATCAGTTATCCACTGAGTGACAACAGGTGGGCTGGGATTCTTACAGCTGAGCAAGATAAGCGTACGTGCTAATAGTGTGGTGTGGGCAATCTGGGAGCCCACCAGACACAGCTGTTAATGGGTCAGGAGTGATCGCAGGCTGTCTGATAGGCATTCAAAGATTGTTGTCCAGAATGATGTTAATTTGGTGCACACCCAAAACATGTGGCCAGGTGAGGCTGGAGCTCGATTGCAACAGTTGCAGGATGAATCTTGACTTGGATACTTTTTAGATCATTTTAAATGAGATAAATGTGATTGATAAAAGATTTTAAGTTGAATGATTGAATGCTTTGCACATATGGAGCTAGAATGTATGCTGTGCATGGCTGCCTTCCACTGCTTTTCAGATTTGTTAAGTGAAAGGTCTTTTCCCTAATGTACACTGGGAACTTTGAAAGGAAGGGACTTTAAAATGTTTTTATATATTGTAGAAATGCTATCTGAGTCTTCACAACTGATCAATATTTCTTCTGGAATAGAAATGGGTGGGAGGTGTAGAAAATTGGAAAACAAATACAAGTTTCAAGCAAAGAATTTAAATCGATCTTGTTTTTTTTACATACCTCAAATATTTCCTATAAGTAAAAAAAAAAAAAGATAAAATAGCCTCTAATGCCTTTCAGTAAGTATTCAGAATGTCTTCTTAATTAATTACCAAGGACCAGGTTACTCAGACTTGTCTGTATTTTTAATGTTTCACACATTACTGCGGTCCTCTGGCACTCCATCTTTCGCTTGCGGAAGTGAATCTCTAACCTCGAGCAGTATGGTACGCTCTAGAATGTGGCCACACTGAATTGTTACGTTCTGTTTTGTAGCCAGTTATTCCCTCCCTGATTTCCTCATCTATACAACTTTCAAAGGGTTTGGAAATACAGTAGCCCACCTCTTAACTTTGGTGCCTTTCATGTTTAAAGCTGATATTATACAAGTAAAATATTTGTCTTGTTACATGAACCACAAAAGGGCATTTCAATTGCTAATGTTTGGATAGAAGTGTTTGAAGTTGCTAATATGAATTCTCTTGACTTAAGTATGCAAGGAAAGAAGTGTGTCACTTTTTAATGACATGTTTTTCACATGTGTTCATTCGTCTATAATGTTTTTAACAGCAAAGCCGTTGTAACAAAGAAAACTTGTTAAATGTGTTTTCTTTTCATCAGTGAGAACTCCCAATACCTACTTAAAATAATCAGCCTTAATAAAAGGACGTGTCTGTGTGTCTGTCTTCTTGCTATGTCTCTGTTATTCCCGCAGACAGTGGTTCACAAACATTTGTAGTAATAAAATACATTGAATGTTTCATTCCAGTGGATGGTGCATCACAAATATTAACGCTGCTTTTTCCTCTTTTTACAAGTCCAATACCAGATGGCATATAACAGAGATTTATGCATTGCATTTATCATTCCAATAGATGGTGCATCGCAAACATTTGTAGTTATGCACTTGGAATGATAAAAGCAATGCATTTTCTTATTGCACACTTACAAAACATATTCTAATATATGGTGCAATGCTGAGGTCTGCATTGATTACTTAGATTTCAACCCTTCTTAGACACGTAGCACATATAGTTAAAATAAAAGGTTTGTATTTGTGCATTACAGGCAATGTATGCTGCATGTACAGGTAAAGAATTACTGTGAGATAAAGTATAAGATTAATTTCTAATAACACTGCATCATTACCTTTACAAGACATGTAGCACTGACGGCTAGTGTAGATCAGACGTGGAGACTGGCAACTGAGCATAGTTGTCTTCGGGACACGACGAGTTAATTAATAATCCTACCATCATTAGCAGCAGGAAATGCGATTGCGAGTTGTCTCTGTTCGCACAAAGCATGTTTTAGAAGAGGGCACGGAAAGCCCTTTTTCCTTCTGATGACATGTATATGTATAACTCCGTGATTATTCGTCATTTTTCAAGACTCGTTATCTTAGTTGGAATCGAGCCGTCATTACTTTACATTCAGTGATTTGTGCTTGCGGTTTTTCTGTGAGTGCAGACAATTCAAACAGTGAACCGAACAAGTGCGCGTGCGCGTGCACGTACCCCAACATCTGCGCGTGAGCCGTTTGTTAGTGGAATTTGCAACGGAATGTAGCTTGGACCTTGCAGTGATCCGTAGAAACGAGAATTCAATCATGAAACGTCGCTCATTTCTGAGACTGATTAACATTTTCGGGACAGGGGACCAAACCAGGCGCAACAGCACCAGCCGTTTCCCTCACTGTCTGTATATAATATGTTTATTCAAGTGAACAGATGACTGCCGAGGAAAAATGAGACATTTGTGAAGAGCAGCACATCAACACAGACTATAGCTGGCGAATTACCACACTACCCACTGATTGGGTTCGTAATGCAAATATTGAGGTATTCCATGATGCACAGTACTATGTATTGAAGTGAGTTTTCACCCAGACGAATATCCTGAAAAAAGACTCCGGTTTATTTTCTGAACTCTGTGTATCACAAATGCGCCAAAAATACATAAAACAACAAGAACGTAGTTCAAGTGAAAAAACATCTATGGGAATTATACATGAAAACAAACAGCACCATCTACTGGCATGATCGAATACTAGGCAAAATAGCACATACAGTACATAGAAAATCGAGACTTAGCCGAACGATTCTCGCTTAAATAAGCCAAGCCTCGTTTCCCAATCGAGGCTCCGTCGGTTACGCGCACTTGAAGTGTTTTTCTTTAACTCAAGACGGACCGGGGCAGGCCACACTCATTAAGTTTCCATCCAGTTTTTTGCGACGTTTTGTTATCGACAAACAGAATATACGTAAAAAAAATGTGCGAAATTTGCTGTCTCCAGCCTGTCCATCAAACTGGCTTTTTATCTTTAAAATGGTGTGCGTGATGACGTCATCCCCCCCAAAACGAACTGTCGCATAACTTTTGTTGTATCGCGAAAAAAATCTGCCCTTGAGCCGTTTCCATACATAATTTTGTGTATGTCGCAAATTATCTACCTTTTGTTTTCCACGTTACACCCCCTCCACTAAACAAAGAAACAAAGAAATGGAGAGATTATTCAGACAGTTTTTTGAAATTTGCCAGCTTACTGTTATTCCAGTTTCACAAATAATTGGAATTGTACATAATATCCGAAGACGACAGCAGAATGAAGCAGTTGCTTGTCTGATAGCCCTAGAGCTCGAAGAAAGTTCCACCTGTGCGACGAAACCCACGGGTATGGGAGAGACGACGGAATAAGACCTTCTGGGAGGAGGTGGTGGAGAGACACTTAACAGAAAATTTCTGGCTGCAACATTTTAGAATGACACGGCCGACGTTTGAGATGTTGTGTGGATTCATCAGTCCTGATGTTGCGCCCATCACAGGTTGCCACCGACCACCGGTTCCAACCCAAAAGCGGATTGCCATCGCCCTTTACAAGCTGGCAACCTGCGCCGAGTATAGAGTAGTTGGAGAAACTTTCGGGGTTAGTAAAACTACCGTCCATCGATGTGTATATGCTGTGTGCACCGCTATTAAAGAAAAATTAATGCGGCGTTATATCAGACTTCCGACTGTAGCGGAGGCCAATGACATTGCATACCGCAATTCCTTGGTGCATCTTGTGCCACAGATTTACGGTGCGCTGGATGGCACGCTTGTGCCTATTCTTCCCCCGACGGAAGGCTACCGCGATTACATTAATCGCAAAGGGTGGCCATCTATTGTTCTCCAGGCCCTTGTTGATGACAGGTGCATGATACGAGACATTTGCGTTGGCACTCCTGGAAGTGCCCATGATGCAGCTGTGTTTGCAGCATCGGATCTGTACAGGTGAGCCTACCTTTCAACATCCCTTCACAGTGGGATAACAACTGAATTAACCTGCTTCCCTTAAGGTTTTTAATTAAAACTGAAATTTGAATTAATACAAAATAACGACGTTTAATCAAAAAAAAAAACTCTCTTCATCAGACCATGCGAACCGCTCCGCCATTCTCGTTTTGATTGCACGTGATGAAAATGTGACACATTTATTTGCGTTAAAGCCCTTTTTTCCGACAAAAACTGTTTCCAATGTAGTTTTTGCGACATCTGAAGTATCGATATAGAATGTATGCGCTAAAGTTAAACGGAAAAATATTATGTCGACATGTACAACATTTTATCGATAATTAGCATTTCCATCGGCTATATCGGTAAAAAAATTTGAAGCGCTAAATATTTTTTCGCAAAAACTCCTTGGATGGAAACCTGGCTAGTGATGCGCGCACCCGTGAGATTTAAGCGACCCCGAGAACATCAATCAGGGCTCAAAACAGCTTGACTGAGTAAGGCCGAGTAATTTGAGGTGCAGAGCGTATTATAGGATAGTTTGGAAAAGCCCATTATTATTTATTTTTTCCACTAGAACTTTTCACGTCACTTTTGCTGACCCGGTTTGCCCCGATCAGGATGACCGACTGCACCATACAACTGGCCCTACGTGTCAATGTCATTGAAAATGATTTATCTGTACATTGATGATATGGAATTCTGTCTATCTCTACATAGTCAGCCTCCAGCTTGGTTTGGTGGTGCCGTTATTCGTACATGAATTGAGTCTGTTGTCCCGTTTGAAAAGCCTAAAGAAAACTACACGGGTCTGAAAAATTAATTTAAAAAATGCTAATTTTGTGAATAGCTAATTCCATCTGTATTCATAAAATAAATATAATGTTTCCATTACGTCACATTTAAGTACAAAACTAAAAAGAAATGTAAGTACTATTTTAATAAATGACATGATTTATTCCTTAACAATATTGTTCGAAATTAATTTGACATAAAAATATTCAATCAATCTAATAATTTTAAACATGTAACAATTATACATATTCAGTGACTTACATATTCTTCTTATCTTCGATTACAAATGTCAAAAAGTACAGCTTCATACTGTATAAATAAAGACTGAGGTTAACGTTCTGTTTAAAAGTACTTACTACTAAAGTTGATATATGAAATCACCACTGCTTGGACAGTGGGCCAATCCGTCACAGCTGCACTGAATGTATTTCATCACCACGAGCCCTCAACTACACTCACACTTCCTGAAACCGTGTGAGAAAACTCCACTATACAGTAACGTGTTGTATACTGGTCGGACGTGCATGGAAGAATTTCAATGTATTTTATACATGTGACCTTACCACTAGTACTACTACTCCTCATGTTGAGTCCTCCTTTACAGCTGTCAATGGCCTCGTGTTTCTGAGGGAGTCCGTTTCGCTTACCCCTCTACTTAAAGACGTAGAGATGACATGCCAGTGGCCCCTCTTATCCTTTCATTGAAGCTCACCTTTTCAGCCTGCTGCATTCTCTAATTTCTGATTCTGTGATGTACTGTATATCAGCATAGGTGTTCAAGGACAAAAGATTATGTCAGCCTAGTTAGTTAGTTAGTTAGTTAGTTAGTTAGTTAGTTAGTTAGTTAGTTAGTACCAACAAGAATGCCCATAATACTGAATGGGACTTCATTCATGCACTGGATACATTGTGTTATTTAAAGTCACCAATTATCCTAAAACTCTGGTACATGAGAGTATAATAATATGGTATTGTTTTAAAATGAATTGGTTAATTGCACCAATTGAACAAAAGTTAAGCTGTCAAAGTTTTCAGGATGCAAATAACTAACAAAATTTGGATGATAGAGTAAGGAATTTTCTTAATATACTCGCTGCTCTTTTAATAATTATGGAATATAACCCTCCATCATTCGAAAATAACCATGGACTTCGTATTTTCTCTTTCAGTGTTGGAGCAATGTCCTTAATGGCTGATGAGCTTGATGCAGGTTTGGTGGTCTCTGTTGCAGAGGTCACACCACTTTCCGCTCTGGTGGGATTGTAATATTCCTTCCTACTGGCCTGCTCGTTGTCTACTGCATATTGGAGTCCTTTTCCACCTGTCTTGAGGTGCAGCTTCAAAGCAATTTTGACTACATGCTCTTCCCCGGGGTCATTGTCAATGACCAGCAGTTTCATGTCTCACTTGCAGACATCCTTGAAGTGGAGATGCAGATGGCCATTTCTTCTTTTGCCATGTAGCAGCTCATCCTTTGGGGTGTGACCATCCTTCATGCAGCACACTTGGCTCAGCCAGTGCAGCCTTCACTGTCTCAGCTGCATATACAACCTGGTTAGGATGACCACAGAGACAACAGCAATTTTGGGCACTTTGTCTCATCTACAAGATGCCCAAAATGTGAAAGAGGTATCTCATATTGAAGGTGTTGAGCTACTTCAGTTTGGTGTACTTTGTCCATATCACATTCTTGTACGGCATTGTACTAGTGATGCAAGCATCATACACTGCCATCTTGGTCTTCACTGTAAGCTTGGGGTTCACCCAGAGTTGAATGTTTGGGCATGCAGGGTTGTAGTGACCTTTCAGAGTCTCTTACTGACTTCCACATCTAGGGAGAGGCTCATATTCATAGTTGTTGATGGTGATGTTCTTTGTGAGTCTCAACAGCTCCATCATCAGCAAAGAGCATTAATCTGATGAGGGTCTTACATACATTATTTTTGGTTCCCAAGTGTATGAGATTGAACAGTTTCCCATGGGATCTTGTGTGTAGATAGATCCCCTCAGGTAAAGACCCAAAGGCTTGATGTAGCAGTAGGGCAAAGAAAATCCAAAAAGAGAACAACTCAGCCTTGCTTGACTCTGCTGCATAAGTTGAACTGTTCTGTGCCCTGCATGTTATCATGACCAGATGTGATTGTGCTCAGCAGCTTTGGTAGGTAGCCTATATTCAGTAGTATCTGGAAGAGCCTGTCTCTGCTGACCAGGTCGATACCTTGATTAAATTAATAAAAGTAATGTAGACTACAGTTTCTGCTCTCTGTATTTCTCCGTTAGCGGACGAAGGTAGAAAATCACATCTACTTTGGATCTTTATGTCAGGAAACCACAATATGACTCTGGGTAGACAGGTTCAGCCAGTGTTTGGAGTCACAACAGAAGGACATGAGCAGAGACCTTGCCCAAAATGCTCAACAGAGAAAGGTCTCTGTAATTCATGCCATCCCTTTGCTCACCCTTGTTTTTCTAGAGTATGATGATCCTGGTGTCTTTCAGGTCCTTAGGTACTGCTCCCTCTTTTCAGCACTAGCAGAGGATTTCATGCAGTGGATACAGAAAGAGTAATCTTGCAGTGCTTAATCAAGTCTGGGGGTGCCTCCACTGCCCGGTCTCTTACTTGCAGCCAGTCTGTCGATGGCCTTGCTGAGCTCCTCCATAGTGAGCTCTTCATCATGCTCATGCTTTCTTGACAGGCACTTAAAACAGCTGAGTGTTAATGTAGTGACAGTGTTCATCCTGGTGTTGAATTCATAGGTGTGTTCTACACAACTCTCCATCTGTTTGCTCCTATCTGTGACCACTGCCCCTATGGTGGCATAGAGTGGTGCCATCTTGCTCTGCATGGGACCAAAGACCTTTTTTATGCTGTCATACATACCCCAACATTGCTAATTAATGCTGCTGTCTGAATGGCTGCACTGAGCTGCAACCAGTGGTCATTGGCACATCCCATGACAGTCTACCGGACTTTGCTTCTCATGGTCCTGATGATCTGCAAGTTCTGCTCATTTGCTGAGTGCTTGTATTTGGCCAGGGCCACGTGTTTGGCTTCAATGACTGGTGTTACTTTAACTAGATATGACCTCAAACCAGTCATTTGTTTTTGAGGTCTACTTTCCAAAGGTAAACTGGGATTTTAGTAAGTGGTATTCAGCAGAAGTTCCCATTTTTCAGTGGCTATTTTCTCAGATGGCAAAGCACTGAGCTCATTTACAAAGGTCTCTGTAAAACAGCTCCTGTAGGTCTAGGTAGGCCAGTAGGCCATCTGGCTGACATCGACGTGGAACTTCTTGCGCTGAACTCTGATATCGCAGCACAACAATGAGTGGTTGGTGTTAATATCTGCAGTATGGTATGAGCAGGTAAAAGTGTGTTTTTGAGATGGAAGTGCCAGGCTAAAGATCAGTGCTTAGAGTAAAGATGTCTCCAGGACACTTTACGTAGAGGCGTGGTGTGGAAGAATGAATTGGTGATGCACAGGTTGTGATAAGAGCAGAACTTAACTTGTTAACATTTTCATTCATCTTGCCCACACCACACTGTCCAATGCACAATACCAGCCATGGCTGTTGCCCATTGTGGCACTGAAGTTACCAAAAGTAAAGACCTTCTTGCTGTAGATGTTACCAGTGATAGGTGCGAAATCCCTCACTTTTTAGAAGATAAATTGAAAAAAAAAATCCAGACACTACTATTAAGACTCTCCAATGCCTCTATTTCCTTACATGTTTGAGGACAGCTAGCATTTCTCCACCTGTCCCCTTCCAACCTCTACTGGTACACCTCACTGCCACATCATTTTCTTGTATGGCATCTGCTTGGCTCAAAATTGTAAACCGCTGCAGTGGGTGGTGAACAAGCCACAGAATTTTACTAGCACCCAGCTGCCTTCTATTCAGGACAACACAGCCTTAGAAAGGCAAACAGACTTCAGCCATCATGCACAGCTGCTTCTCTCACTCCTCCCTTCTGGCAAACAGTACTGGGCCACCGGCACTCACCCCAGTAGATTCAGGGATGATGAATAGCTAATCATTAGAATAAAAGTGTGTATATTATCTATTATACAAGTATTGTATATATACAGTGTGTTGCATGTGATATATCATTTTTTGTGTGTCTTTTGTTGGTATTTATTTCTTATCAATCGTTCTGAGGAGACATGCAAGTTAAAACTTCATTCTACCAAATCCACTTGACAATAAACTGAACTGATTTTCAGAAAATGGAATAGGAACTGCTAATATAGAAAAAAGGTCACAGTTGGAGCATTTGAAAAGAAAACTTTACTGTTAAATAATGTAAACTGCCTCCTAGACCAGGGGTCTCAGTCTCAGGTCCTGGAGGGCCACAGTAGCAGCAAGTTTGCATTCTGGGAGTTGCCGTAGCAGCCTCCTTAGCGTTAGACCTGAGCATTACTTGGGCTGTGCTAAAAGCGTTAGTAATAGCGTTAGTAAAAGTGTTACTAATTACATTTGTATACAGTAGCACTTTTATAACTACTCAAAGTGCTTTGCACAGACAGTAGGGAGACACTTTAACCCTCACCAATGTGTAGCATCCACCTTGATGATGTGACGGTGGATATTCTTGCACCAATTCACTCACCACATAATAGCTATTAGGTAGTGGAGGGGTGAGAGAGACAGTTACCCAAAAAGGGACAGGGAATAATTAGGGGTCCAGAATGATTAGGCTGTGGTGGCCAAAATAGCCAGGACCACAGGAAACACCCTACTCTCTGCGAAGGATGCTCAGGGATCTTTTTTGACTACAGAAAGTCAGGACCTCAGTTTTATTCAAAGGGCCAGAACCAATTTTTGCAGCACAGCATCCACATCACTGCACTGGAACAGTGGGATCCACTCAGACCACAGGGCAAGCGCGCCTTAATGGCTTCACCAACACCTTTTTGTGAAGCAACCTCAGCTTTTCCTAGATGGTCTCCCATCCAAGCACTGGCCGAGCCTGAACAAGTTTAGCTTCTGGTGGATTACCTCTTCTGAAGTGCAGGTGGTATTATACTAGTATTTGATAAAAAGGCTAGCTGTACCAGTTATTTAAAGATGATGCTGTCTAATTTATCCCACTCACGGTTATGCCGCCTCACAAAACAGTGAGCAGGAAACTGACGCGTGTTTAGTTTGCTTCTTTTGAAGTGTGCGTTAATATAAAGTAAGTGATTTCACTTCATGTTATTAGTGGATATCACGTACTGGGATGGTATTGGTGTTGCAATGTATAATTAAGCTTAATTTTGTTGTATGAAGACCCGTTGTGTTGAAGGCTGCTTGTGTGTTGATGCTAAGACAGCAACATGCTGGCTACTTGTTAAGAGCAACTAGTAAATATTATTTATTTTCAACATATGACATTTTTTAACTATATCTCATTTGAACTTGATTCTCGTTACGTTTAGCTATAATATGGAAAGTCAGTTGTTAAGTTCCAGATCTACGTGTTAATGTTCTAAATCTGTAAAGTGTCATTTCCTCCAAGTTACAGTAAGGTACACACTGTTGGTCATTTGCTGTCATTTACTGGACATGTAATGCTATTAATTTTACTGATATGTATAATGACTAATAAAAATTAATTTCCTGTCTTTCAGAAAAAGCACACAAATACATGTGTGTAATTTTATAATCTCATAAAAGGATCCCTTTGCCATTCTGATTTGGTGTTGACAGGGTGCCTCACAAAATTAACTGGTTATTCTGAAAGGCTTCTCATGACTCCTTGTTCCTGACTGGACATCTGCAGCGGGTTCAACATCCTGACTCGGCAGTGCATGATTGTGAAGGCTGCCCCTTCTTTATAGGGTTAGTGACCAATTACTGCTGCTGATGAAGCAGTCATTTCACTGCCAAGCCGTATAATTATATAACATTATTAGGCCTCATTAACAACAAGAACTGTCTTCTGTTTATTAGTTACGATAAACACGTCCAGACAGTGTGGCCCTCACAGAACAACATTTGAGACTCCTGTCCTAGGCAGAGGAGTTGCATGTCCACCATCTTAATACATAATTCACCTGCCTCCTCACTCACTCACTCACTCACTCACTGACGTCAGTCTGAAGCCGAATGCACAGTCGCCTTCTGCGCCGCTGCCCGAAAAACCTTGCGAGACCGAAGTCCAACCCCAACATCGCGGCAGGCAGCGGATTTAGCCTACACATTATACAACTGTCTTCAACAGGTACATTCATGACTTAAACATTTCAAAGTTCATCTAACTTCCAACTTAAACAAATGCCTCTAAAGAGAAAATTTGCTTCATCGCGGCAGGCCGGAGGATTTAGCCAACGCATTTCGGTATTATTATTCTGAAATCCCAAATCATTCCGTCCAGGCGTTGGATATTAGCCCCAATCACAGCCAACCCTCACATTCAAAATAATACGTAAGAACATATTATTATTAAGTACTTTCAGCGGGCGAGTGATGTGAAGGTGTAAGTTAAAGATGGGCCACATCAAGGAAAATTACTGCCAAACAGTGAGAGTGTCTTCACAAAAAATGTAGTCTACAGAGAGATTTTACAACTTTAGTTGCATACTGACAGGCCTCCAGTATACAAACAAAAAACGTTGTCATAGATAGCATGTCTTTTTTAAGTGTACGGTATTTTTTGCCGTGATAAAGTCATACATATCCCAAACCTCTTAGTTAATTATCATTACTTACATCACTTTCTTATTTATTTCTTACTTATCATTTGTTCTTCATACACTCCAGACACAAACTCGTGCCCGTTTCATCTTACGTTGTCGAAACGGGCTTTTTGTCTAGTAAGAACATAAAGGAGCACTGCTGTATGTGATACAATGCAGACCTCTAATGGCATGTCCTCCATTCGTTCATCTCACCCATTTTAACTGGAGGGGGCAAGCTCACCACTTGCTTCACATTCATCTCTCTCTCTCATTACAGTAGAATTCATCTGCTTCTGCCGCCCTCTTTTCTGTGGTATTTGTGCGGTCTCTTTCTTCATTGGATGGTCCGTCTCTCACCCGCCTCATAACTTTGTTCTTCTTTGTACGTTTTGTCATTGTAGCTTTGACCAGGTGGTGTTGTCAGTTAGCTTGAAGCAAGAAATCAAAGGTGAAATAAAGAGAGCTCCTTCTCGCTGTTTTTTCATGCATGCCTAAACGTTTTCTAGCAGAAGAACATGTGGGGGAATCGCCATGTGAATCACCTTCAAAACTGCATTGTGTAATATATTTTTACTTTTATGTTATATGAGGATGTACCAGAATGTTGTTTCTTTGTCATGTCTGAGGGCCCCCCATTGAATGCCCCTGCACCCTCCTCCTGGCTCTGCCACTTGGTTTTTCTTGTATTGTATTGGGACAATCAGTCTTTATTGTGATTTCAAAGCAAGAACTCTAACTAAAGATAATTTGTAAGTGCCAAGACAAATATCCATGCATTTTCTAATGTGCTTGCTCTTCTCGGAGTTTGGAGTATCTTCGCACATGGGCACATGCTCCTACTTAATACAGAGAGTTACTGGCAGGCCCTGAAGCGGCGAGGCAGCATCACTGACTGACCACCTCGCCACTGCGTCACCCCGCTTAGTACTACCTGATTTGACCTGCGCTCCAACTGTAAATGTCTTCAGCTGAGTGCCCTTTCAAGTCGGTAAATCAGCTGGGGTGTTACTTTACCAAGCAGCACATGTGTCTGTGTGAAAAGGGGATCTGCGCTAACACCTTGAACTCTGACCTTTATGTGCTGGAGTACAGCCAGGCTACACAAGGGACTCTCTTTATTTTAACAGAGCATGGACCCTCCTGCTGTGGCAATGGTGCAAACCATCAGATGGGAAATGAGTGAAAATAATCGAAATGCCATTTACAGCGAGTCCTCTCATAAAGTGTTTTGTAAAGAATTTCACTCAACAAGACCAAAGAAACAAATCAGATCACATACGTAAGCAGTAAAGCCTTCTGACATTTCAGGGACTCTTTCAAGCATGTATGAACAAAGTTCACTCAATTCACCTTTCACAGCAAGCCTCCTCAGAAAGTGCTGCTTGTATAGAAAGTCAGTGACCAAAAGTACAGAATCCTCAAACACACCAAACCCACATTCTTCATGTCAGGTGTGGCCAACTCCGATCCTGGAGGGCCGCAGTGGCTTCAGGTTTTCATTTGAACTTAATTAGAGACTAGATTAGGATACTAACTAACTTCAGATAGATACAGTAGATAGATACTTTATTAATCTATCTATCTATCTGAAGTTAATTAGTACCCTAATCTAATTCATTGAATTTATTTGCTGTTTAAGACTCAGACCCTTTAAATGAGCTGAGCAGCGTCGGTCCTGGAGGGCTGCAGTGGCTTCAGGTTTTTGTTCCAACCTGTTTGGTTCATGAGAAGTCATTCACTTATTGCTCAAGTGACATTTTTCTGGTTCATTTTAGTTGTCTTGCTTGTTAATTAATTAATTACACAATCAACCAATCAATTAACTAATTAATTTCTTTTTTAGTATTAAACAGCTGCAGTCATTGTCTTTTACTGCTCCTTATTAGCAAATGCTATAATGACATAGGAACCTGCAGTTCTCCATCCAGCTTGTCTCCATTTCCACCCGTGTGCTTACATCATTCACCATTTGGTTTAATTTAGTGCTCAGAAGGAAACTGAAGAGAAAGTGAAGATCTGAAAGTTACTCATCTGTTTTAAGCTTCAAACCACTTGGATGATACATGAATCATTAGAAAGGAAAAAAAATCTTAAGAATGAACTGACATGGTAGAATTAAAACCCTAACAAGTCATGAAATTAAATAAGATCTGTTACTGGGGAGGATTGGCTTCTAATTCAGCAACGGGGTTGGAACAAAAACCTGCAGCCATTGTTACTCTCCAGGATCAGAGTTGGCCAGCCCTGCTTGTTGTATACATCACCTTTCATATTAAGCCTCTCCACTGGATTTGTGAAGAACTCGTGTTTACATGAAAGAGCACAATAAGAAAACATTCACATTTTTTAATAAAAACACCACTCCTCAGTCGCCTGTACAGACTTCTCATCAGATGGCTGTTTCAGTGGTGAAGTTGCATGAAACTTAGTTGGTTTGACTGCCCCTGCACCTTCCTGGCTCTAACTGATTATGTGATACCACTCCAGGGTGAGAGGGGGCGCTGGCACTAACTTTCTTCTCTTTCCACCACAGTTCTGGGAAGACGCACAAGGAGGATGCCTATTCCCGGCCACAGCTCCCAGTGACCCTTCCACATTGGACACCATAAAAAGGGGTAGCCCCTGGAAAGCGGTGCTGTTTTGGACCCCATATTCCACAAGGAAAGAGCTCTCGCTGAAGGAGCTTTTATTTGCAAAAGTTGTTCTGTAAGAGCTGATCAAGTCAAGTCAAGAGTATTAATTGTCATTTCATGCATATACAGTAGTACAGCATACAGTGAAACAAAACAACGTTCTTCCAGGACCATAGTGCTACATAAAACACAGGACAACGAAGAATCCATGACACATAACATAAAGACACATAATATATTACAAGGTGCATGTGTATCAAATGTGCAAACATGTGCAACACTGCAGAACAGAACACATATATCAGATATCAGTCCGGTCCATGAGTGTTCAGGAGTCTGACTGCTTGGGGGAAGAAACTGTTACACATTCTGGTGGTGAGGGCCCGAATGCTTCGGTACCTTTTTCCCAATGGTAGGAGTGTAAACAGTGAATGTGAGGGGTGTGTTGGATCATTCACAATGCTGGTGGCTTTGCGGATGCAGCGTGTGGTGTAAATGTCCAAGATGGAGGAAAGAGAGACACCAATGATCTTCTCAGCTGTCTTCACTATCCCTGACCGTGCAATTTCCAAACCAGACAGTGATGCAGTTGCTCAGGATGCTCTCTATGGTTCCTCTGTAGAATGTTGTTAGAGTAGCTGGTGGAAGATGGGCTTTCCTCAGCCTACGCAGGAAGTAGAACCACTGCTGGGCTTTCTTGGCTAAAGAGCTGGTATTGTGGGACCAGGAAAGGTTATCTGCCAGGTGGACACCCAGGAATTTGGTGCTATTGATGACCTCCACAGTTGAGCCGTCAATGTTCAGTGGCAGATGGTAACTCTTAGTCTTCCTAAAGTCAACAATCATCTCCTTTGTTTTGTCTACATTCAGAGACAGGTTATTGGCTTTACACCAGTCCGTTAACCGCTGCACCTCCTCTCTGTATGCTGACTCATTGTTGTTGCTGATAAGACCCACCACAGTCATGTCATCAGCAAATTTTATGATGTGATTAGAGCTGTGTGTTGCTGCACAGTCATGAGTCAGTAGTGTGAACAGTAATGGACTGAGCACACAGCCTTGAGGGGCTCCAATGTTCAGTGTGGTGGTTCTGGAGATGTTGTTTCCAATCCTGACTGACTGAGGTCTCTCAGTCAGGAAGTCCAGAATCCAGTTACAGAGGTAGGTGTTCAGTCCCAGCAGGCTGAGCTTTTCCGTCAGCTGTTGAGGAATGATCGTGTTGAATGCTGAGCTGAAGTCGATAAACAGCATTCAAACGTATGTGTCCTTATTGTCCAGATGAGCGAGAGCCAGATGGAGAGTAGTGGCTATTGCATGATCTGTTGAACGGTTCCGGCGGTAAGCAAACTGCAGGGGATCTAGTGAGGGGGCAGCAGGGTTTAGATGTGCTTCATGACAACCTTCTCGAAGCACTTCATAATGATGGATGTGAGTGCAACAGGACAGTAGTCATTGAGGTTGGACACGTGCGACTTTTTTGGCATGGGAACTATGGTGGTGGTTTTGAAGCAGGTTGGCAGTGCTCAGGGAGATGTTGAAGATGTCCGTAAAAACATCTGCCAGCTGGTCTGCACATTCCCTTAGTACTCTGCCAGGAATATTGACTGGTCCTGCAGCCTTCCATGGGTTGACTCTTCGTAGAGTGTTTCTCACATCGACCACAGTCAGATTTAATGCCTGGTCACTAGGAGGAGATGTGGTCTTCCTCATCACCACGTTGTTCTGTGCTTCAAACCATGCATAGAAGTTATTCAGCACATCTGGAAGGGAAGTGTCACTGTCACAGGTAGGTGGTGTTGTCCTATAATTAGTGATAGCCTGGATGCCTTTCCACATGCTCCGTGCATCTTTGTCATGTAGGAAAAGTCCATGGATTCTCTGGGCGTGTGCACTCTTTGCTGCTGTGATGGTGCAGGATAGTTTGGCCCTCGCTGTTCTCAAGGCAATTCCGTTACCTTCCCTGAATGATATTTTCATGCCAAGAGCATCATTTTTGTTTTGTTCTTTGTGCTGATTAAATGGGGTTGCCCTGCTGGTACTGCAAAATATTTCTTCTGGCATCCACTGGTCTGTTCACCCAGTCACACTGTATTTACAGTCATTGGACCTTTGATAGCACACAATATCACAAAATACTCTGCCAGGCTATTCACATTACAGGACCAAAGATGCAGTCTTCAGCAGAGTTCTTGTATATGTGGGGTACTCTGTCAGACAAGTGGTGACGAAATCTCTTATGGAGGTTACAAAGGCAGCTTACTCTAAGCCAACGCTGGCCTATCCAAGGTATCTCATATGAGACAAATACTCAGCAATCTGCATGGCCTTCTGCTCCTGAAAGTTATTTACAGTGGTGGGACTGCAACATTCTGTCAGTTAGTGGAAGCTAAGGGGAAGTGCATTTCGGACTGAAGCCAGGAGGCACTGCTTTACATTGAGTTGTGGGATTCATTAAGGCAGAAACCGTGACAACATTTGAAAAGTACCTGAATGAGATATTGGGACACTGAGCTACTAACTAAACAAACAAGCCTAATGGACTGAATGGTCTCCTCTCATTTGTCAAATATCTTATATTCTTATGTTCAACTTATATGGAGTCTTCCACATCGACCAAGGTCAGAAAGCACTTTACAAAGCAAGCCGCATTATAGTAGAAAATAAGAGACATCGGTAGTGAACTTCACTCCATTCAGACGAATAAGACAAAAAATGCAATGAATCACACTTTTATATGGTGCCTTTTTAGGTGGAAAGTAGTGCAAAATGATTCTGGAATTGTCAGGAAAAATGGAATTGTTTAAGAGAAGTAGGTGAATGTGTACAGTATGTCACAGCTCATGTCAGTGGAGACTTTCAGATAGTGTAAATGTCCAGAGGTCGAGGATCCTGGTCATAGTGGACTGACAAGTGGGTAAAGTGTTGGGTTTCATACCATTAAGTTATTGGTTTGGCTGTTACAATCTGATATTTTGCAAGGGTTGCTGGTCCCACTAGATGCTCAGTGTGGATAAATCATTTCATTCTTGTGGATATGTGGAATACTCCTGAGACTGCAATCTGGACCCACATTCACACCTCACTCTGTCCTGGCCAGCCACACCTCCCTCTATGGATGACCCCCCCCCCCCCCCCTCCCCTCGTCCCCATCCATCCAGCCTCATTAGCACTGGCTGGACATGAGGTCAACATTTGCCATACAAATAGCAGCACAGGAAAGAACTGTGTGCCTCCAAAAGACATACCCTCATTCAAGAAAATGCAAAAATGTGTTTTAACCTCACAAGCCATTGTTTGTTGCATTATAGGCAACCTTTTGCTTTTGTGTTAAAAGCTAATCCTGTTTTAATCCTGCATTTTCTAAAATACATTTTCCACAAACAACTCACCTCTTCTCTCTCTGACAACAATCTAGTAGATCCACTTCAATCTCAGTTCCGCTAGGGTCCCTCATCTGGGACTGAACTGCTCTCAGTCACAAATGCTCTTCTATCTGCTCAAGCTGCTTCTCTTTCCTCTGTCCTTGTCCTTCTTGATGTTTCATCAGCTTTTGATATTGTTAACCACTCCTTGCTTATCTCTTCCCTTATAATCCGTGGCTCTTCTTTGGACTGGGCCAAGTCCTACCTTTCTGACCAATCATTTTGTGTCTCCTGATCTAACTCCTTGTGTTCTTCACAGAGACTTTCCACAGGTGTGCCTCAAGGATTAGTGAAGGGTCCACTTCTCTTTTTTCCCTGTATTCAACTTCCTAGGCAATGCTACTTCTTCTCTTGGCTTCTCCTAACACCTCTATGCTGATGGAGCCTAGATCGTCCTCTCATTACCCTCTTACAATCCACAGGTTTCAACTCAGATCTCCAGCTGTCTCCATGCTGTCTCATCTTAGATGAATGCTCATCGCCTTAAACTTGACCTTCTAAAGTCAGATATCCCATATTTGCCTTCTAATTTTTCATCCTCAGATTTGTCTCTGTGCATTGCTCTTGAAGAAGTCGCCCTTTTACCATCAGTCACGGTCAGGAATCTTCACATAACTCTGCTCTCCTCATTTTCATTCACCAACCTAGTCTGTTCATTTCTTTCTTCTTAATATTTAGAGGACTCAACCCTTCCTCACTCATTATCCAACGCAACTCCTTGTTCAGGCAGTGCTTCTCTCTCAGCTGGACTATCACAACTCTCTCCTGGCAGGCCTTCCTTCAATTGCTACCAGACCTGAGATCATGCCTGGAATTAATTTTGTAATGATGCTGTTGTTATAAGCAAAGTCATCTGGGTAACTAATCAAGGGCCAAACATCATTTCTGCACTTGCACCCTATCATCACCTGGACTGCCAGGATCATGCACCATTCTGAAGCACGCACTTGATGTTAACAAGCTTTCAGATATTGTCCTAGAGATTGCAGAAACATTGCTGGTAGCGAATGCCTTAGTGAAATATGTGAAGCAAACAAGCCTAGTAAGCCAGCAGACAAAAACAGTTTCCCAGATTTCAGGCACCACGTTTAGTACAGTTTCCCTCACCTTGCCGTCAATCAAGGATGTGTACATCGAGCTTCGACAAAAGCTTGAAAGCTGAAAGGAAAACCCAAAGAATTAATAACATAACCCCAGATGTCCTAAACTTCTTTTTGGAATTTCTTCACCTATTTTGGCAGGGTCAGAGGGAACTGGAAGGCGACTCATACCCTACGCTTAATCTGGTTGTATTATGGCTTGAGAGACTTAAACGCCACTGCAGACCTGTGGGTATAGACAGCCCACATCGAGCAATAATCCACAAAAAACAACTAAAATAAATTTTAAAAAAATGTAAAGATAGAGCCAGTGCACAAACTTGCTATCTTATTGCCTAAATTCTGCTAGTTATGCATGTTTTTCAGTACCAAGATGGAAGATATTCAGTAAGAGGCCAGGCATCTGATAGCCCAATGAACCACTTAGTGATCCTGCAGCCAAGAAAAGAATGTCTGCAGTGACAGAGTTTGAGGAATGGGTGAACGCACCTATAAATGAAAATGAAGATGAAGTTCAAGACTATACAAAGCGTAATCACACCATGGAAGATGAGTAGGATGTGTTGGGTTGTTTTAAGGCATCTTTCTCTCTGCTTGCTAGACTTGCCCGCTGTGTGTTAAGCATCTCCACAAACAGCAGCAGCAAGTGAGCGGAAGTTTAGCGCAGCAGGTGGAACGATAGACTAGAAGAAAATGGCACTGAAACCATCAACGGCGGATGCAACTGTGTTCCTGCACAACTCTTAATAACTTAATGGCTTCGTCATGACTGTGAATAGTTCTAAGTGTGCCCAACAGTTTCGTTCATTTAGAAGACCAACAAATGTTTCCAGAGTACTTACTACCAACGATAACCAGTAAGACAAATACAGTAACTTATAATCATCCTGTTACAATGCTATACATTGCAAAGCTGTGCAAGTAAGCTGATGAAGCTCTTATTTTAAATATTCCTTTAAATGTTCTATAGTGGGCGGCACGGTGGCACAGTGGTAGCGCTGCTGCCTCGCAGTTAGGAGACCCGAGTTCACTTCCCGGGTCCTCCCTGCGTGGAGTTTGCATGTTCTCCCCGTGTCTGCGTGGGTTTCCTCCGGGTGCTCCGGTTTCCTCCCACAGTCCAAAGACATGCAGGTTAGGTGGATTGGCGATTCTAAATTGGCCCTAGTGTGTGCTTGGTGTGTGGGCGTATTTGTGTGTCTCCTGCGGTGGGTTGGCACCCTGCCCGGGATTGGTTCCCTGCCTTGTGCCCTGTGTTGGCTAGGTTTGGCTCCAGCAGACCCCCGTGTGTTCGGATTCAGCGGGTTGGATGGATGTTCTACAGTAATATGTACACTTTTATTTTAGACTTTTTGCGGTGCTGACCGCCTTGGCTACACCGCTGTTCTAATTGCACAGTTTATTTTATTTACTGAGCCAATCCCAGCCAACACAGGGCACAAGGCAGGAAGTAAATCCTGGGCAGGGCGTCAGCCCACCACAGGGGCACACACACCCCCACACCACCAAGCACGCAGTAGGGACAATTTAGGATCGCCAATGCACCTCTTTGGACTGTGGGAGGAAACCGGAGCACCCGCAGGGAAGACACGCAGACACGGGGAGAACATGCAAACTCCACGCAGTGAAGTGAACCCGGGTCTCCTAACTGAGAGGCAGCAGCGCTAGCCACTGTGCCACCGAGCTGCCCCTTGTCCCGTATTGTTATTAAGCAGTACAGGATTTACATATAAGCTACACAAGCTATAGCTTAGGGCCCCCGCCTTCTTGGGGGCCCCCAAAACAAATTGTCAGAGTGAGCAATTGTCATATATACTTAAATATACTACAGCATTATTTGTCCCAATCAGGCCCGGCCTTAGGCATAGGCGAAGTAGGCGACCGCCTAGGGCCCCGGCGTCTGGGGGGCCCCGGATCGACTCCTTGGTCTAATTTTCACACATTTCACAGAACTTCCAGGGGGGCTCTGCCCCCCTCAGGGGGCCCCTCGACCCCCCTTTCGCCTAGGGCCCCATAATACCTAAGACCGGGCCTGTTATTAAGTTGCATTACTTAATAATAATAACACTGTCTTGTGTCTGCTGCTGCCAATACAGGCTCCATCACCCTAAAATCTGATGGAACTGATTAATTCATAACTAGAGGTGACCTTGCCTTGCCCCAAGTGGGTTACAGAATGTTATGTTGCAATTCCTTCAAATGTTAAAGGGTAGTTGAAGGTCACAGCTGCCTAAACGTTAAGATTAGGGAACTCTTTTTAAAGTTTGGTTGATTAACCTGACTGTGTGGACTAATATTAGTACATAAATTCACAGAAGGAAAAAAATGTGCAATTACAAAACAATAAATAAACTGTGAACTTTGGGAAATGATTCATTCACCAGTACAAGTTGTTTTTAGCTCACGGGGTGAATTGTCAGACGGTCCCCCGCCGTACGCCAGCTGGCCCGCGGCCGCCAGGGAGCGTGTATAAATAGCGGGCCGGCCGCCGAGCGGAGCCACTTGTCAAGAGCTGCCAGAAGTCTCGTCGGCGAGTCCTCGCACCACACTCAGGTAAGATATTTAAAAGAAAAAGGGGACGCAAACGACATGCTTTGTGAGTTTGTAAGGAATATCGTATTGTTATCTTGCAATAACTACGTGTGGAAAGTAGTTGGAACTGTTAAGGGGAAAAAGGACCAAATCAGTCGCTCTTACTTATGGCGAAAGGCTGACCGGTAATTCAAGTTAATTTGTACCTGTGCACGTTCGTTTAATTCGCGTTCTCGAGCACAGAGTTTAATTATCCGAGTAGTAAACGGCGCTGCCCGATGCTTTGGGTTTTAATTAGATTGTCTTCTGTCTAACTCAACATAAACATAGTTCTAAACTGTCAATAACGCTTTCGCCATTCATTAATCCAGGGGTTTATTGGGTTGGCAATATTGCTCTCAAATCGGAAAGCCTTGTTTCTAATGTTTAAGTAACTAAAGTGCCTTATTAACCAGCAAACAACGGAGAGTTTCAAAGTCCAAGGAGACTTGGCGTTTGACCCCGGTGCGCCGCGAGCTGACTGTCGCTGTTCTGTGGACGAGTGGGTCGGTCCGGGCGGTTGGACCTCCGTGTGCGATGGCGTCCATGTGGAAATGACTGGGGCACGACAGCGAAGTCGCTTAATTTGAAATGACAACGGACTGTCCCGTTAATATCGCCAACAGACCTCCGCGTACTCGAGAAACTCCGGCAACCGCTCAGCGGGCCACAAGCTTGACATGAAACCCGAGTGACCCGAGGAGTTTGGAGGAGCGGAGCCGTCATGTCGGCGAGCAGGACTCTGACAGCAGCTGTTCGGACAGACCGCCTAATTTGCTTTGTTCGGCCCTTTATATTTGGAAAGCCATGGCGGGCTTGAGAATGTGACGTTCCTCTCCATGATGAAGGGGGGGGGGGGGGGGGGGGGACGACGACAAAGTGAACACTCAATAGAAGTAACGGTTCAAGGGTGTATGGAACTTCCGATCGCTTTACTGTGTTGGATCTCTGCTTACGTTGGTAATGCGTGTTTATTAAAATAATTAGAGGCAAATCATATAGATTTGTTAAAACCCATCTGATTTTTAAGAAATGGAAATCCGCTTTGTGTGTTAATGCAGCTCTGCTTGTTTTCCCACATAGAAATCTGAACAGTTATCTTATCATTCTGTGAAACTTTGGTCAGGACCATCACAGTGTGGCACACAAACCGTAAAACCGCCAGCCTTTAAAAGCACCCTGATCTGAATGCTTTGGTTTTCTAGTCCTGGAAAAGACTGTCCTCCAGATACAAGGACAGGACCTTCTTAGGACCACGAATGACACACACACACACACACTTTATTTAATGAGATTTTTGATGTAATGTCATCAAACCCCAGGACTGTGAGCCTCAGCAAAGGAGTAAAATCCCAGTTCTTCATTTTATAGTTGCCCTTTCGTTTTCACAATTCTCTGCTCAGAAATGTAACTTGCATTGTATTGGAGGACTGGTGCAATGGGGGTCTCCCAATACTGGTGGGGTGTTCTGTCTCAAAATTGGTGATAATTTTCACAACATTTCAACAATTTATATTTTTTCATTTGCAAAATGGATCCATGTAAGCTTTAAAACCAAACCTTGGGTAGCTCTGTCATATGCTGATCAGTCAGTCTTCTTACAAATGTGACACACTGGCCAGAATCACTTGGTTTATTTAGCTAGTGGCTCCGTAACAAAAATGAACTATTTTTCTATTTGTTTTGGAGGCTCTAGTTCATTCGTTTGGCACCTTTACAGTATTTTTAAGAGGCTGATAGAACATGAGAGATCTTCCTGAAGTTCAGTGAGATAGGAAACGTGAAGCATACTGATGCTGTGCTGTCAGATGAGTTCTTGCCAATGTGTGTTCTAATGCTGGTGGTCCATTCATTGTTCACTTGGGAGAAGGGACTGCAGGTGCTGCTCCAGTGGTTAAATTTTGGATTGTAAAGACCTGCTTGAGTTATGGAATCAAGGCAACTTGAGCCCATCTGCAAAGCACTCTGTAGGTGTGGGCACCTGGAATAAACTTCTTGTAAAGAGGAGGCCTTCTCAAGCCTGAGTAGTCACTTGAGCTGAAGGCAGACTGTTGCTTTACACACTTGGCATGCGAGTGTGCAGCCATGTTTTGCGTCCTGGGAGCTTAATGGCAAAGACTGGGTATGGGGGCACCAGTTACAGATTTAGGAAGGCAAGACTTACTGTAGTAAACATTTTTTTTTTTTTTGATGAGGCCTTGTGTTGAAGGATTTGGATTTTAAGATTGTGGTTTTGTTTTACTCTACAAATGCTATCCCACCCAAAAGGCTGCTGAATTCAATTCAGGGTCCTAGGAGGAGGAGGTTGGGAGCGTGCCATGCACTGATCGTGTGTTGCTGCACCCACTTGGATTGGGACCTGATTGCAGCAGGTGACACCTCGGCACCACACTGGAACAATGTGAGGTTTTTACAGTGGCTGGAGTGCCAGTCCTGCCACCAACCCCCAAGTTTTCCTTGCAAGTTGGAGGACCTGCTTGCAGGATTGGATGCAGTTTAACGTCATACCCAGGACGGCGCAATTGCAGCGTAAGGACCTTGCTCAAGGGCCCAAAGGAGTAGTCATTTCTGGGGTTTACAGATTTGAACCGTCATGGGAGGACCAGAGCCAATCGCTGAAGGTCAGATTTGCAGCCGTGTGTTTCATAGCTGCTGTTTGTCAGCTCTTCTGCTGTGTTTCTAGAGTTGTTTGCTTTTATCCAGCCCTTTACAAGTTAGATTTTTAATCACAATGCCTGAAGGTCCTGAATTGACTGCTTTGGACTGAAAACTATCGACTTCCAGGCAGGGGTCTGATTAACTAATTGAAGTGATCGCTACCCCACCCAGACACCTACACCTGCTGATTGTGCATTTCCACTCAAGTTCTTGCTTATTGAACTGATGCCACTTAGTTTAGGGAGTCTTGTGCGGACAGTAGTGTGGGGGTTTACAGATGGTTGTGGGGTTGGGGTCTTAGATGGGCTATTTAGGGTTCAAAATGGCTGTGACCCTTTGAAGAGAGGCATGTCTTGATTCAGCAGATGAGGTTGAGGCTTCTGTCAAACTTCACTGCTTCTGTTTGCCTTTGTGCACCGTCTGTTGGCCATAAGGTACACAACCTCCCATTTTTGTAAACTCGGTTATTCCTACTGGCCATGTTCCGTTTTTTTTTTTTTTTTTTTTTTTTTTTTTAAATCTTTAGTCCGAGTGTAAAAGTGGAGTCCACTCGTGCCATCCAAGCCACACATAGCCACTGACCTGGAAATGGTGGCTGAAGAGTTGAGCACCCAAATTGGGTAGAGGTGGCACTTGGACAGCCACTTGTCACATGCCAGTGTGGACATGGGTGCTGAAGCTGATAAAGACTGACTTGTACTTCAGTATGGTGCCGCGTTGCATTTGCATTCCTGAACGCTAGCTGGTGTTTGTAGCACACAAGAACAGCAGTTCACCCATTAAAATGTAGCCAGTTTTTGCCCTTCAGGATCACCGCTCCTCTCGCTCGCCCTTGTCTTTCATAGGTGAATGCATTTGTCCAAAAAAAAAAAACGTAACTTCCAAATCCACGTTTGTTCCATGAATTGGCCACCATCTGATTGCCTTTGTAACGTGGTGAGGTGGTGTGACATCTGTGTATTTTTGAACTACTTTGATAAGTCTTTGCTCCATCTGCTTCATGTTCATTACAGAACAGTAGAAGATAAATAGAAATGTTTCAGGAAGTCAATAGTTACCAAAGTGGCCAGTCCGAGTCATAAAGGTTTGTGTAGGGTCCACATCGACATGACGCTTAGGCTGATTTAGACTTCAGAGTTGAGCCTACAGTATCACCAGACGTGACTATCTTAGAGTATCCGTCCTTACGATGTAAGGACACTTTCGAGTGTCCGTGCCATGCTCTCTGCCTGGTGTTTTACTTGTGGGTGAATGCAGACTACTCCACTGTACTCCTTATGTTTCAATGGTGACTCACTGGTGAGCCAAGTGGTTGTAGTTAAAGCCACAAGGGTCACATCCCTCCCTCCAGCTTGCATTTTTCAAGGAAGATCCGGCCATTTGCAGGACACAAGATGCACAAAGTATGCTTTATTTAACCCGCTTTCATTGAATATGATGATAAATGGTTAAGGATTACCCAGAGGTCTTTGCTGCACATGTCCGCTCCCAGAATTCACTCTCAATGTCCCTGCACAACAACTTCTGTAAAGCCTCACAGGTCTGTTAGATCTGGTCCTTGTCTGCTGAACACAGAAGTGACTCTTGAGGATTAAAGTTTTATCCAGAATAGAATCCTAAATTTAGAGCAGTTGGCCCTTTAGACTTGGGGCTCCTCGTGAAGTGTGCACAGCTACAGTTCATGTATGTACAAAGCACATGGGGTTAGGGCCGTCTTAACATATGGGCACTGGCTGGGGGCCCCCGCTGTTTCTCATGCCTGTTTAGCAAAGTAGTGCACCAGGGCCCCCGTTTTCATAGCGAGAGGGCCTATGATGCTGGTAAGATGGCCCTACTTGGGGTGCTCCTAGTGTGGAAAGGGGCACAAGTTGAGGCAAATGGACGTCTCTTCAAATCGGTTGTCCTTTTGTCTGTGCACAGGTGTAGATACTGGGCCTTGTAGGGCTTGTCACTTCATGTTGTAACATTGCTGTGGACATCCCTGAGGTCCTACTGGTAATGGTCGGGTAGCTTGCCCTGTGCATCTGATGTAGCTTTCTCAGCCTGGCAGCCTTTAAGGTGAGACTGTTTGGGGTGCGACTGAAGATAAAGGTTGGCCTTCCCTGGTAAATGCAGGGACAGAGCAGAGCTAATTTGGGAGGTACATTTTAATACACTGAACAAGAGACCACCATTAGTTAGCAAACTTTCTGTCGTGTCATCTTTTCAGTGTAATTCCACCTATCCATATTCCCATTGTAAACTTTGGGATGTTCACGGAGGCCAGTAGAGTCTAACAGTGGTAATCCCCTTTAATGCATTTCGTCAATGGCCTGCCTGTCCGGATTCAACAACACGTCTGTGTCATTGGCAGTTTCTCATCTAGAGGGCACATTTCACCTTCTCATCTCACCCCAAAGTCTGGACTAGCAGCTACAGTATCTGTTAAGGTGGAGGGTTCATGTGATGGCACCTGCTGTGTATGAATCTAGCTGGGCTGAAAGGGCTCTTCGTGTGGTCCTCCGGGCTGACCTATACAGGGTGAGCGTATTAAAGGAAGGACCGGCGGAATTGGGCAAATCGATTAACACTTCCAATTTGGATGTTTCAGACAAGACACATATCCTCAAAGTGATCATGTTGGATAAAGAGGGATTATGGGGATGAGATAATGAGACTCAATAAATCCAAAGCAAAGGTAAATGGAATGCAACAAGGACAAACGAGCCAAAGTGCAGATTGATTGTTGGTAATGAATGTCTTGAACAAATGGACTCCATTAGGATTACGAGGGATGGGTGAAATAAAGTTGAAGTAATAAGCAGAACCATCCATCCATCCATCCATTTTCTAACCCACTGAATCCGAACACAGGGTCACGGGGGGGTCTGCTGCAGAACTAATCGAGCAAAAATCACTTTGAACCAAAAGAAACCTCTTGATGTCTCAAAATAAGTTCAAATCAGAAAAAGGCTCCTGAAAACCTTTGGTCTTTAGCTTTATATGGCTGTGAGACATGGGCCCTAGGAGTTAAGGAGAAGAGACTAAATTTATTTGAGCGGTGCTGCTACTGGCGTATGTTTAGTTTAAATGGGCTGATAAGTTAACTAATGAAGTTTTCCTAAGGTGAAAGGCAGTTTATGGAAAACTGTAGCTCAAAGATGAGGGCAATTTGCTGGACGCCCATTGAGACACGAAGGGCTCCTGAAATTGATGATGCAAGGACCGGTGACGGGGAAGACAGGTAGAGGAGGACCCCGTTTGCAATGTTTTGCAAAAATAATGAAAAATCTGTAGGATGCGGGAGTTACCAAGAAATGAAAAGGAAGGCAGAAAAACGCGAGGAGAGTTGCTGCAAACCAATCTGCTGATTGAAGACTGAAGAAGGGATTAAAAATAGTGCCTGGCACATGGATGACTGTAATGCAGTAAGGGGGATGGACACAACCCTTGACATTTTGAAAGGCAGCTGCACTATAAGGGCAGGCCGAGAAATGGCAGACGTGTACAGATGTCCTCGTGAAGTGCCACTTTGTGGCCAGCACAGCAGATGTTCAGGGTTACCTTCCTGCATGTCTTGTGTGAATTTTGCTTTTTCAGTCTTTGGTTCCTAAACAGGCTGAGGATCACTGCATCTGTTGGCTCTGTGACATGAGGTGGTCTTCACGTGGCTAAAGTGTGACTTCCACTGAGTGCTCTGCTTTCCTCCCAGAGGTCAGACATGCAGGGTGGGTGGATTGGCATTGCTAAACTGGCACTGTGATCACCTTACGATGGCCTGGTGCTCTACCCAGGGACTGTTCCTGCCTTGTGCCCTGTGCTTGGTGGAGTAGGCTCCAGCCTTCCTGCTCAGGATAAAGTGGGTTTGGAAAGGGCATGGAATGATCCCCATTAATGTCTAGGAGGGTGCTATATGGAAGTACATCTTTCCAGCTTTGCTGTTGGGCTGGCCCCCTTCAGACCAGAGATGGCTGTTTCCTAATGGCACATCCCTGTGGTGTCCTTATTTATATTGAGGTAGCGGTCTGTCATCTGTAACCGGCACATGGGGGTAACTGGGGAGGTCAAAAGCTGGCAATCTTTGCTGATTGTCACAACTGGGGACTCCCCCGGACCAACAGAGGGGCAAGCTGTACATGATGGCCTTGGTGACCTCCAAGTGGTGGCAGTCTGTTCAAAGAACACATTGGCTCCCAAAGCGACACAAACCTCCGCCATGTCCAGACGCCTGCTTGTGACTTCTTTTTTTCCAAGCGTGTGAAATGTCGGCCAGTAGGCTTTACTCGGCCCTCCCCATCTCTGTGCCCTGGCGCAAAGCCTTCCGCATTCTCTACCTAACGGCGTCTGTTCCAAATATAGACAATCCTAAGGGTCGCTGGGCAGCTATTAATAATCGGCATGCAAAGGTCAAAGGGTCCTGGAGGTCAGGGGTAGCAGGTGGCCTGAGCTCTGTAGCCACAGTCTGGCTTTCCCTTCTCTTCTCTTTGCATGTGGATCTCCAGTTGCCCATTTTATTATTTTGTACATTGGGCTGAAGGACTCAAAGGGGTATCCTCTTCCTAAAGATGTTCATACTGACACTTTACAGTTAAAATGGAAACTCTTCACCTGGTACCCGGGTCCTTGGGTTACTTGGCAATACCCCCTGCTTCAATATAAACTTGACTCCCTGTGTAAAACACAAGGCCCTGGCCTTTGGACCACCGTGTCCCCCTTGTGTCTGTGTAGTGTTTTTGTCAGACAAGATGCTCCACTGGCATCTTTAAATAGCTGGAGGGTGGGAATCGGATGATGACCAGTCTGTAGCCCCCTTGTTGGAATGTATGGAAGAGGGCCAATTGGCTGGTGAAAGGGAAAGGAGAGAAGACGAATCTGTAGTGTAGTGTTGCCTTTGTGATGGAGGTCTGCCATGAAGTGCATGTTGGGGGTTTCTTTATAGTGCCTTACCCCGGTGATCACCCACATGGCTTACCAATGTGCACAGACCCTGGCATTGCCTAGCTTGGTGAAACAGTGAGATTTCCACTACACCCCGGGTCCTGGTTTGCCAACTTTCCAGTTATGTTGACCACTGCACCCACTCTGCTATCCTTAAGGCAGACGTTTCCGTGGTGCTGCCCCCTATAGGCCTGCTGTTATTGCAGGGGTGGGAGGCCAACTTCATTTTTATATTGATTGCCCAGAAATGCCTGGGGTGCAATGGGGGCTTCTGTTATTGGAGCAAAGAGTCTGTTGTGCCTTTTGAAATGAGTGCAGCAGAGGATACTTGGATTAGTAACAAACTGGCCTTCCATGAATGGTTATAGGGAGCTGAGCTGGTGCCCACTGAATGCACCAGAGGGTACAAAGTAGGAATTCATTCTGGACAAGATGCCAGCCTAGAAAGGGGCACCTGTGCTTGCACTTTCACACCTGCAGGTTTAGTTTAATAACCAGTTAAACAAACCAGAGAAAGTCCAGTCACTCGGGGAGCCCATGCCAACACTGCAGTAACCGTATACGGAATGAGAGCCTGGCAGTTTTCCGTTAAGTGGTGTGGCTGTGGTAGTTGACACAGGTCATTGGCTTATGTTCTCCCCCGACCCCCAAGAAGATGCCTCTTTATCCTGCTATGGCTCAACACCTTTGACACATTGCTATCCATGCCAGCGTTGGTTTCTTAAGCATGTGTCAGACTCTTAAGTGTTTTACATTTACTTGGTGTCCAATCTAATTTGGTTTTTCCCCTTTTTCCCCTCTTAAACACCACCCTGGCTCATTCTTTTTGGCAGTATGTCCATCACGAAGATCTTTGCCCGTGAGATCCTGGATTCCAGGGGGAATCCCACCGTGGAAGTGGATCTGTACACTGCAAAGGGTGAGTGGTTTGAGCAGTCCAAGTGTCTCCGCTAATATAATGCTTAGTATGTCATTGGCACAGCATACTGTAAAAAGCACTACATAGTTTGATGTCTAACACTATTGTGATGAACCACACATTCATCATAATTTCACACACTCATAATAATTCTATCAAGTTGGCAGCATCTTAACCTTGAATCCACTCCTAGTTGGAGATTCTCATTTTTTTATAAATGAGAAAGGCAGGAGCTGGACAAGGTGGAGTGATCGCTGACGTGGCATCATGCCCCTTTAAGGGCCACTCCACTGTGGTGTGAGCTTTTTTTTGGGAGTGGAGTAAAATTGTTCCACCACTCACAGTTGCATCCTGGACACAAACTCCTAATGGCTACGTTGGCCTTGGCAGTGCTGACTGTTATTAGTAAAGAGAAACCCATGTGGGCATTTATTTATTTTATTTTTTATTTGCTAGCTAGTAAGCATTCTGAGTCACTCTGTGGCTGCCTTCCTTTAATCCTCCATTACAGTGCATGCTTGAGATTGGATGAACTGTTCTCGGGGCTCCAATCTGCTGCCAATAAGTGGTTTCTGACTGTTGCACCCAATGTCCTTCTCTCAATCAGGCCGCTTTAGAGCAGCAGTGCCCAGCGGTGCTTCCACTGGAATCTATGAGGCCTTGGAGCTTCGAGATGGAGACAAATCCCGCTACCTTGGCAAAGGTGGGTATCTGCATGTCCTTCCTTGGTCTCTTCTCCTGCAGCTAAATGCCAGTCTGCTTGGTTTAACTCCTGCTTCTCTTTGGCCACAGGTGTGACAAAGGCGGTGGAGCACATCAATAAGACCATTGTACCAGCTCTGCTGGAAAAGGTAGGGCAAGCTGCAGCATGGTGGGTAAAGTGGCCTTGTGAGGTGTTCCTATTCTCCAAGTGCTCTGGCTGCCTCAGCTGAGGTGCATCCACTTTTCAATATCAAACTTAACCTTTCTGTACATATGGGGGCATTGAAAACTGATCAGTCCATAATGTCTGTGCCAGTGTGCCCAACAGAGAATGGAGGTCTAAGCATATTAAAGGCTTCTCCACTTTCTTTACCCCATTTGTTTTAGATGTGGACTTGCACCCCCAAGTGAAAACTCTCAACAATGTAAGCTGGCATTTGACTGATCATTTTGGTGAGATGTTTGTGAGCTTGAGGCAGAATGAATAACCTTTAGAAAATGTATTGAGAAATGGAATTTATACATCCGCTTCGGGGGTCCATGTTGGCATGTGGCCAGGAATGAGTGGCATAAGTGATGGAAGCTCAGCTCTCCTGATTTTTAGTACGTAGACTTTAATCCATGGCACCAAGCTGTCTTCCTCTTGGCCAAGTCCAACACATCCAAACTGAAGAGCTTGTCTATCTGCTCACACTATACAAGTCTTGGCTGACTTGTGTGTTCTAATCCAGTCCTACAAGATGGGAACCGAGACATTTTTCCCCACAAGAAGCCCGTTTTTGGTTATGTGACGCACATGCTTGATATGGGAATAGAAAGATGGAAAGGTCTTTCATTGTGTTCCCCCACAACCCCAAACCTCAATGTTTGATCATCTCCTCTTCCCCAAACAGAAACTGAGTGTGGTGGAACAAGAGAAAATTGACAAGGTCATGCTGGAACTGGATGGGACTGAAAACAAATGTGAGTGATACCATGGTACTGCAAGCAAAAGACTGAGTTCATATGCCAACGCTAAAGGTGACCTGACATTTTTTTTTCTCTCCCCTTTCTAGCAAAGTTTGGTGCCAATGCTATTCTGGGTGTGTCACTGGCTGTCTGCAAGGCAGGTGCAGCGGAGAAAGGTGTGCCCCTTTACCGTCACATTGCCGACCTGGCTGGAAATTCTGAAATCATCCTGCCTGTTCCTGTGAGTTGCTGTTTTTGGGAGGTCCTCACTCCTCTAAGCCGTGCGTGGGCTGCCAGTTTTCATTTCTGTGGCTAATTTTACTCTTTTGTAATGGCAGGCCTTTAATGTGATCAATGGTGGCTCCCATGCTGGGAACAAGCTGGCCATGCAGGAGTTCATGATCCTGCCAGTTGGTGCCTCCTCCTTCCGTGAGGCCATGCGCATTGGTGCAGAGGTGTACCACAATCTGAAGAATGTGATCAAGGCCAAGTATGGCAAGGATGCCACCAATGTAGGAGATGAGGGTGGATTTGCACCCAACATCCTAGAGAACAATGAAGGTGAGTTAGACCAGTTGGGACTTATAGCAGGTGTCTGCTATTCTAATCCCACAAGTCTCCCTGACTTGATGGTTGTGACCTTCGCTAAGGAGATTTGAGAGAGTGTCAATGAAAGGTCACAGTTAAAGATAGCTGTGGTGCCAGTCACCCGAGACTGAGACCTTTCTGTAGATTTAATAGCCTTCTGGCGGGGGGCCCAGGAAGCAGAGGCCTTAAGCTTCTCTCTGAGGCTGCTGGTTTGATTTGCTGGATGTTGGACAAAAATAGCGTGATCTTGATGCATTAGTGGCCTTTATCTTCTCCTTGATGGTCTGCTCTTGTGTTTCACTTTTAAACTGTTTTATACTCTTCACAGCCCTGGAACTGCTGAAGTCTGCCATCGAGAAGGCTGGCTACCCTGACAAGATTGTGATTGGCATGGATGTTGCTGCGTCAGAGTTTCACCGCAGTGGGAAATACGACCTGGACTTCAAGTCCCCAGATGACCCTGCCCGACACATTACTGGAGAGAAGCTGGGTGACCTGTACAAGAGCTTCATCAAAAACTACCCTGGTCAGTGGGCTATATAAACAGCCAACCCCCCCCAAATATAACCTGGAGAGCTGACTGTTCAGGGAGTGCTACATAAGCCCATATGAATAGCAGCTGGGCAGGTTCAAGTACCCCAGTGAAGTTCCCCACCCCTGAAACAGAGGATCCCAGGTGTTTCCTATAGAAATTTAAGCAATGGTTGAAAACGTAAAGGTAGACTTCACGCAAATGTTAAGGTTTTCACTCCTGCAAAGAACCACAGACACATGGAATTGCCAAGTAGTGTGGTGGAGGGTAGGACTGTAGGGGGCCTTCAGATCTCGACTAGATGTTTTTGGACAATCAAAGTGATTTTGTCTGACCTAGATGAGCAGAACTTGGAACAAAATCCTCAAGGTCTGCCATCTTTCAGCCTCCATTTTGTTATCCAGTATTTGCCATGGGGATCACTGCTTCAGTTCCAGGACTCTCCCACTAATTTAGGTCCATCCTAGTGTCTCAATAACTTGTTCACAACATTGATCTTGTGTAGCAAACTTAGCAGCCATTGTAAAAAAGTGTTATCAGAAATACAGTAGTATTCAATGAAAACTGAGCAACACTGATGACCATACAGTCTCATTTGGAGAAATTTCTTGGCTGTAATATGAAACAAGACCCTCCAACTAGATTGCCTGAGAAAAATGGTGAAAGCACTGTGTGGAGCACAATCTCATTTGTGAGGACCTGCTCTTTAGCCATCCTAGCACAAATGAGGCCAACTAATACACATTTTAAGATTTAAAGCTGGTCACCGTTTTGACTTTTTTTTTTTTTTTTTTTTTTCTTGCTTCTGCAGTGGTGTCAATTGAGGATCCATTTGACCAGGATGACTGGGAAAACTGGACAAAGTTCACTGCATCTGTGGGAATTCAGATTGTTGGTGATGACCTGACTGTCACAAACCCCAAGAGAATTCAGCAGGCTGTGGAGAAGAAAGCTTGCAACTGCCTGCTTCTGAAAGTTAATCAGATTGGCTCAGTCACAGAGTCTATCAAGGCGTGAGCATGCTTTTCACTTTTTAAGTGGGGTCCCATATGGTGGACAGGAGGTATTTTATATTTGCAATCACAGTGGTCACCCAACAGTGATTCAAATTGGCTTTTTTCCTTTTGTTCTCTTAGGTGTAAACTGGCCCAGACTAGTGGTTGGGGTGTGATGGTCAGTCACCGCTCAGGAGAGACGGAGGACACCTTCATTGCTGATCTTGTTGTTGGGCTCTGCACTGGCCAGGTTAGTACAGTAGCATATGTACAAAGACCACCAGTAATCCATTATGTGGGCTCATCAAAACCTGAATTTGTTTGAGCAAAGCCCACCTAAAACCTGTATGCTCCAGTGACCTGTTCACTGTGTGGAAATGCAGTTCAGTTCACCTTTCTAGTAAGTGTTTTTGATCACTGTATGGCATTCATGCTGGTCAGTGGCTTGCCTGGCATCAATATGGTTTCACTCATGCTCATTCACATGTCTGTCTCTTAGATAAAGACTGGTGCCCCTTGCAGGTCTGAGCGTCTGGCTAAATACAACCAACTGATGAGGTGAGTATGGCAAATTATGACCACTGATGAAAGTGTAGTGGTCTGAGGCTTCACATACTTGCATTTATAGGACTGAAGTCCAAATTTCATTTGGATATTTAATATGTAACTGTCGACATTTAGGTTCATGCAGTGAATCCCAAACCATTCGGTCTTGCTCTCTAATCCACTTCACTTTTTGCAGGATTGAAGAGGAGTTGGGCAACAAAGCTGTGTTTGCAGGAAAGAACTTTCGCAACCCTAGAGCCAAGTAAAACCTCTCCAAGCCTTGGCTTGAACCTCCTCCCAGCCATGTTTGCATAGGGTGACTTCGGTTAGCCTTGACCAATGTCTGCTTGTTCCAGTTTGCAGCCCCTGGTGAGCCCTTATGTGCTCTAAAGGCTGACCAGTGTTGGCTTGTCAATAAACACCTGCCTCAAACACTTGCTACCATGAGCATTTTTATTTATTTATTCCACTCTCAAACCCCTTGAAGTTGTGCAACTTGGTTGATCTTTCTCAGTCTCTCATTTTGGAGGGTTATTCTGAAAGCTTTGCAGCACCAATAATGCATAAGGTGTGACCCGGGGCTTTGGTCTCAAGGTTCACATGGTGTGGATTTTGGTAATGCCCCTGATGTAATGTCAGTTGCAAATGTCCCCTTAAAATGCAAATTGATTTCTTGATGCCATTGGGCCATAAATACAAAGTTGGGGTAGCAACACCCAGTTTTGAACATACATTTAAGTGTATATCATCCTCGTTCTGGACCATTAAGTTTGGTGTAGAGTCCTGGTCCCCCTTCACTGTTGCACCCCCCAGTCTCTGGACTTTTTCTAGCATTTGTCCTTGTCTCATATGCAGACAAACTGCTGCCACCCCAAAGTGAAGCCTTGTCCTTTATGAAGCTTTCAGGGGGTAGCTTGATTAAGGTGGGGTGAACATTGGCCATGGAGAAATGTTCAGTTTAATCAAATGTCACTGTTGAACATAAACATTGGCCATGTATTTCAACTGAAAGGTAGAGCATCCATGCCAGTGTTTTAGGTGCAGTCCACAGACTGATGTTTGGTAGTCTTTTTGCCAGATAGCAAACTGATAAATTCCAACAATTGCCAATGTGAACACTGCAGATTAGATTTCCAAAGGAAAAATTTGTGTGCTAGCTAATTGGGGGTGGGGGTTCCTCCCTAATCATCTTCCTGCTATGCTGTTAGAAAATGGCTGAACCTACTCTCCAATCAAATCCATCTATATGTGGATGCTCAAAACTCTAAGGGGGCTAACCCCCCTCCCCCAAACTATGATCTAATGTTAGTAAACCTGAATAGTCAAAGGAGGACCAGTGGCTACAGCCTGTTCATAATCCCTGATCCTAAAAACTCAACTTCCCAACCTCCTCCCAGATTGAGTACTTGCAGCGGACACCAGCCCTTATCTGCTTTTACTTCACACAAGGGTTATTAGAATTATATCTTTCAAATCTGCAAACATATTTGAGAGTCATCGACCAGTGCCAAGTTGATGGCTGAGAACTGCTGGTCTGCGTATGCTACGGTGCAGCATTGAAACCTCCATCCTTGCTTGTTCTCCAGTATTCAAAGATGCCTGCTGTGTAACCCATACTGACTGCCCACTGACCTAGCTCTAAATGTCCGCATCTCCAGCGTGACTGATGCTTGAATTCAAATAGATTTGTAAATGTTTAACCCAATCTAACTTAACATTACAGGAAACAAAGTATAAACAAAGAACAAAAAGCTACATGCAATATACAGAAAGTCCACTTACTTTACAAAAATAAAGTCCCCTAGATGGAATTTTCATCTTCTAAGTGGCCTGTATTTAGCAGCCTAGCAATCTCACAATGGCAGTTGTCCAAATGCTGCCATGTTCTGACAATGGCAGGGGCCCAACACTGGTGACAATACATCTGCTTTGAGGTTGCTTTAGTGAGCAGAGGAGAGGGGATTTGACTAAACTGGAAGTAACCCCAAAAGCCATCACTAAAGAAAAGGATGAGAACAGAAGAGACTGAAGAACAGCCAAGCAAACTTAACTGCTGGAGTTCTTAAGAAGTGATCTACAGAGCCTTTGCACCACTAATCTGTGACCATGATGTGCTAATGCCCTGAATTACAGTATGGAAATGCTGTGACTGCTGGGGAAGCCCCCATCAGATGGGGCAGATTTTTGGCACTTAGGGATGTTACAGCTAAATGCTTGGCCTCCCATACTACTTACATGGATTCTGGGGAGTTGGAAGCAGGTGTGCATCTTGTGATCCTAGTGTGCAGATCTCTACCTCCTCACCATTTTTCAGACGGTGAAGACTCCTATCCGCTTAGCGACACAAACTAATAGCCCTTTGTGGGTGTTCTTTTAAATGCCATTTTTATGTGTACTTTGTATGTTAAACTCAGTATGTCACAGTTTGAAGGACAAGCAATAACAAGGTTGAAGACTCCTCTCAATTACTTGTTAGATCCAGTAGGGTTTGGAAATGTATTTCCAAAATAAACTAATTTATGTACAAGAACAGAAGACCTATGCCCCTTACAGCCAAGGTGGCCTACCACAGCTCCTGTTAACCAGGGAACCTCATTTTATAGGAAGGAATGGGAATTAGTTGCAATTGTTAATTTGCAAGCCACAGCAGCTTCTGCATGGCCTGAAATCAATCCTTGAACTTAACACACTTTCTCTCTTTAATTAGAAAATGTGCCCCAACTATCCACAAGTCTAAAAAATGAACAATTGTGGTTTTACTTCCTATGGACTTTAGAAAGATGCTTATTAAGTACAGTCATGTGAAAACATAAGTACACCCTGTGAAATGTTTTTTCTTCTTGAACATTTGTGAATAGATCAATATTTGGTCTTCACTTACTTGGCATCTCCAGATAAAGACAATATCACAAATATCGAGCTACATTTACATTTTGTAGTCCACTTTGTCATTTAAATAAACAAATGCAAAATTTGGAAGACATAAGTACACTCCTACATTTCTGACCACCTTAACAAATCCAACCTCAGCCTCATCATTGTGTTCCCCCGAGATTCTCCATCTTATTTAAACCTCTCAAATTTACTTTGGGTTGCTCTTTGTTGTTGAAGTGTTTGTTATCACCATGCCTAGATCGAGTCTGGGAAAGGATTGTAAAAAGATCCCCAACCAATTAGAAAAGTCAGAAATACCATTGTCCAGAAAATCAAATGGAGTAGATTTCAAACAACTGCCAACTTGTCTACACCAGGCCACCCCGAGAGATGCTAAAAGGAGTCTCTAAGAACCCCAGAATTCCATCACAAAAATCTACAGGTAGCTCTTTCTACTGCTGCTGTTAAGAAAGCAGTGAAACAAAGCACTAGAAAGAGGTGCACAAATTAGATATACATGGGAGATGTGCCAGGACAAAACCTTTGCTCTCTAGAAAGAACATTAGGTCAAGATTAAAGTTTGTCCATGAACACCAAGGCAAAGACCAGACAGGTATTCCACAAATCTTGCTTAGCTAGTAAGCCTTGCGTAAATCGAGACGCTAGGCTTATTATCGGAGTTGGCTCCACCAAATAGGAATAGGACAAGTCATACTTCGTAATCAAAGCAACTAATCTTAACGTTTAAGACTGGTTCATGCCAGGCTAAAGATGAAGCTTAGCTGAGTGTTATAGATTGAAAGTTCATGAAATTCCCACGATCCAAGAAGCAAAACCTCAAAGAAAGGTTCCAGGGATTTTATTTTTATTTTTTTTAACATAAATAGTGCTGTTGAAGAGAGCAAGATGCAGAGGACAGGAACATAAGGAAAAAGATGATCTGCTGTAGCAAGCCCTAATGGGAGCAGCCAAAAGAAGAAGTGCTGCTGAATTCTCATTTAACCTCCTTGTTTGATTTGGGCTCGGAATTCTATGCAATTACAGTTAAACAAGAGTCAGATTTGAGGTGACAGGTAATTGTATGCTTTTGTAGGGTTAAGCCTGAATAACTTTCAGGACAGTAATCTGCTGCCATCTAGTGGATGAAATAACATCATGCTGCACAAATATCAAACATTTCTATGTATTCCAGTGCTTTAAGGTAAAAATCATCAATAATAATGAATGGGACAACGCCTCCAATGAAAAGCAGTAAAGGCAGTTTCCAAATTAACTGAAATGGAACCATTGCTTGAACTGAGTGATAGTGATGACAATGTGAACTGGTCAATAGACGCACAGAAAGTGAAAGTGATGCATGATATGGCACTGTATGACCAAATGACAAGGATATGGCCTGTGACTTTGATCATGTGAAGCTTCAGCGTGGTGTGTGACAGTAGCTGGATAACAAAAAGGCCAAATGATTGCGATCAAGTACAAGGAAAAACAAGACCCTTAAGTACTGTTCACAATGCAGCAACTGTCAATGTTCATGTCAGGGGAAAAGTGGAAGTCACTGAGCCCTGTGCTGTGGTACCCTTCAATAACACAAAATAACACAAGAGGCATGTGGACTGCGCAGGTTAGGTGTGGACATTCTACCCTCACGTACAAACAGCAGAAACAAATATAAGAAAAGTGTAAAGAAAAAAAAAAAAAAACAAACCCACACACTTCAACTGTCCCGATTGGAACTTGGGGCAGTGCGATGGTGAGAGCATCAAAATATAAAACACACGAATGGCCTGCATCAGGACAGCAGTGGACACTTGACAGACCTCATCAATTGTATTTATGTTGACACTTTGGTATTTTTATGTTTCTGTTACATATAACAACATTTTTTTCTTTTCTGGCTTGTTTTTCCAGAGATAAACATAATACTAAGGAATTTAAATTAATCTTACACGTTCAATAGGATATAGTAAAGCATTATAACCCAAACTACCCACTGAAAATAAATAACATTTAAACTAAGTCAGTGGTTCTCAAACTGTGGGGCGGGCCCCCCTAGGAGGGTGCGAAGTAACAAAAAGGGGGGCGCGAAGATGTGAAAAAAGAAAACAAGAATCGAAAATATGAAAAATACATCTATTGAAACCAAAACAAATTAACTTAAACTACATTCAGATACTAGAAAAATAAATATAGAGTTAGATAAATGTCAATAAAAGTTAAGTAGGTATAATAAAATATGCATCTATGATATATCATTAATTAAAAAAGAACAAATTGATATTAGTGGTCTCCTTTCAAAAAAACGTTAGGGGGGCGTTATTAAAACTGTTATGAAAACTCGGGTCGCAAATACTTAAAGGTTGAGAAACGCTGAACTAAGTCATTCATTAACATCTTTTTGTCAGTGACAGGATTTTGTAGCATATTTAATGTTACTATATTGCAAAGTGATAAAACATTAAAAGCTACAATGACTATTGAAAAAACAACAATTAATAACAGCACAATTAAATGATACCATTCATCTTCATCAAGACACAAAAGGAAAATGTATCATAATAAAACAAACGCAGCATCATAATTTCCAATCGTCAGTTATAATTGTACTAATTCTAAGTCAGTAAATTTCTAACACTAAAAAAGGCAAAGATGTTTATTGTAATGTACAAGAAAAAAAATGCCAGAGCTGAGCCCTCACAGACCACAAAGAACTTACAAACCACCAGTGAGCCAAAATAACAAATGGCAGGAAAGCTCTGGTCCTTTATAATAGTTGTATGTTCATTGTAAAATAATAAACAGACTCAGTTGCGCACTTCAATATTTAAATGGATTTGACGGCTATTATTTTTATAATAGTCCACATTGCTTTTATTCACTATTAAAATATGAAATGTTTTGTAATTAAAGGTATGCCAGTAAAATAGAAACACTCATTATAAAAACCCCTCGTGATGGTGACTTTCATACGGATATTTGTGGTTACATTCACTGCATGAAATGTCAAGTGGGGTAAGTACTGTAAATGTCTGTAAAATGCGTTTATCCAAAGTCGTATGAGTGACGCTCGATCAGGTTACACAGGCTTCTCAGACGTCACAAGTGCAATAAATGGCAATTGTGGGCGATTAACGGCAGTGCCAAGCTAAATAGAGACGGAATATGTAAAATATGAATCCCTCATATGGTCAGGTCAGTCGTTTTTAATGACTCTGGCCAGTTAGACATGGTGACCTTCGGGAGCAGTGGCAGAAGCTGAACCTTTTTTTTGGTCAGTAAATATGCAGTACATGTTTGCATATACTGAATGTACTGTCCTCAAGTTATGCCCTTGAATATAATTTTCTATTGCTGCCAAAAGCATTTCATATTTCTATTGAATACTTTAAGTGTTTAAAATATCACATTCACAAACCAATACATTTGGCAATTCAATGTAAACTTTAAAAAAAAAAAAAATGTTATTAATATTTAATTATTCTATGCACAAACTCAGAACCATAATGGACGTTGACATCGGTCAGCTATGGAATGCCACATGGCCTCTCTCGCTTTCCTTATAGTCGACACTTTTTTGTGTGTTATTATAGATCAGCTATTACTTCTTGATCAACTGCTGAAAAGACCGCCACTGTCTCTGTTACATTTTCTTCTATTTTATGACAATTAAAACCGTCTCATAATACATCATGCAGCATTCCATTAATTTCATGAGTAAAGTGACAGGTACTCGTATACTGTATTGCACTTTCTTCTGGGCTTTCCAGACAATGATCGAGGTTCTCGGGGCTTTTTAAATCTCACGAGTGGGCCCTTAATCATGTCCGTCTTGAGTTAATAAGAAACACTTTGCATTCACGGAACTGCCTGAGCCTCAATTGTAAAACGGAGCTAATTGAAGTGCGGTTTACTGAGCTGAGGCTCAACTTCACAAGTGTGCTTCGTAGAATACCCTAGGGCTTCTGGAACAAAGTGCTCTGGACAGACAAGGAAAACAGTTACTTGGCCACATTATTAGAGAAAACCAAAGACAGCATCTGACCTGAAGGACCTGATGCCAACTACAAAGCATGGTGGTGGCATCAGGGTCGGTAGCTTATCATCACAGAATCCACTATACATTCTTCACTGTATCAGAGGGTGCTTGTGATTAACATGAGTCCATTTGACAGAACACTGATTCTTAACTGAAATTGGACCTTGTAACACGACAATGACCTTAAACATACCACTGGAATGGCTGGGAAAAAAAATTAAAAAAATCTAAATAGTGGAGTCTGGGATGGCCAGTCCCAATCCCTTGGAATCCCATCGAGATGTGGTGGGGGTGGGGTCTTTGAATATAGCTGTGCAAGGACAACACCCCTCAAACATCGCACCATTGAAAATACCTCTGCATGGAGTGGGGAAAACCTTTTTTCCCCCACAGGTGTCAATGGTACTCTGTATTTGTTCATCTTTCGTTGTTTTTTTTTCTCCCCAATTACAACCCCTTTATCGAAGGATACTATTTAAATGAAAGTCAAATCTTGATATGTCCACTTTTTAGCCATTCCTGTTAACATGGGTCGGATGTTTGAGAGTATGTCTAGAATGTCACAATAGATATAAAGTCACTAAAATCACTAGATGTATAAACTAACTGATAAGTCCAGAAACAAAGCAAAGGACAATCTGTTGCCCCTACATAACCAGTAATGAGTAGCAGTAGATGGTAAGCTTCATTCTTCAACATTTTAAGCTGTTTCAGGTTACAACTGTTCAAGGTGTTTACCTCTGTGTATAATATGGTGTGTTAGGTTTAGGTTTATTTGTCATATATAGGTTAACACAGGGTCAACATACAATGAAATGTGTATGATGAGAAAAACAAGTCACTCAGCCTAGATCCAATAAATCTTAAAAAAAGATTACAAGTTAAAAATAGACAAGCCATATAAAATGAAATGTGTATATTTTAAAAGAAGTTATAGAGCAATATGAGTTGAATGAGCAGCAAGTACAAATGACAGTTATTGCACAGATAATGTTTTATAAGTACAGATGCATATTCCATAAAGTGCAGATGCATGTGTGTTACTGAAAGTGCCATTGGGACACTAAAAAATCCTTGTGTGAGATTTTTCTGGTAAGAATGCCATACATTTTGAGGTGGTAGTTCTACTCACTAATTATAGCAGCAGAGAGTTGCAAAGTGTTATGTACTGATTAGCACTTGCAAGTAGTGCAGTGAAATGCTTATGTCCATGTGTCAAGAATGACTCCACAAGTCACTCATTAGACATATAGAAACAAAAGACCTGCGTGTGCGTGTGTATGTGTGAGTGTGGAGCAGACCGCTCTGCTCACACTCAGCTACAGCCATGGGAGTTGGTATGAATTCTACGGAGGATGTAAAGACTTATACAAGTGTGACTTGCAGGCGAGATGGTGCATGCATGCAGTTTTACATTTTTTTTTTTTTGCTGCTTGCTTGCTCCTCTTGTCATTCAGCCCAGTCAGACGAACTCAGCTTTGTGGTACATGCACATTGTATGTTTACACAATGAACTACCATACATTTGCCTGAGCCAGGTTCCAGCCTGTTTCGCTCAGTGCTACAGGACAAGATATGACCTGTCCTGGCCCACTTAGTGGACGCCTCTGCAAGTCCACCAATATAGTAAAACTGCCAGGGAGTCTTCAGTTTGCTTTGTGTGTGCTGAAGACCACATGCAGCTAGTACTATATATGAGACGTCCGGCATCCGTACCTTTGCCTGGGCGTGATGTCATCCAGTGTCCACAAGTGGGTGTAAATGTCTGAAGAAGAAACTAAAGGTAAGTGGCCGACATAGAATACTAAACCCTGCAGCGCAAGTCAGTGCATCACGGTGTCCAGCGTCCACAACAGGGCTTGAACATCCAATGAAGGGGAAAAAAAAAAAAAAAAATTAAAAAAAAAGAGGGATGTAGGGCTTATGGTGAACAGAATTTCATAAATGTACAACGTGACCAATACAGGCAGACGTACCAATTCACCATTAAGCCAGTTTTAACAAATGGGGGTTTTACTATGCTAGTAAATCTATAAAACAACAGAATAAATACATTGATTATGGAATTTTACACAACCCCAACTCTAAAACTTGCGGGTGAATAAAAAAAGCCTTCACTCTGTCATGTAGAATCAATTTTATTACTACACAAGTCCTAAAAGGACAATATTAGTTGTCATTTACAAGCAAACAATGACTGCCTTTACAAAAGGATATGCATTTTCAATCACCCGCTTAAACTCCAATAGCCGAGAAAGAACAGTCTCTTATGGCTGAAAGGAGACCAAAATAAAAACACCAAAACCACTCAAAACACATCTATTCAGTATGACTGCATGCCCACCTTAGCTGTGGTGTTTGTGATGGTACTCTACTATATATTTAGCCTGCTGCCTGGTATGCTAGGGTACCTGAGAAAGATCAAGACACAATGCTAAACATTGGATATTGCATGGGAAGTAGTTGGGCCCAAACTAGAAGCCAAATTTAAAATTTTAATAAAGTAATTGCTTTAAAAACAGAAGACGCGTAGGTGTTTATTGGAAATTATTTCCCTCAAACTCCAGGCTTGATGGCTTAATCAAGAAACGTCTAAAGTAGGCCACTCTTTTTAAACTGCTCTGAAGAGCAACAACATGTAAGACAAAAATTACCTGAAAGGTGAATGTTTTTGTACAGTATAATTCTTAGAAACATTAGTGTTAGGATTTAAAATATTTAATATATTAAAATACACTGAAATGCATTCAGTGCTTTTTGGATGTGGCATTTCAGTTAAAAAGGTGAGGGACAGGCTCTAAGAGAGCTCAAATTAATATAAAAAGTTTTCACTTGATTGCTTTCAGTTCAGAATTTTAGACCGGGAACCAACTGTCATCTTCCCCTGATATTTATATGCAATCCTGAAATAACAAAAAAAAAAAATAAAACAAGCATGTACATATGACCACCACCAGACTTTCTCTGTTTCCATTAACACCGACAGTCACACTTAGGAAAAAAAGCTCCATTTGGTGCTTGCTTTGGAAAAAGCAAGCCTGGAGGGAACCCAGTGAGGGAGGGATGGGAACCCTTCTTCATGCTTCACTCAGGGTACAATCAGAAAAAATGATTCTTAAATGTCGATCAACCATTAAAACTCTTTAAGACCACAATGGTACTATATTGTGCTGGTCTGCTCAAAGAACTGAGCAATTGAATTATTAACATACAATTGTGTTTTTAACCAGTTTCCTTTTCTAGAACAAAAACCTGTCAACAATGATCCTGGTTGAAAAAACTGTCTACGTCCATGGTTATCTTCCAGAACACTTTCTAACAGGAGTTTTGCATATGATAGTATCTCACAGGGTTAAAAGAAACAAGTCCTCATATAATACATAAGAACAAAGGAATACTTTTGCCCCTTAAAGTAGGCAGAACAAAGAGCAAAGGGCTCACAATACCCTCTCTTAGGAGCTGCTTGCTCCTGCACAGTCATCCTCATTTTTCTTCAGTTTTTTTGCTCTGATTGCATTCATTGCCTCCTCTATGGAGCGTGTGTCCCTTTTGTTTGCTACGGGTACTGTGGAGGAAAGAGATAGCATTCAGAAAACATAACCAAAGGTTCACATATCTCATGCAATGTGGACCAAGGCAGTAGAAAAATAATACTTTTGAAACCCCTCCTCAGTTTCAGATAGGCAAAGAAAGCAAGTAAGTGATACCGGATTTCCTTAGAGCAGTAGTTTCTGGGACATTTGGTCAATATCCTGACAGTACAAATGGTTTGGAATGACTGTGAATCTTCCAAACTATACTTGTAAACCCCCCAAAAAAGGACACTATATCCGTTTATTATCTTTAGGATTTCTAAGATGCTGGCACTTACCACAGCCATAGGCTTTATTGGCCTCTAGAGTGTGTGCAGCATCTTTGGCAGCTGCTGTGCCAATCAGATGGCTGTATTTGTCACGGTAATTGCTGCTGGGACACACTTCTTTTGGGCCTTTTTGAGATTCCAACTCTGCCTCCCTCTGTGCCTGCTCCTTAGGACAAGACAAGAGAAAAATGATGTCAACATCTTTTATTGAAAAACTTGCACTGTAAAGATGCAGCAAGGGATTCTCTTAGTTCTGCTATTAAAGCATTTGACTTACAGTCTGAAAAATTATAGTTTACACTCAGCACTGGTACAGACCTACCTGCCCTTAACCATTTTCCTAGCAAATAATAAACCACTGTAAGAGATTCAAACAATTTCAAATGAAAATTATACTAAAAGTTAATGGTTTCTTGGAGTCCAAATAACTTCTCTTCAAAATTTGACAAAAAAAATAAGCTCTGTCTACTACACAATGCAGATTTGTGTTTAATCGACTTTATTTTCCTGCATTTTTTGCCTTTATGATTAAACTTGCTAGTTTCAATACATGGACAAGTATCAGTAATCAAAACAATACTAGCATTTGCACTATGTTGTTTATGACTGGAGAGATTCCACTACAAAATGCTCTGTTCACATTTTTGGTGAGTCTTTAGGTTTATTTTGTTTTTTCACAATGCTATCATGGAGAGAGAGAGAGAGAGAGAGAGATAGTAACATGAAACATAGAATGTGAATGTGTTGTCATATTTATAAAAAAAAAAAAAAAAAAAAAAAAAAAAAAAAAATATCACATACTTCAGCTGACAGAAGCGCTTGTAGGCTAACTTTGATTATATAATGTTGTGAATTCTAAAATACAAAGCAGACAAATACGAAACCTCAGCTGAAACATTTATATCAGTATAGTGTTCAATGCATTTTGTTTGTGGAAAAAAGTTAAATAAAAAAAGGAAACAATAATGGTATACATGTGCCTATTGTAATTTACCTTTATGAAGCAACAATCAATTTTACATACAAATGGCATATCAAGCAGACTCACCCAGAACTAAAATTAGATTATTTGCTGATGTGTTAAGTTCTTATCAAGAATACTGTTGAGATTTCCAAGAATCATTTCAACAAATTAAAAAGAACAGAGTTCTTAATGTATGTATCCTAGATATATAGGCAAGATTTCAAGTTTAACTTCAGTCAGATAAAATGTCAACAACAAACTGAAATATGCAGAATTGAATTGTAATACTTAGAATTTTTTTTTTTTTTTTTTTTTAATACTACTGTATTATGACTCAAGTCTTGGAATACTATCATACTGTGGGGTTCTTTGTATTTCCCCATATCTGCTAGATATTTAAGAATACAAGAACATAAGAAATTTGACAAATGAGAGACCATTCAGTTCATCAAGTCTATTTGTTAAGCTAATAACTAAGTTGTCCCAATATCTCATTCAGATTCTTCACAAAGATTGTCAAGGTTTCTGCCTCAACTACATGCCTTGGTAGTTTGTTCCAGATTTCCACAACTGTTTGTGTAGAGAAGTGCTTCTTGGCTTCAATTTTAAATGCGCTTCCCTTTAATTTCCACTAATGGTTGTTGAGTATGTGATTCACACCTGAGCTGAAAGAATTTTGCTGGATCTACTTTATCAGTGCTTTTGATGATTTTAAATACTTAGATTAGGACCCCATGCCATGTCCTCTGCTCAAGACTAAACAGGTTTATCTCTCAGAGTCTGTCAGAGTAGGACATGTCCTTAATTCCTGGGATGCACGTTGTTGCGCTCCTCTGCACAGCCTCAAGTGCTATTATGTCTTTCTTGTATTTTTGTGACCAGAACTGCATACAATACTCCAGATGAGTTCTTACTACTGCATTATATACTGTAATTTGAGCAAAACGTCCCTTGACATCTATTCAACAGTTTTTTTTATATAACCTAACATTTTATTTACCTTTAAACTGTTTCTGAATATTGCTCAGTCAATGAAATAATTGTGTCAACACATACACCTAAATTCTTTTCAAAGGTTGCTTCATGTGTCTCCCATCTGGCATTTATAATTAACGTTCCTTTTGCCCATATGTAGCACTTTGCACTTTCCAACAGACCCTTGAGGGACTTTACTGATGACCTCACTCCAGATGAAGCATTGTGTGCTTATCTATATTTTTTTTGTCTCATGCTGGTTAACCAACTAGAGATCCAGTTTTGTAGGTTACCTCTGATGCCTACAGCTTTTAATTTCACAATTTATCTTTGGTGCGGGACCGAATCAAAGGCTTTTAGAAAGTCTAAGTTAACCATGTCATATGCTTGGTTTATGTCAACTATTCTGGTTGCTTCTTCAAAAAAATCTAAAAGATTGATTTGGCAGGAACTTCCTTGCATAAGCCCATATTGTCTGTTATTTAGCCAATTGTTTTTGTTTAGGTACTTTTCTTAATATTTTTTCCATAATTTTGCATGGCAAGACAGATTAGTTTGTAATTGTCTCCCTTCATGAGAGAGTCACATTTGCAACTTTACAATCCTCAGATATTTCTCCTTTCTGAAGTGACTGCTCAAATATGTCTAATAAGGGTTCATAGATGACACTTTTCACTTCTTTCAATTGGTAAAATCTCATCAAGTCTAGGGGTTTTATTAGTCTTTAGTATACTAAAGGCTCAAAGTCTGTTCTTACTTCTGCATGATGCATTCCATGTTTTTCTTATAAATACTTGGGTGAAATATTTGTTTAACTCATTTCATATTTCCTCCTCATTTTCAATGATTTCTCCATTTTTACCTAAATTATACTGTATTAAATTCTCTTTTATTGTCTTTTTACTGGAGTAGGTGCTGAAAAAGCTGCTTGCCTTGGCTTCATTAGCAATTTTTATTTTGCCTTCTCTTTTGACGTTTCAAGTGCTTTTTTTATCTCTTGCTATGGTGTCTGGTATTCTTCTACATTAAAATTATCTGGTGTTTTAAAAATTTTCTTGTACAGTGAGTGATCTTTTCAGTTTTACTTTTTAATTAATGCTCTTATTTATCCATTTCAGTTGATTTTTTTTTCTTTATGTACTATTGGTTTTCAGAATTAACTATTTTGTATATGGATTAGATGTCCTGCGGTGGGTTGGCACCCTGCCCAGGATTGGTTCCTGCCTTGTGCCCTGTGTTGGCTGGGATTGGCTCCAGCAGACCCCCCGTGACCCTGTGTTCGGATTCAGCGGGTTGGCAAATGGATGGATGGATAGATGGATATGGATTAGAAGACATGAACTTTTTTTTGGAATTTTTGCTTTCCCATTCTATGTTTTGTAGATACTCCCTCATCCTCATAAAAACTGCTTCCCTCAAGTTGTAAGTCTTTGTCTTGGTGTACATTTATCTCAGATTTTACTATGTTGTAATAACTGTTGCTTCAAGTATCAATAAAGTCTGTTTTTAATACTCTGTCGTTGTTGTTTGAAAAGATGAGATCTAGACAGTCATCATCACGCATTGGGTTTGAGACAAACCTGGGCAAAAAAAATTATTTGCCATTTGCATTATTTCAGTGTCTTCTTTTGTATTCTTGATAGGGGCTTCCCGATCAATATTTAGAAAGTTAAAATCACCCATGACCACTAAATCCTCTGTTATTTGATTAAATAAAATGCTATTATCTAACCCAAGGGTCGCCAACTCCAGTCCCGGAGGACCACCGTGGCTGCAGGTTTTCATTCTAATACTTTTCAGAATTAGTGACCTGTTTTTCCTGCTAATTAACGTCTTTTGAACTAATTTTAATTGATTTGCTCTTGAAGACTCGGACCCCTTAATTGTTTATTTTTCCTTAATTAGCAGCAAAACAATAATGAGATACAAAATGAGCCAAAACAACTGGTGTCCATCATACAATATCTGAAAATAAAGGAAGGTGAAGATCTCAGGAATGCTGATCGGCTCAGGTCCCCAAAACATTTTAACAGTGCTCTTAGAAAAAAGAAAATCAACAATTTCAGAAATGTCTGCTAATGCACCACGAGAGCAGCAATAAGCCACAAAATTAAAGAACTAGTTTAATTAATGACAGGAATGGGCACCTCATTAAGCAGCCGGTTGGAGTGAAATTGGTTGGAGTTTGACGCCCTGACTTAGTTGGTCTTCTGTTGGCTCACTCACTTCACATTTCATTTCTGTTTGGGTGCCATTTAAGGAAAGAAATGAAGCAATTCAGAGGAACGATGAAGAAATCCAGGAGAACAAATCTTAAAAAAGCAATTCAATTATAATGAATTCAAAAGAAGTTAATTAACAGCACAAACAGGGCACTCAATTAAAAAGGGTTAGATTGAAAACCTGCAGCCATGGTGGTCCCTCCAGGACCGAACTTGGCAACCACTGATCTAACCCATCAGAATTTGGCCATCTGTAGGAAACTACAATAACCAGATCTCTGGCTTTCTTCCTTACTAGTTTAACCCACAGTGATTCTGACAGGTTTCCTTCTTCCAACTTGAAGATATGGGCCTGAATATTATTTTTCACATATAGTGACACATCCCCTCCCTTCTTTATCTCTCCTGAAGCATGTGTAGCCAATAATATATTCCTCTCCATCACTCTCATTTAGCTATGACTTTGTAATTCCTGCAGTAACATAGTCCTAGTCGATACTGCTGCTTCCAGTTCATGCATTTTATTTGTAAGGCTTCTTACATTAAGGGGCAAACATTTTAAACGATGAAAGCTTATTTTTATGTTTTCCGTTGAGTTTTCTTTAGGTCAGGTTGACTGCTTCTTTCAGTCAATACAAACTTAGTTTAAATGTTTGAACATTTTCCTGGAGATTCTAGCTTCTAGAAGGTTTTTTCCTTTCTCTTGAATATTTTTGTCTTCATAACCTATTCTTCCTGTGCTAAGCAGAGTTGGGATCAGTTTCTGATGTTTGACGACAACTTGGTAAAGTGTAACTGACCTTCAATTTACGCTTTTCCTCAGCTAGCTGTGGGTCCCACTCTTCACCCTTTCGATAGGCTTCAAGCTCTTCATCGGAAGGTGCAAACTCCTGCCACAAGTTCAGAAAAAGGGTCACATGAGAGAGAGAGAGAGAGAGAGAGAATGAATGAATGAAATAAAAACCCTCACCAAATATTTACATAAGATTTATCCATAAACAAGCCTTCTTAGCATTTTGTGATACTATATGCTAAACAGAAATGAAACCTAGTGGTAACTCTTTCTAACAGCACGACTCTTATTCAAAGATAGAGCATCTTAGTTATACTATGGTTTCTGCATTTGGAATAATACTTCTGAAAAATATCTTGTCTGATTTCCTTTTTGTTTAGCAAATGTGAGATTCTTTAGAAGTTTTACTTCAGAGAACAGCATCCTGTACAGTTCACGTGATAATAAGAAAATTCAAGAAAATGTGCTGATTGCAGAAGTGGCAGCGATGGAACAATTGTTGGGCTGAATGGAGTATTCTTATCACAAGTTCAACATACTACAAATGAAGGAGAGAGTCTTTCTTCAGATACCCCATGAACCACTGAATGAAATGCTTCCTGGTTTCTGTTTTTAATGCAGTTTCTCATCAATGTCTTCATACACACTATTCACTCGAGTTTCACGATTTATTCAAATTTTGTTTCCTTATTAATCGCATCTACACATCTCAGAATATACAAATAAAAACCAGTAGGTCCCTTTTTACTAAACTACTCAGTATTTTGATTGATTTAGTATAACACTGGTTAAAATTTGGTTTGAAGAACATTAACATGAGCTGCATTAAAACTGTAATACAAAGACAACTGCAAACTTTTTACTTCTTACTTTGAAGTGCTATGCCAGGCTTTTGCAGTCACCATTTTCAATTGCAGTATATTTTGGCAAATTTCCAATTTTAAGTACGTTCTCAGCAACTGAAATATATTTATCTAATGTATTTAAAACCAGGAAGCCCACCCCCACCCCTCTCCTCCCGAAAAACTGTGCTGGCATTATTTCTTGAGTCATTTCCTTGCTGCATACATAAGCACTAGCCAATGAGTCAGCATGCCTCCTCTTGTACACAGACAAAATGTTAAGCTATTGTATGGCTAACAGTTATTAAATGACATCACAGATAACAAGACTAAGCCACTTCTGCAGGTAATCATCATATACTAGGACTACCAAGTTTCACACAGAAAAATTGTATGTTTTGAAACATCTGCACTCCACATTTTTATCTGACCATCACTTAAAGGTGGATCTAATAGTCTCATTTAGCTACTGGCTATTTTTCTTAATCAAATTATAAACTGGTCTTTCTACTTTTCATTCAGATGACAAGCGTGTATCAAGTACTGTGCCTTTGTAATACTGCTGCGATACACTCTTACCTTACACTCTCTGAGAGTTTACCTTTACAACTGTTTTTCTCAGTCAAATAGGTTGCTGAGAAGTACACAAGCAGACCTCTCAGCTGAATGACATGCCTTCAAATATTTGATTGTATTTTTCCATACTGTTATCTCTGTTCATCAGCTCATCAATCATTTCTGTGTATCATATGCTGTGCTGTTCTTTTTTTCCATAAAAAGTCAAGGTCATGGGTGTCTGCAGGGTGGACATTACCCCCCCCCCCCCCCCCCCCCCCCCCCAACGGAAAGCCAAGTTTTTTTTGTTGGTTTTTTTTTTTTTCAAATCTATCATTGCATTTTGTAACTTTTACTTTGCTGAATACACCCTCAACAGACGACTGCATATACTTACAAATTATGAAAATGGCATAAGCAAATAATAAATTAGGTACAGGAATTAATGTAGAAAAAGGTCCCAAACTTTTATTTAGTTAGATTCACCTTTCTTTTTTGTTTGTTTGTGAATTGTAATGAATGTAACAAATTGATGAGTGCAACATCACATCTGCAGGTATTCAACTTTTGTTTTCATATTGCAGTTAACGAAATCAACTGAAAATTTTTAAAAGGCTTATGCCACTTTGTGATAAAAAGGTGATATGTAATGGAGTTTTCTGGGGCCACAAAAAGTAAAAGACCTAAAAGAGGTTCTGCAGTCTGGTTTGGCTTGGTGTTATATCCCCCACCCCCCTGCAGTTACCTCACTGACGGCCACATTATTGGTATTTCATGTCTATGTCAAAAACTCCAGGATTACCTCTTGGGCACAGCCATCAGCAGTGTGTCTGTCTGCCGAGAGAGCGGTGACTGTGTTGCGAGGTTTACTTACTTTGGCAGAGATATTCATGTCTCTGGTGACTCTGTGAAGTCAGTAGATGTAGTGGGAGAGCATGGGGGGCCATGAGGTCGCTGGAAAGGGGCGTGTGGTGCTCCCGATATCTATGCAAAAGAACGAAGGTCCAAGTCTTTAAAGTCCTGGTGCTTCCTGTCTTGCTATTGTGAGACATGGAAGCTACTCAGTGACCTGTGATGAAGACTGGACTCCTTCGGTATGGAGTCTCCTCAGAATTCTTGGGTACCGCTGGTTTGACTTTGTGTCAAACGAAGGGTTGCTCATGGAGTCCCAAATGAGGCACATCACTTGCTTTTTTTTCTCTAAGGTCTGGTATGGTTTTTAGCACAAAGAGTCTTTTGTTTTTGTCCCTTTCTACTTTTCTTTTTCCTACACTACTGGGCCCTTTCTTTGAATGACTATCATTTTTTTTGATTTGCAGTTCATTAACTAATTAAATCTACAATTTCATAAGAGGAGAGACACCTTGTGGTCTCAACTGAGGCTAGTACATACTTAAATAAATTATTTAATTTTTTTTTTTTTTTATATATAAAGTCTGGTATAGTTTTCAGTACAACAGGGTTTTTTGTTTCTATCTCTTTTTTTCTTTTCTTTTTTGCTGCACCACTAGGCTGTAGTTTTAAATGACCATCTATTTTTTGATTTGCAGTTTGTTAACTTATTAAATGCATAATTTCAGAAGAGAGACCTATGAGACACCTTCTCTGATCAAACATCACCCTTGTCAACCAGCTATTATTCAATTTTCTTTTATATATGCTTCTTATTTGTCTTATTGGATTGGTTTATAACCATGAGGATCAAAATAAGTCAGTGATGTGTGCTGCACAACAGATTGCTGTGATTACCGCCAGCATTGTAGACAAAAATGTGGACTTTTCTCATTATTAGGCATTTTTCACCCTCAAGTGAAAATTGCATTTTGAAGTGTAAGGATCATCCCTGTGTTGCCAACTTTCAGCTGCAAGTGAGCATGGAGATGGTGACACAGTTTTAAAAAATGGACAATCCGATGGCTTTTTTTTGGAGGTTCCCAACAGTGTCCAACCAGTATTCCATCTGCATAGCAATTGACTTACAGCAAATTACACACATTTCTATGCAAAAAAAAAAAAATCAATCAAAAATTAAGTATACAAATAACAGAGAAACAGCCATTTCCCTTGGTAAAATTCAAATTATCCCAGCTAGTACTTAAAAGAAAATATGTTAATTAGTCTACACTTATCATTAAAACATTAACTGATTCCGACCACACAGATCCACACTCTACCAACTCCATTCTTGTGCCAGCCATCCAAGAATGCTAGTCTGCCTTCTCCATGCGTGGTGTGAGGTTAATAAAATCAAATTAAATTTCTTATAACAAAAGTTGAAATTTTACCCAGGTGAAGATATTAAAAAGTATACACATCAGTTTAAATTTCAATAAAGTGAATTACTCAGACAATAAAGAACTTGGCTAAAAGTGTTAAAGGTGTTAAAAGGTTTTCCATTTGGACCAGGACTTAAAATGCTTCTTTGTATCCATTAGGCATGTTGTATATCAAGGAGAAAGCATTAAGGAAATTCCCTATATAACCATTCCTTGGTTTATGCTGGAAAAAAAAAAAAGAAAAAAAAAAAAAAAAAGGAGGAAAAAAAGACTTGCCTTTTTGAAGATCATGACATACCGGCTCTCTTCATCATCTCCAAATGAAAAAGACGTCAGCCCAGCCACCTCTGCAACATCATGACTAAAAATAGGCAAAAAAATACGTGAATTAAAACTAAATTAGTTTGTATATCGTAAAAAGTGAAGTCACAAATAAACACATGGATGGAATGGTATACATGCAGTGAGCATTGCTGGTTTATAGCACTCGGGCCCTGGTTGATTTTCCAGGCAGACAAGCCTTGTGTAACAAGATAAGTTCAGGATTTTTACAATTTACCAGTTAAGTGAAGATATCCTGTTCATACAATAATAACGTACCAATATGTGAAAAAGTATGTACACCCCATTAAACGTTTTCTCTTTTTTACCATATGTGGACATAAAGATTTGACCTTCATTTAAACAGTTTCTTTAGATGAAGGTGATATAATTTGGGGGAAAAAATGTAAACTTTGCAAGAATTTATTCAACCAAAAATGAAGAGGTAAGTACAACTCCTTGGCTCTACTAACTGATATTGCCCCCATTGGCAGAAACACCCTCAAATAAGCATCTCCGATAAACTCTCTACCAGTGTCTGACATTAACTAGTTTACCCCACTCCATTCAGAATCTTTCAGTTGGACAATGTTTGTGGGGTGTCTGGTGCGCACAGCCCATTTCAAACCTCTCCCCCCTCCCACACACACACAGCACCTGAATGGGACTCAGATCCAGGCTTTGGCTTGGCCATTACAGAACCCTAAATGTCTTTATTTCTAGCCATTCTGGTAGATCTTGGTGGATATTCTGTTAGGGTTAGAGTCACTGTAATATTGCAAAGTCCACTTTTAGTTGAGCTTCATTCTTCTGACAGATAATCTTACATTATCAAGCAACCTCTAGTACAATGAATAAGTTGTAGAGGATTTTATGATGGAGGATGCCCAGGCCATGATTCAGCAAAGCAGGCCCAAACCGGAACATTTCAACTATGGTATCAAGTTGGTATCAAGTTCCTCTGGTCAAATGTCATCTTTGGTTTTTGCCAAACATGTCTTTTGATACTGTGGCCAAACAACTCAATGCCTTGTCTGTCCTGAACACATGGTTCCAGATGTCCTGGGGTGTGCCTTGGTGTCCTTGACCTGATGTTCTTTCTGGAAAACAAAGGTTTCCTCCTGGCACACCTCCCATGTAGATCGAATATGTACAGCCTGTTTCTAATGGTAGACTCATGTACTTTGACATCAGTAATGGTAATAATTTCCCGAAGGTCCTGTGATGAAATGTTTGGGTTCTTGGGATGTTTGGTGACTTCATTCAGCACCTTGTATTCTGCTCTAAGGCTGAATTTGCTGAGGTGGCCTGGCCAAGTTGGCAGTTATTTCAATTCTTCTCCGCTTGTTGTTGATCTTTCAGAGAGCTGAATGGCTGATTTCCAATTGTTTGGAGATCTTTTTGAATCCCTTCTTAGACTCATAAGCATCCATAACTTTATTTCTGGAGGTCTTAAAGAACTCTTTTCATCTAGACCTGATAAGACACACTTCAACTACTAAGAGCAAACCAAACATAAATGTGCAAGTTTTAAATGAGACAGGTTCCTCTGAGATCCTCTCTAATAATGTTCTAATCATTTTCACCTGATCTGATATATCCAATTCTAATTTTAGGTATTTGAGGTAATGATAAATGTAGGAGTGTGCTTATTTTACCCCAAAATGTGAACTCTGCATTCATGTTCATTTAAAATTATACGATGGACTATATAATGTAAATGTACTTTGATGATTGTTATATCTCCTTAATCTAAAGATAATATTTAAATGAAGACCAAATCTTGGAGTTAAAAAAAATAAATAAATAAAAATCATGGGGTGTGCCTACTTTTTCCACATAATTACATTAATCCTGAATACAGTAATCCCTCGCTACTTCGCGGTTCACTTTTCGTGGATTCACAACTTCGCGGATTTTATATGTAAACATATCTAAATATATAACGCAGATTTTTCGCTGCTTCGCGGGTTTCTGCAGACAATGGGTCTTTTTACTTCTGGTATTTGCTTCCTCAGTTGGTTTGCCCAGTTGATTTCATACAAGAGATGCTATTGGCAGATGGCTGAGAAGCTACCCAATCAGAGCACGCAGTTAAGTTCCTGTGTGCTGCTGATTGGCTCAGCGACGGAGTGCTGCATTAACCAGGAAGTCTCATCTCACTCATTCAGCATTAACGTGCTCTTGCTACTGCATTCAGGGGATTATCACCTTCATCGTCATCATTTTTACTGCGCAGCATATTCATCACCATCATCATGTCATATATAGCTACGTGTACTTCGCTATACAGTAAGTGTAATCTTATCTACCGATTTCATATTGTTTAGCAGTTGTCCCTGTTATTAACAGAGTAAAGGGTGGGTTGTAAACAATACAGGGAGGGTTTAAAAACGTCCAAATACACGTTTAATAATTAAATAAATATGGTGTCCCTACTTCGTGGAAATTCAGTTATCGCGGTCGGCCTTGGAACCTATCTCCCGCGATAAGTGAGGGATTACTGTACTGTTATTGGTGGACAAAACAATAGTTCTTATTTTTCCATGTGAAAGTAAAATAGAATAATAACATGCAGTAGGGTGGAATTATGGTTCACCAGTTTATTCAAGTTGTCCAACTCAAAACTAAAACTTCAAAGCAAATAATTTTCACTTTCAGAAACATGAATAATAACTTAAGATGATACAGAATTTACTTTATTATAAAACATTTCAGTTATAAAAGACTTACTGTAAAATCAATATCATGTAAATAACGAATAAATTATAAAATGCTGTAGATTGAAATGGAAGAATGCACTTTTGAACAGAAAAAAGTCAAACTTGGATAACTTTGCTAAGACATTATACTGTACTATATAAAAACTACACAGGGGAATGATTTTGTTGTGGCAGAAAGAAACATTTCTCCCAGGACAATAAACCACTAATTGAACAATAAAAACTACCATGGGCTCTCAATACAGTTCTGAGGCTATCTGTGCTATAATTGAGCCATGGACAAAGGGTTTGCTTTCTGTGTAGAATCAGAAATTTATTGACCAATCACCTTTTCTTAAGTGCCAATGATGGTACTAAATGAAACATTTAGTTTATTACAAAATCTGTTTCATGTGAACTGTTAATGATGCTCCACTATCTAGAAACCAGCACTAGGCTAAGGCAAGGGACAATTATGCCTCCACACTGAGGTAACCTACTAAACCATAATCTCTTTGTTTGGCTATGACCTGTCAAAAATTGTCAGGCTGTAAAGTGTGGGGAGACAAGCAAGTATAAATGCGGAAAATTAAGTATTCTGAGCAGATGAATATCTCAATTAAGTAATAAATGACTCTTACAGAATGCTCCTCTCAATCTTGTTCATGGGCTGGTACTTCTTCTTTTTGGAGTCACTATCTTGGATGAAGTCTGAAACATCTTTTTCCATCTGTAACAGTGGAAAATGATTACTCTCAAATCGCGTGGCTTTATCTAAGCTGAAACTACATTTTACACAGCCAGTTCCATAGTTACCTTCTTTCTGAAGTCTGCTTTTTTCTTTTTTTCCTCCTCCTGCATCTTTTTCAAGCGTGCAGCTTGCTCTGAAAGATGTTTTTACACAATTAGTCATAAAAATCTAGTATGTAACATATTCCATCCATTCATTTTAGAAGACTGCTTATCCAAAACCGGTCTTACAGGGAAGCTGGTGTCTATCCCGGCAAACATCAGGCGTAAGGCAGGAACAACACTTTTATTAAACTCTCTTTATAGTAACGGAGTGAAATTTTACTTTAACAACCATACAATATCAACACATTTTTATAATAATGTCCACGATGGAAAGAAATTGAAATAACTTTCAAAATGTAAAAGTTTATGGTGCATGCCACAGTAATCTCCAAAAATGCAATTCCAGGTAATGATACATCAAAAAAACAGTTCTGCAAGTCTTAGCATTGCTATATTAAAACACACACACAAACACAGGAAAGGCAGACAACGCCACTCTTGAATTTGCACTCCTAGTCTATTTAAGAGAAATAAATACAGAATCACAAACATAAATGAAAAATGCTAGGAAGTCAAAGTCAAATGGTAAGAGCAGTTTTTACATTAGCTGAACTGTCCAACTCCTCAGTACCCAAGTGAACACTAACAATATAATAAACTTTTAATCATTCATTAGAGGTCATACATAAACTTGATAGGTTTTCTATTCAGTTTTCATTTCAATTAAGAGTGCCTGAAAGAAGACATCAAAATTTATATTCAAGAAGACAGTAATCTTGAAAAATGACTGACTTCAAACTGATACATTAATTTCTTTGTCTGGCATGATCAGGATTCTTTACCATTCACTGTTCACCTCTTAGTAAGTGTACGTACTGAACAAATTTTGTTTAGATTGTTTTGCCCTATGGTAATCTGTTTTTGTTTTAGTCCTTTTAATACTCAATACTGTGCCAAAGTCATATTTATTCATTTTCCAAATATGCCTTGTCTGTTTGAGGAGGGTTGGTGGAAATCTTTGCTGGCTCAGTTTATAGAGAATGAGACTTCTGATGCTGATGCCTCTACTCCACTGAGACACACACTACACAGATCAGCATCTGCACACGGATCTGCCTGTGGTCCAGTGATTTGTAAAGCTCTCTGCAATCCATCATGTCCTTCAATTCTACTGTCTTTAAATAGGACTGACAGCAAAGGAATGAGACCCCTAATGTGGGGAGAATCCCTTAATTCAGAATACATAGACAACGCTGCATGGAGCTCTGCTGTGATTTATTCACTTTATTTGTGACAATTAGGAAATTTATTTGAAATTAAAAGTACTGCATATCACATTAGGTTTCAATAATGTGTCACACACAGATTATCATTTTTGTTATGTATTATTGTTTGTTATACCTTAGGTGTTACAGTGTTTTGAAAAAGCAGATAAAGCTGTCAGTTGGTAGTTAAACTACTGAATTATACTTTCTTCTCTGAAGCCTAACAGCAAGACAATTTTGCAGGAAGTGAAATTAAGCTTCATTATAGCAGGGCACAATACTTTGCCTCACGCTACTGTTAAAATGTGATGTGTATTTGTGAGAACACAAATTGTTACGTGTGGAGCAAGTGATTTAAGATGTGCAAATGTATATGCATTATAAGAATTACAGAGAGAGGTTAAACAGGTTTGTGAATGTTATGTTACACTGAAATATTTCTAAATTGGCGTTATGGGAACTGAGTCTATGCTGGGTGAGCAAGGCAGGACCCAACCTTGGACACTGTGTGTGCATTGGACTTTATATTTTCTGTATGTTAATAACAGCGCCTTCAATGTGTAATTTACATAACACTGTTTCATGTAATTGAAATTAACACCCATCTTTTTATTGTATTGTATAATGCATTAACTGCAAGTTGGACTATAATGTTAACAGATTACTCACAATTGTCCTGTAGTCGAACTTTTATTATAATCACATGTTCAATTTACACTGTAGTTTCCAGCTGAATTCAGAGTATGTTTTCACAGGAATATATTAGTTTTCCTGAATGTACCATTTAAAATTCACTTATATCTTTTTTAGTGTGTAAATAAGCATTCAGAAAATTTAATAAATATGGAGATTCTGTCCAGGATACGTTGTCTGCCATATGCAGCAGCGCCTATGGAATATCAACAGCCATTATACTAAACTGCTCACAAAATACAAACTCACAAAATGAACAAGAATTTAGAACCCAAAGCAAATTCCAAGTGCTTAAACTATGGCAGCAATGCAGTATTATTTTCATTTCTACAAGCTGCTGTAATTGAACAACACTTCTAAGTCCAAAATGTCTAATGAAAAGAGAGACCCAACACTACCCAACAAAAGTAGAAATAAATTAAAAACAAAGAATTTCATTCAGTGTAGCCTACAAAGCTGATGTAAAAACCATGGTCAAAATACTCTTTTTATAACATTCTTTTAAATTTTTTCGGTGTGGGAATACCTTTCTCTTGTATTCTCTTTTGAATTTATGTATATTTGCTTTGTACATTATAATGTACAAGTCACACTTAACATTAGCTAATATTTTAATCTCGCTCGCTCTTTGTAATGGTGTGTACAGTGAATGGCACCATATAACAGAAATACACTGAATTAAATAAAAGGACAGTTTAGGAATATCCGGTATGCACTACACCCAAATGAATTTTTGTTTTTGACATGCCACACAAAAAAGAAAGGGTCTTAAAAGGTACAATTCCTCAGCCACATCTTTTCCATTTTCTCCAAATACAGACGTCTACAGCTCAAGGTATGCTGCATTCTGAATGACGCTCATCTGTTTTTCTTCTGCCTAAATTCTCTTAACTTCTTCAAGGTAAAGTAAGCTGCTGTTCGAGACTGAATTTCTACTTTAGATCTTCTTGGAAGAAGGCTAAGGAGTTATTTATGGGCTTACAAGGAGTTGCTTGTAATAAATGGAATACTTTGTTCTGCTTTTGAGTAGACTACACCCCAGTAAGAAGAATAGGATGATACTGGGTATACTTATGCAGAACTCCTTGACATGTGGGGGGTGTGCTGGGTTTGGGAAATGTTAACATTATACAAAGTTATTGTCTGTCTGTATACCTGCATTGTTATCACTCTTTAATTCAATATTTTCTTTATCAATATGCCGCTGCTGGGGTATGTAAATTTCCCCTTGGGATTAATAAAGTATCTATCTATCTATAATAAAGATCCTGTGTATTGCGAGTTATCAGATTTAAACTTAAGACATAACACACTGGCATGAGTCTAAAAAAATGTATTGATGTTTTCTGCTGGTTTATTAGTTTTTTTCAGGTTCTTCAGGCTAAAATATGCTTTTGACAGTGGTGCCAGCAAAATGTGGAATTGCTTACATCCCTTGTTCTTTTTTTGTGAATAATCACTTGAGCCAATAACATAAGTAAGAGTTTTCTTTGGAGTCATTACATTTAAAGGGATGGATTATTATGTGGTGAATATTCTTTTATATCCAAAAACAGGTTGAGAAATAATGCACCGTTGGAACAACTATTTTTAAAACACTGAAGTAGAGATTTATATATCAGTGACTATTGTGCCTATTAACATGAATATCTGCAAGGAGTTACACAAAAGCAATTAAAACTCTTTGCCTAATAAATTTTTAGTTTAATAACTTGTAAAATATTGCAAATCACCATCATTTATTTAGGGACTGTGCTACCAAATATGTTCCCTTCTACTCCTTCCCAGTTGTTAGCTAAATGATTTTAGATAGATACACAGAACTTTATTTGTGTTGGATCCACACTGTGCAGCATACGAGTGTAACACACACTGTCCAAAATGAGTGTATTTGCTAAAGCCCCAAGTACAAAACTCACAAAACTTTTTTGAAGGAGAATATTTTGCACTAAAGACTTCTCTAACAAAACAGAATAGTTAAAACTCATACAGCTTCTTACTTATCACAGATGGATTAAATAAATGAGCACTCAAAATATATTTGAGGTCACGTCCGAACCCAGAGAAAAGCCATTTTTTGTTTGCTGCACTTACACAACCCGGTGTAGGTTACTGTATGTTTTATATATCAGCTACCAGATGGGGCAGAACACTTCCACTGCTTATATCCCGTAATCAATTCAGTTACACCCGAGACGGCACTTGAGTGTCCCTTTCTTTTTTTAAACACCCCAGAACACCTTTTAAGGATGTTTTTGACTGAATGACCGCAACATGTTTTTGCAGAACTGAGTGATATTATACTATATAGTTATCATTAATCCATAACTCTAGACTTTCAGTCTTTTTTTACTAATTATAGCAAGGTGCGTTTTTGAACAAAGAAAGGTTGCCTATAGTCATCTTAAAAAGTCCCTTTACACCATAACAAAGCTTCCCAGAAAGCTGCGATATTAATATTTAAAACACTTCAGTGATCGACAGACACACGCACCAAGCACACAAAGGCATGTGCTGCAGTGTACAGCCAATCAGCGGATTCGGGGAGGTGGGCCCTATCACAGCAAATGTCGCAAAAGACAGCTGTCGAACACGGCCCGTTAAAAATGTGGGTTTTCGGTAGCACTGGGGGTTCTATGACTACTCATTAGTTTCTACGATGTTTGTAAAGACCTAGTGCACGTTTTGTTACGTACCTCGGGCTTTTCGCCGACTCTCCTGATCTCCGACGCTAGGAGGTTTCTCCATCGAGCTCAAAATTGAACCCAAGAGGTCCGCCATCTTGGACTGACTGACAAATCCGTGTCGCGTGCCTTAAAGGCGTCGACGCATGCGCGCCAAGCACTGTCGGCCGACGGCTATTGCGCGGGCTTCTAAAAGGCGCCGCATCCCCCCAACGCTGTTCGTGAATTTCGTTTGGCGTGTTTTGAGGTGACGCTTGTTTAGAGTCTTGTGGGTTTACTTTTGGAATGTGGCACCTGCAAGAGGCCAATTTATGTAAGCAATTGAATTTTATTATTATCTATGCACACCACTAAAACAATTTATTTAGTAATTTAGTGGAATAGTTTGTCACATACTCGAGTTCCAGTATCAGTGGATGAAGTTGGTGCATAATTTCATCAAATATGACATTAAGACGGGAAGGACAAATATGTCTGAACATCCATTTTCTGTTTGTTTTAGAACCTGCCTTAATCCAAATGAGAGGGGGAGAGAGTTGGAGTCAAATCCTTTTTACTTGATATAACACCTTTTTGGTGTTAAAATGAATTCCAGCACACATTTAAGAGGCATTTGTATTTATGCAAACCAATGCATTTGTTCAGTTTCACTCTGGTGACGTTGTATGTCCTGGTTAGGGTCATGGTGTTAACCTACTGCACTTGAATAACCAGGTCAACATTCCTCTAACAACATTTTTGGCACTTCTGGGGATTTCTTCGTTGCTCCCAAACTAGTTACGGATACTAGTCCTGGGTCTGCTGTAGTCGGCTCTTCTATAGGTTATGTACAGTACAGTAAATTGGAAGTGCTGAAGTAACCCCATGTGGTTGTGTGCATGAATGGGTCCAGCTCTGAAACTGCACTTCCTGCATTGCACACAGGGCTGCTGGGATAGGCTCCAGTCCCTTGCCACCTTGAATTGGATGAAGATGGTTTGAGAAAGTTCTGTTATTGTTCATGCATTTTATCTACTGAGGCTGAAAAGTACTGGGCCACACTTACCAACTAGTGGTAGAGGTAATAATAGTAGTAGTTAGTAGTAATAGCAATATTGACACATATATTACAATATAGTGAAGTTCCTCCTTGCAGCTGATTAAATTTGCATTAATCTAACGATTAATCCAGAGGGAATCACATAATTACAGATGGACAAGCACAGAATTCAGACTTTGGGAAATGTGTGGCAGATGAAATTTAATATGAGTAAATTTACTTAAAATTATTATACATAGGAAATAAAATTGTTACATGTGAATAAATAGCGGTGAGTCTGAAAGAACACCTTTTGAAAATGACCTACGAGTTGAAGTGGACTTTTGTCATGGTAGGATAGTATGGTGACGCTATTTCCCTTTGTACTCTTTAGTATGTAGACCTTAGCAGAATGTCTCAAATCCTATCCATAGCCTTTAAATGATTATTCTTACCAGCCTGCAGTTAAATACCTCTCATTTCCTTTTACATAACCCAGGCAATTGCATACAGTACCAGAACAGACAGGAGGAAAAGTTACGCTTTATTCACGTATCTACTATATAATAAAACACTAAGGTCTATGTATATCCTGTCTCTCAGAGAAATCTGATTGGGCAGTTTGGCTTTGATGTCGTGATTGAAAGTGAAGATGCAAGTGTAAGACACACTAGGAGGAGTAACCGCATAAAAGGTCTGCTCAGAGTCACCTTCAAAGATGGGAAATATAAAAGCAGACAGGAGGAAGCAAGGCGTCTTGAAAATAATGACAGTCTGAGAAGCAGGCTTTACGGAAATGCACTCAACAGAGGGAGTGTTGGGCAGGAGAGATTGGGATATGCAAGGATACTGTGAAAAGGTGCTGTATGTACGTGTAGAGCAAGAGACATATTTGTTAATTCTATTACCTGTCTTTAATGTGGCTAATAAAACGTAATATTCCTGAAATACAGGGTGAATCGAAATTAGGTTAACACTAATTGTTTGTTTTTATCTCAACCACACCTTTCCAGGTCGATGGATAGGTCGTGGTGGACCATTGCCGTGGCCTCCACACTCCCCTGATTCACCCTGTGATTTCTGGTTATGAGGTATGGTGAAGGAGCATGTGTACAGCATGAAAGTTCATGATGTCAGTGACCTGAAGGACAGAATAAGGACTGTGGTATCATTTATTCCTCATGAAATGTGACTTGGCTTTAAATGGTACTGTTGCTCATTGGTTTTTGTGTGTTGAACATGATGGCAAACAGTTTGAGACATTCCTGTAAATCATCTTGCACATATGAAGTATGTTTTATGAATAAATTGTTTCCACCATTCAAATGTTAACATAATTTTGACTTACCCTGTATATGCAAGCAGAGTACAAATATTGGCATGAAAAAACATGGAATCTTCACTTTCTCCATCCAGATAATACAGTATACAGAAATGATCAATATACTAGCAATGCCTCATTTGGAGTACAGTTTTAGTCTCCATATAACAAAACGACATTGCAGTGCTATAAATGTTAAAAGAGAAGGGATGGACTAGACTGATTCTATGACTGCATTGCAGAGAGTAAGTTATGAGTAATAATTAAAAAGTTGAACCTTTTCAATTTAAACAAATGGGAGTTAAGAGGTGATGTGATTGAATTGTTTTAAAATTTTTAAGCGAATTAATACAGTGGTTTCCAGCTGTAATTTTAAAACGAGAACACGGGGTATATGTTTCAAAGTTTTTCCTTCACACAGAGAATCATAACTGCATAGAATAAGTTATTAGATAGGGTGGTAGACAGTATTAATTTGGATGCTTTCAAAACTCAATTTGATAAATTAGATATTAGGATTGGCAAGTTTTGTTTGGGTGTAATGCTGGTTTTCATCAAAATTTGCCTAATATTCGCTAGAGCATAGGGTTGATCTTTGTCTTGTACTGAAACGTGCTGGGATTTGCTGCTAAACAGGATTTGGTAGCTAATAAAAACAGATTAGAAGTATTTAAAATTATGGGGGAAGTGAAAGCAGGATAGATTGTATCTGGTCCTTTAGAAAAAGTTTCTCGATAAGAACATTTTGGAAAATGGAGCAAATGCCTTTATACATGGTGACATACAAAATTGGCACAAATGCTGTACATTTGAGTGAATAAAAAGGACACATTTTTCACAAATGTTCTGAAGTATCACGCGGAGGATTGTGGATGCATTCAATGAATTATTAAATGATGTTATTTAATGTAGTCACTTCAAGATTTCTGAATCTCAACATTTTTTTTTTTTCAAAATAGCCATTTTCTTTTTATAGAAATTCAGTTTGTGAATATACGACAATTAGTACTTTGTGAGAAAAATTTTATTGCAACAGCTGGCATTAACCACACTTAGTCTTTATCCTTCTAAATATTAAAACAATCCTGTCATGTCATTCTGTAATCTTCATTTGATTAGGCTGCAGTAATTCAGCAACTTAAATCTTACATCATAACTTGTGCCTCACAATTTTATCATTTATTTCTAGATTTTCCCTATTGCTTCTTTATCCTTCTTGTGATTTGTAGACTTTGGGACAGTTTTGTAAAATATCATAAAGCCTAGTATTTCATTAACTTTCACTTAAAATTGATCATTAATTAATATTTCTCAAAATCATTCTTGACCAAAGTATTACAGAAACCTGTTCATAAGTCGATGACTATCCAGACATTCGTTATTCAAAAAAGGCTTATTTATGTGGATCTTGTCTGCAGTTCTTCCCACAAAAGTTAAGGGCTGCTCATCAAAAATAAAAAGCAGAGAAATCACTAATGGCCCAATTAGGATAGTCCCATGCTAAACATCACTCTTGTATCTTTTAAAAGACACACTTGCTATCAGTTAGAGCACATGTCTACCAACCCTGTGGCTAAGGTTTGTGTTTAACCAAGGGTGGGTAAGACTCATTACATAATCGGGAAAATTCAAGATTACAACTGCTATTACAATGTTGATAATATTAATTTCAATTATGTCACTAAATTTAACCTTGTTTTGGGGGACATTAGATATATCCTTAATGCATGCTCGCTAACACTGCTGAAGCCCAAACCATGGTTGAGGGGAGGTGTAATGGCACACAGTGGAGGATGTGCAGTGCTATGGAGCACACTCTACAGATTTGGAATATGTGCTTTCGATGCCTATACAAAGCATCAGGAGGACATAGATTTTTACCTGAATGCTTCTGTGCTGGTATTGCATGCTGTGATGCACAATATCAGACCAAAAGCTGGCCCAATGATTAAGTAGAAGATGATGATGAGGAAACAGAGGAAAAACACTCAGCTGAAGTCCAAGGGAGAGAAGGCAAGGACTTCACCATGTGGGTTTGGATGGATGAATGAACATTATTACAGTTTTTCACTTGATCTATTTACAAATTATTTTGCAGTTATTTATTGTGTTGTGGTTGTTACTTAGTTTCATGGTTGTAAATGTCACATCAATAAATTCACTCCAAACTCTTTTTTTATGTTTTCATTCAATTCAAAGATTGTCTTAACAATAATTGTATTATTGATGGTTTTATAATACCCATCTCAAACATTTGTATACAGTATATTATTTAGATGTAATAGTGAAAAATATGTTTGACATATAGTGTATCAATTGTTCAGTTTTTGACTGGCAATGTTTCTTCCCATGGATTCCCAGGGCTTTGATACAGTTCTGGCAGAGATGAACTTTGGCCAGATCAGATGGAAGTAAACAAAGTGTCAGCAGGATACACTTGAATGCTGCAACTGAATGTACTTGAAAATTTCAGTTAAGTTTTCTTGATTATCTGCTTTCCCTTCAAATAAATCAGTTTGTGGATTTGAAATGGAGTTCTTCAAGGGCTGTAGTCAGCTTGAATTGAGCTGAGAGAAACAATCAAGTTTAACTTTAACAGGCCAGTGTTTGCGAAATGCATGTTATTTTTCACATTAAGGTCTTCATTATAACGCCATGAAAAAATGAAACAAATTCAAACATTCAACTTAAATGTGAAATCATTTAGCACTGGATTTTCTGCAGCAGTGAAAATGTTCTTACTGTATTTTTGATATCCCTTGGGTGGCACACAGCACATAAAAATACTTTATGATAAATCACCACTAAAAACACTGCAAGACTCCACACTATTGTTTTTATGTTACTATAATGACCCATTATAAGTTTTTAATTTGTCCTAGATTTTTATATTCTTTCTATTTTCAAGAATTATTTTTTGGTTTTCAAAAGAAAAACATATTTTGCTACCTCTAGAACATGTCTTGAACATTTTTGAAAAGATGTGTCTGCTAAAAATTTGCAGACATTTATAATTCAATAATGAATGGATCAGTTCATTATGTGGACAACTTGCAATAGTTCGATTGCATCTTAAATGTACAGTATATGTATTTTGTTAAATTTATATGCTGGCTCTTAAAGTGCTTGGTTGTGGGTGGATGGATGGATGCACTTTTTTCTCATTTACTGTTAATTTATGCATTTATTACAATGGTATTTGTCCCAGGATATTCTTAGAGGTCCAGCCTGACCTCTTCATCAAGTTTAAGGACACAATTCTAATTTAAGTAGAACCTATAATTTGGGGGAAAAAGTGTGGCAATTTTTCAAGACAGACCCCTCGTAACTAAAGTAGCAGGTTAAATGCTTCATATTCTGTGTGTTCTTCTGTGTACTCTGTGTGTGAATCATTACACTATTCTTAAACGGGCATTCTCTTAAACCGATAGGACACAGAATACTTTACATTCATGAAATTACAGCTCTCTGAACAATTTAAATACTAAGATGTATACTTGATATTTTCATGATGATAGGAATTAAAACATGTATTAAACATGGTGGCACAATGGTAGCGATGAGTTGGCGCCCCATCCAAATATTGATCCTGCCTCCCGCAAGATACTTGCTCCACCATGTGTGACCCTCAATGAAGTAATTTATTGCAGCAGTACGTCTCTTTCAAATATACTAACCCCCAATTCCTGTCATTCAATTTCCTTCTCTAAGTAACCAATAGCCACACAATAATCTCTGTAACAAATGTCAAGCCATCTGTAAGCTTAGAACGTTGATTCTTCAAAACTTTTAAGGAACATTGAAATATCTTCATAGTACATGTTAAATTATTCTATCCATCTATCCAGCCAGAGTCGCGCCAGTACCAGCAAGCATACAGCACAAGGCAAGAACAATCCCTGAACGGGGCGCCAGCTCATCGCTAATGCTGCGCCACCATGCCCACACATTTAATTATTAATAATATATATTACTTAAATGAAGTTAGAAATTTCTGTATAATATGCATTACATACATACATAATATACATTACTGCATTTCATGTTAAAAATGATATTAAGAGCTCCAAGAAGATAGCGCCTGGAAATCTAAATTGACTTAGAAGCCAGTTGTCATCATCTGTAAATACACAATCTCTTCTATTGAATTGAAATGAATTCCTTTATTGTTATTGTATGGTACAATGAGATTCAATATGCAAATTCCCAATAAACTTATTTTCCTATAAAATGATAAAATAACAGTAATAATAATAATATGATAAAAACAATGAAACATGTACAATATACATGTACAGATAGTGCAAATGGTTCATAAAGTGGATCAGGTTGTGCAATATTACAACTTTAGTGCAAAGTTACAGTGAAGCGTTTGCCGTATGGGAGTTGTTCAAATAGACTGTGCGCATGGCTGAGGCAGTGTGTGGTATATGCTGTACAGTAATCCCTCGCTATATCGCGCTTCGACTTTGGCGGCTTCACTCTATCGTGGATTTTATATGTAAGCATATTTAAATATATATCGCGGATTTTTTGCTGGTTCGTGGATTTCTGCGGACAATGGGTCTTTTAATTTCTGGTACATGCTTCCTCAGTTGGTTTGCCCAGTTGATTTCATACAAGGGACGCTATTGGCAGATGGCTGAGAAGCTACCCAACCAGAGCACATATTACATATTAAATAAAGCTCCTCAAATATATTGTGAGCACGGGGGCTGTTCGCACCCCTAGAGGATACGGCCGCGCCTCAAAAAACGCTGAAAGATTACCTTCACATTGCTCCCTTCCTTGCTGGGCTTATATGTGGCTGCTTTGTCAAGCGATATGCTTCCCGCACGGTGCTTCGCATACTTGAAAGATCAAACGGCACGTATTGATTTTTGATTGTTTGCTTTTCTCTCTCTCTTGCTCTGACATTCTCTGCTGCTGACGGAGGGGGTGTGAGCAGAGGTGCTGTTCGCACACTGGCCTAAAGGATACGGACGCTCCTCTAAAAAATGCTGAAAGACTACCTTCACATTGCTCCCTTCTTTGCAGCTGCTTTGTCCAGCGGTGCTTCGCATACTTAAAAGCCAAACAGCCCTATTGATTTTTGATTGTTTGCTTTTTTTTCTCTCTCTCTCTCTGACATTCTCTGCTCCTGACGCACACTCCTTTGAAGAGGAAGATATGTTTGTATTCTTTTAATTGTGAGAGGGAACTGTCATCTCTGTCTTGTCATGGAGCACAGTTTAAACTTTTGAAAAAGAGACAAATGTTTGTTTGCAGTGTTTGAATAAAGTTCCTGTCTCTCTACAACCTCCTGTGTTTCTGTGCAAATCTGTGACCCAAGGTTTCTACTTCGCGGATTTTCACCTTTCGCGGGGGGTTCTGGAATGCAACCCCCGTGATCGAGGAGGGATTACTGTATCCCAATAATTCTCTTTTTGATCAGCTGCTGTAGAGCTCCGATTCCATACTTGGATACAGTGGGTTAAAATACTCTGAGTGGTGCACTGACAGTAACAACACTAAAGCAGCTATGGTATTTGGAATAGTTTGGCCATATTGTTACAGGTTAATTACAATCAGATGCCTTAAACTAATAAACAATATGCAGTTGATTTCAGTGTATTTGATAAAGCCATGCCAGGGACGTGAATCCAAAAACTAAAGGGAAACCACACAGGAGCAGTAGAACTGCTTTGACGCTGGGTGCTGCCAGTTTGCAAAGCCGAGCCAAAAACTTGCATACACAATGGATTGAGCTGGCGTGAGAATGCGTGTGGCTTTACACCAAGTTTAGTTTTTATAAATTGTGATGTGAGAGTGGAAACAGGCGTACACAACGTTTTTGTGCGTACACACCGTTTATACATGAAGCCCCTGGTGCCATAGTGATTCATGTAATCGTCACAGAGATTTCACCAGTAATTTCTGTAAATATTAATTTGCACTATTTTGTTGGTCGATATCATTATCTCTGATAAAAAAGACTCCTGCAAATAGCAAACTACTCTGGGAAAGAACCAACAGCTGTAATTTGGAGGTGTTAGTTCTTAAAATAGATGGAAATAAAAGTCTGAGGCCATCAGACATTTAATCTTTAGGTCCACAAACTATATACTGTCCTAATCTCAGGTGTGCCTTAATAATCTGTCTATAAAAATTATGAATAGGAGGAGAAACCAAATGTCTAGTATCCAAACACAGCACACATTTTCGAAATACAAGGACCAGAAGGTGTGTTATTTATTATTTACTTACTTTACTTTGTATAATACCTTTACCCAAGTTGACAACTGGTTATATTTCTTTTTTATTTTCCAGTTGGGACAGGTGAACTGACTTGCTGATGGTAACACAGTGTCAAGTAGCAGGATCTGAACCCAGAACCTCTGAGTTTGAAATCAACCACGATTTCAAGTCTTTCCCAAATACCTGGAATTTGTGTAGACTGGATTAATCCTCAAGTATTAAAGTAAGGACAATAAGCTGGTTCACTTTTTGACATCTAGAGTAGAATTCACTTGGCTCCATCTTGATTCAAGGATCAGTAATAGGCCAGAGTTGCTCCAGCAGGGTCTTCTGGGGTGACTAAAGAGTGTGACTTGTATGTAGAGGGAACACACCATTTTATCAAAAGCCACTGCCAACACTTTCCAAATGAGACTAAAAAGGTTTGCTAACCTTTTTAACAACCCCACAATATTCAGTGCTTTCAGAATTTCCAGTTAGACTTTATCCATCTCTGTTGCTTTGCAACTTAGAAAAAGTTTAATGGAAACTGCCTCCTCAGAAGGCTCATTGAGGCATCTCCTGACAGTATCTCCTTTTGGGGTTAATTCCTGTCCTTCCTGAGTCATTAAATGGTTTGTCAGAACCTTTTTGAGATTTTCCATAGTCTTACCATCCTTCAGGTTGAGCCCCACTCTTTTCACATCTTTTTGTTGTTTATTCACACTAGTCTGTATATGTAACAGCAATACTACTACTAATACTTAAGGCTTATACTTATGAGAAACCTTTTGTTTGAACATGGGGTCTGTTATGAAACAATTCGCCAACCAGATTTATATCAAGTGAGATCATTTCAAACATGATTAGCTGAAATGAAACCAACTGAAGAGCCTACATTAGTAAAGATGAACTTAAACGACATGAGTTTGCCGACAGTATGAAATGTCAATACAGTAGAATCAGGATCAGTACAGTTGACACCACAAATCTGTTACTGCAAGAGGGTAAAAGTGAGTTTTAAGTGAGCTTCTTGGACAGACTTTTGGAGAGGTGTCTACAGAATCCCACCACAAATCCCAAAAGAGGCATTTCTGTTTTATGGTAATATAATTATAAGGTTTATAGGATTATTACTATCACATGCAAGGAGTACAGTGATATATGCAACATGTCAACCCTCTCTGGCAATTAAGTCAGACAATAAGCTTCTCTGTTTATGACATGCATCCAGAAGTGACTGTCACACACAACTAGGCATAGTTTGCATACAAGAACATTATAAAGGAAGAATTTATTAACGATAATGTCATTCTCAAGGCTGCTAGTTACAATTTAGGGTTACCAGAGACTGGAATCTATCCTGGCAGCACTGGGCACAGTGCAGGAACCACTACAGTCCATGGCAGAGTTCAATCATACACACACCCACACTCCAATTTATAAGTGCCAAGTTGGTCTAAGCCTGCATATCTCTTGGAATGTGGAAGAAAAAACAGAAATTAAAGATAAATTGAAAATTTTCAAGTACCGAGTAATCAAAAAGTAAGTTTACCTTATATCATTTGCTTCAACACTGTTCAATTATCTGTCATGTTCCATGTGTCTTTTATATTTAGTTTTCAAGTACTGTGTTGCAACCTACATACTGTATGCTATGGAAAAAAATGACCATTTTACTTTATATACAGTACCAAGCATCGCACTGGCAAACAGGCAACCTTGTACAATAATGATTGGTTATTCTGAGGTTACTCTGGTTTCCTGCCACCATTGCTAAAGGTGTTTTCATCTAATTGATGAGTTGATGGTGAAATAAAGACACAGTAATAAGATAAGGCCCGGCCTGCATTAGACTGCTCAGATCACATTATAAAGTTAGCCAAGTTCTGGGCTTTTTATTGTGTTTTGCATCTTTATGAAACCTACTTCTCTCTTTAAACAATTTGCTTATAGCACAACTGTTACATTAAGGACTAATTACTAAGATTGACTATTGCAGTATAATTATTAAAATGATTAAAAATTGCATTTCTATTCTGTTATTTACTTTAGTATATTATTTCTGTACAACTGGGCAGTTAACATAAAAAACAACTGAAATGTTTTGCTAGAAACATGAATCACATGTCAAAACTCCCCCTCAAGTCAGACTGTCTCATACTGCAGAGATACCAACACCAACTGCCACAATCCGTGTCACTGATTCACAGTGAATAGTGTAGAATTCCATCATAAAATAGGTCTTCTGTAAGCAATATTAAAACGCAGGCAATGCTGAATATTTTTTTATTATTAAACATATTACTAGTAGCAACTGAAACAAAGGCATTGGTACTGAGAAAGGAAACCCCCCACCCCCAAAGAAATAAAGCTTTAAAAAAAAAAAGTGCATATACAACATAACATCATTATTGTTAGTGTTTCCTTGTGGCATTTAGTGTTATTGTTATTACTTGAATGCAAACTTTTACAAACTCATGCAAACATATATAAATAGTAAACAGAAGTAGTGTCATTTCATTTAAAATATCAGAACACACAACATTCCTTTGTATAAGTACATGCATTTTAATAACAGCAATAATATTTTCTCAGTTTTCAGTAACCTTGCATTATTATTTTACCTTAAATATATCATCAGCTATAATTTCCTTTAGTTTTTTCTTATTATTACAATATTTACATTGTGCTGCATATTTAGTCAGGGCCTGTCTTTGTACAAACCTAAACAATTTCTACGTTCTTTGAAACTACCAGCTACCATTTCTACAGCCTTCTACCATGTCCATTTACAACAGCATTGCAGAATTATTATTTACAAACTGCGAGGCGGGGCTCTTAAAGTGCTCGCGTGTGGGTGGAGGACGCACTCATCAGTTACTTGGATTAGCCTTTTTTTTTGGCAAGGTGTTCTGTAATAGCTAGTGCTCTAAACTAAAAATGCAAGGATTTTCTGCTACTTGCTACTGAACTAGAAAGCACTTTAAGTACAGCAGCTCCACTCACTGGCCTGCACTGCTGATCTCCTGTGCTCTATCGCCATATCTGACCCTTGGATGTGAGACCTAAAGCTAATCTAAAGTTAAGGTTCTCTCCACTCTCAACGAGGCTCATTCAACCCTGTGGCTCCCTGTGCTATGGCTTCTCCTAGTTTCAAACCATGAGGCTTCATCCATATCAACCCAGAAAAAAATAGACATATTCTCCTTGTTTTTAAATTCTCATCTTAGCATTCTCACTTTTGTTTTGGTGATGTCTGTTGTTATTCGTAATATTTTCAATATCTGTGGTACTTCACTAACTTTGTATATTTTGGCATGATTGTCTTTATTTTTATTTTACCATACATATGTTTCTCATCCAAGTTTTTGTAATTTTTTTTTAACTTACAATGGTGTGATTGTCTAATTGTTTACTGTTTTGTAGCATTTGTATTTATTACAAGATTTTGCTGTATATGAGCTCACCACTTATGCCACAGAATGGTGCTCAGTAAATTAACAATAATATGGTTACTTGATCCTTCTAGTGGAAAGGCTCTAGGCTTAACTGGGCTAGGGCTTATAACAAATCGGGCATATAACCCTCCTAGACTTTTAGCCAGCAGTGCACAGCTCAGACAGAAAATGTTTGGGGTACAATGGCCTTATTCAGACTTGATATTGTCCTATTTTGAAAATCATTTTCTTCAGTGTTGCAATGCAATTTGGAAAACAGACAAGTTCAAAAATTTTAAAAGGAAATATTTGAAAAGTTTAGTGTGTGATGCAACATATATTGCTTACTAAAAACAAATTCTTAATCAAAGTGAATTACAGAATACTGAAAGTCTCACAAGGTAGTAAACCTGCAAAATCTCTGATACCTACAATAATCAGGAGCTAACAGCAGTTTTTGCAATGAAATTAGACAAGATCAGATTTCAGGAAGCTAAAAGTCATAAGCCTCATAATCAGACTCAGTGAAGACTGACATTCTGATTCATGTTAAGCAGTTATGCTTGTCAAAAGCAGACTCTGAACACGGCACCACATAGACAATGGTTGACCTGTATTAACAGACACAGGTTATCATTTACAAAAGGCTCTTTTTAGGCATCAAAAAGGTGATTTCAAATCTGATGTTTATAAGATGGAAATATGATTATAGTTTTACAGCTGTGTCTTTAGTAAATGTAAAAATGTAACAAAAAAAAGCCAAAATGTAAAGCCAAAATCATTACTGAGTACAAGCCTCTTGACTTCAGTAACATTGTCCATGCACTGGAGTGAAACCCGCTCTTCCAACTTATGCATGTGTGATTTATTTTTTTCATTTTAAACAAAGTCAGCTTCTCAATCACCAGAACAATGATTTTTTCTTTTAAACTAAAAATATCTGCCAACCAAAATGTGCCAAAACAGTAGGAAAGCCCATTAGATAGCCTAGGGACGAGTTTACATATTGGCACCTGACAAGAGTTCAAATAACAGACCAGTATGATTAAAAGTGATGTCTTTTAAGATGTAATCTCATCTATTCCAAATAAAATCAATGCTTCTCCCTGCCCCGCTCAAAAATCACATTAGGCACTCAGTCATTACCCTGAAAGTTTACGCCAGAACAATCAGCACTGAAGTCTTTCCTACAGGGAATGTTTCACTGTTCTTTCAAAATCTACTTCACACTGTAGGCAAAACTAAATGTCACTGCTGCCTTCCTTGAACAAATATCAGTCTGGTATGTAGCTAATTCATTAACCCGCTCTTGAAATTGAACAGCATATTTCAAATACATCATGTCTGCTTATGCGATTAAAGATAACTGGAAAGCTTCTTCATGGCCTTAAGTGAGTAGCACCTGTACAACAGTTTAGTCAGGGCCACCCTATGGGCATGCCATTGAGCAGGTGTAGAAGGGACACAAGGTCAATGAATGCAGGTTTTCAGACTGGAGAAACGAGCATTAGTGCTCTTTAATTTTAAGACTCTAACAAAGTTCCAGTAGAAACAAAAAAGGAAAAGGCATTCCCCGCCACACATTACATTCCAAAGGTGAGTAGTCAAAGTATAGTCTTTTTTTATTGTCTTTTCTTTGTAAATTAAACAGTCTGAAATGCAAAAGAAGGGGTGTAAAACCCTCTGTAAAGCATTGCCATCTTGAAGAGCCGGAAGCAGCCAAGTGCACCTCTTTTCCCTGTCCCATTACTTGGTCCACTGCTTAGTCTGCTTCTTCTCCCAAGAGGAGACAAACAGTCTTCGAGGAAATAAAAAACAATAAATAGAATAAAACAGTAACTGGAAAAAGAAAAAAATGAAGTCCTAGTGATTCACATGCTGGTGTGGCTTCTAAGTGGCCAGGCTTCTCTTCTGTAAACTTTCAAGCTCTTTGTTTTGTTTTAGCTCCTTTATCCTGCATGGGAGACAGAGGAAGATGCTTAAAAACGTTTCTGGCTAAACTCCATTACATTGTTAAATTATTGCAAATCTTTGTGGGAAACTACATGAAGACATTAAAATAATTGTGTTAGGAATTATAACTCAAAAAGCTAAACCTTGAGATGCTAAACCCAATTAGTAGCTAAATATTAAGACATGTGCAGAAATACCCGGTCTCCTGCATCAAAAGCTAAAGAAAAAAACAATACCTGTGCCGACAGCGTCTTAAGAAGCGCATAATCTTACGGGCAGCCTGGTCTTGTTTCTTGGTCAGGAAGGACCCTCTGAAAATAGCAAAACTATGAGTGAGTATGCAGAGTAATTAAGTGAGCACTTAAGAAGTGAAATGTTATTTGTCTGTTTGCTACGTCAACTAACCTCAACAGTGTTAAAATGGCATTTGCAAGATGAATGGCATGATGTATTTTTAATATGGCACCATTTATAAACTACAGCATCACAACATATGTTGCAAAACAAACAGTAGAGCCAGTAAGATAAGCATTTATTCCATGATAAATTACAAGGAACCGAGGTCCCACAAGAGGGGGTGGTTAGGAGCACATGCTGATGCAGTGCATTGCTTGTACCCACCAGATGACAAACCAACTCAGGATCCCAGATTAGGACCCGAGTGCAGCCATGCAACGGGTGACACCTCAGCACCACACTAGTTCAGATGGAATGGAACCAGTGTGAGGTTTTTTATGGTGGCTGGAGTACCAATTCTGCTACCAACCCCCAAGTTTTCCCTGCAGGTTGGAGGGCCTACATGCAGGGCTGGATGCAAATTAATGTCATACCCAGGGCCCTCAAAGGATATGAATAAAAACTGTTCAAACATTTAGCCAAGTTGAAAATGAAAACTTCTCAGGAATTAAAAAAAAACAAACAAAAAAAACAGTTAACAGCTAACCATCAGCCCCAGCCCAATCACAACACACCTTACATAGAAATCCATTTATCAGTATATGGTAGATTCCTTTTTCAAATTACACATCAATCCTATAAACAAAATCTGAACATCTTAATTAAATTAATTATCATAACAAAGTGACATCTGACAGACCCAGGTTAAATGGTTTGTCAAATCCCTCCTCACATGCTGCATAAACATAATACTTAATCATCATTCTGTCTTCTCTTACTGCTAAAAGTTCTACTATATTTAGAATGACTAAACAAATTTCCCATTCAAGATTAAGTAAATAAGTGACTGACTGAATGACTGACAGATTGAAATATCCGTTTGTCTGTCATTATTCTTAATCAGAATTATGAGAGAAATGTTACACTATTAACTAAGGGTGACAATCATCAAAGGAAAGGCAGAAGACGTGGACAAAGGTTTTAAATATCTCTAGATAATCAAACAGCCAAAGCAAAGTTTCAATCAGAACAGAAAAGCAGTCTGCAAGGAGAGACATCAATATCCCTTCTATCATCAGGTGTCTTTTTTTGAAATTAATTCTAATATTTGAAGTCTTTTCTATGAAACATGTCGTGCATCTTTTGAGACCCAACCACTACACTCAGAATTCCAGCTTTTGACACCAAGTCTGAAAATAACTATGACCAAGTATAATAAATAGCTACAGTATTTCAAATATTCTCTCTTTCCAAAACCTTTAAATCTTTATTATACGGTATAATTAACAGATAAGTACAGGCCTAACTTGTTATACTTCTCTTATACTCAAAATATTCATAATGATATGTACAGTTTTTTTTGATGGTATTTATTTTAATCTTAATCAGAACAATCTGATTATTTATTCATAATCCTTTCTATAATTTATCTGTTACATATAAAATATGTTTAATTAATGAGCTGATGTAATTGCAACCTTTTGATGTAATTATAACCTTTTAAATGAGTTATGAATGAGCTCTTGCATAAAAAATGTTTAAAACAGACATGTACATAAACTGCTCATTGACACATAGAATATACTGATTTTATATCTGCACTGGAACTAAAGCAGTATCAAATATTACTATATTGTACTAGCAGTGAAATGTCTTATCAGTTGATGTCTACATCAATTTTTTGAAAGGTCTATAAATATAATGATTTAATACTGAACTAATGGCAATATAAAAATGCAAAAAAGAATTGTCATCTCTTTCAGTAACAGACTGTGTGTAATGGCATTGTTTCACTTATATCTTTTAACTCATACTGTATATACAATTTCAGCTTTCTCCGCTGAAAATTCCACGTGCACTGTATTAACTATTATGATACCTTTACTACTTCAACATTTACATGTTACCAGATGAAACAGCTTTCTATTTAATTCGCAGTAGCTTCATTACTGCTAATGTAAGATGTCTTATCTGCCTTAGTAATGTTCAAGTACTCACTTTATTTTCTGCTGCATACTGGAAGTGCCCCTATGACTCTGTTTAAGCCTCTCATATTCCTTATAGCTGCGGTAGTACTGCTGGATTAGAACTGCTGCCCTCCGACTCTGTTGGAATTTCTTCTGCTCATAGTAGCTACGAAACTTACTCTGGATGAGGATAGCAGCTTGTGTCATCTTCTTATATAGGGCATACTGTAAAATGAAAGCAGAGTCAATAATTGTTAGTGTTTTCAAAGATAACCTCGCAATGAAATTAACAGATATTGTGTCTATGGGTGGACTACCTATAAATTTTATTTTGCTTCAGCTTCCATAATGAGAGAAACTAGCTGAGCAGTTAATTAAAGATACAGATATCTCTGTCAGGATATTTATTATCTTCATCTCAGATACAAATTGATTAGTAACTCTAACTGTTTACAACTTTTTATAAAATGTTTTTTTTTTTTGCATTACTTACTCATAATATGTTTTAACATTATTGTGGGGTATGATATTTGCCTGGACTTCTTCAGGGTTACGGATGTTGTTGTGCCTCTTTAACATATGTGTGGAGATTGGGGACAGTGCCTAGGGATTGACAAACTGGGGTGGTGGCCCCCATTTTTAAGAAAGAGGACCAGAGGTTGTGCTTCAACTTTCAGGGGATTGCACGACTCAGGCTCCCTCAGAAAGCCTGTGCCAGAATACAGTGGAACCTCGGTTCACGAACGTCTCGGTACACATACAACTCGGTTTATGACCAAAAAGTTCGCCAAACTTTTGCCTCGGTTCACGACCACGCACTCGGTATACGAACAAGCCAGTTTCCCTTTCGGTTTGTGCGCGCCGATGATTTACGCACGTGTTGCATTGTTCTTGGTCAGACGTGCATTCGTGCATGCTTTCACTGTGAAGTCTTTGCTGGTTCGTATGCGCCAATTACTGTATTTAAGCACGTATTCAGCCTCTCCCTGTTCATTGTTCTCAGTCAGACGTGCATGCTTTACCTGTTAACTCTTTGTGCTCTACAGTATTTCGTGTGCTTTTGCAGTTAATCATGGCTTCTAAGCAAGTGAAGAGTGGTGAGAAGAAAGTGTTACAATGTTACTTTTCTCTTTTTTCAAATGTTCATTTTTTTTTCCTGTGCTTAAAACTCATTTAAAAAGTGTGTTTACAGCGATCGGGCTGTAATGCTATTAGCATTACATTTTACATTTACATTTACATCATTTAGCAGACGCTCTTATCCAGAGCGATTTACAACAGTGTTTGTTAGTTTTTTTTTTTTTTTAGCATGAACTCCTGTAATGTTACTTTCTTGGTTGGCTTTTAAATAAAGTTCGGATTTGTTCAAAAGTTCCTTTTTTTTCCCCCTGTGCTTAAAACTCATTTTAAAAAAGGTGTTTATACAGCAATCGGATTGTAAGGCTATAGCGCGAACTGCTGCAATGTTACAGAGAGGGGGAGGGGGCTTGCGTGCTGCTGAGGGGGGGGGGGGGGGGAGTTGGGGGGGGGATGGCAGCTCGCCTGCTGCTGAAAGCGAGAGAGAGGGCTCGTGTGCTGCTGAGAGAGAGAGAGAGCCTGCGCGTGCAGCTGAGCAGGGAGCCTGGGTGTTTGTGTCAGTGTTATTCAATGTTTTTACATTAGTTTACTATTACACTGTGCATTCTATGGTGTAATTAACTATATTTGTGCTTAAAAATCTTTAAAAAAAATATATTTACATACAGTTTGTAAGGTCTGGAACGGATTAATTGTATTTACATACAATCCTATGGGGGAAATTGCTTCGGTTCACGGCCAAATCGGTTTACGACCAGAGGTTTGGAACGAATTATGGTCGTGAACCGGGGTTCCACTGTACTAGAAACAAGGGCCTGTCTGTTGGTAGAACCTTGAATTGAGGAGGAACAAAGCAGATTACATCCCAGTCACTCTTCACCCTCATGTGAATTTCTGAGGGTTCATGGGAGTATGTTCTACAAGTCCACGTGTGTTTGGTGATCTTGAAAATGTAATACCGCTGTGCCCCTTATGATGTCTTTAGTGGGGATTGCATGGTCAGTGCTTCAGGAATATGGGGTACCGGTCTTGCTGCCATTGGCTATTTGGTCCTTGTACAACCGCAGCAACAGCTTTTTACAAATTGCTGATAGTAAGTCAGACTTTTTCCCTGGGGATGTTGGACTCCGACAGGGGTGCGTTTTGTCATTGTTCGTGTTTTAATATTTACGTACAGAATTTCTGTGCGCAGCCAAGGGGAAGTCTGGATCACATCTCTGCTTTTTTGCAGATGATATGGTCCCATTAACTTTACTAGTTGATGACATCACGTGCACTCCTGGAGTGGTTTGCAACCGAGTGTGAAGCGGTCGGGATGAGGATCAGCACCACCGCATCTGAGGTCATGGTTCTGAACCGAAAAAAGGTGGAAAGGTGCTACCTCAAGCAGAAGAGTTTAAGTATCTTGGGGTCTTGTTCATGACTGAGGAAAGAAGGGAGTGAGAGATCGACAGGTGGAACAAAGCAGTGACCACAGATATGTCGGTCAGCTGCTGTGAAGAGAAAGCGATGTTCCTAATGTCATCTATGGTCATGAGCTTTTAGTAGCGACTGAAAAAACTACAACATAGATACAAGTTGTGTAAATTAAATTCCTACGTTGGATGTCTGGGCTCAGTCTGAAGAGATAAGGTGAGGAGTTCACAGTAGAACTGCATCAAAAGTTGCCAATTGAAGGGGGTTGGGCATCTGATAAGGAAGATTCCTGGACACCTCCCTGAGGAGATGTTTCATGCATATCCAGCTAGGAGGAGACCTCAGGGCAGACCCAGGACACACTGAAAAGATTATATCTCCTAGCTGGCCTTGGAACACCTTGGTATCCCTTCCCATAAGAGGTTGGAGGAGATGGTGGGGCATGTTTACTTAGACTGTTGCCCCCACCGCCTGGACCTGGATAAGCCGCAGAAAATGGATGGAAGGTTGGATGTTTTCGCAAATTATGTCCGACATAATTTCTGCCACATTTACCTGACATAAGATGATCATTAACATCCTAACTCAATATTGTCTAGCTTTTAGTCAGTTTAGGATATTCCTTAGGAGAAGAGATCTTGTTATATTTCTTTTCATGTGTAAGTGTAGTGTTGGCTGGCATAAAAGCATAACAAATGAAGGCAGAATATGAACTGAACAACAGAAAAATATAGTTAAGAGAAAAATTATGAATGTGTTGTTTTTAATCCATTTCTGACTTTTGTTCAGTTTGTATTAAAAAAAAAAAGACGATCTTAGACTGTTGTAAAAATAAAGGCACAGAAAGCAAGGACAGCAGAAAGAGTTAAAATATTCCAGTTGGTGTGAAATATGATTCTTGCCTCCAGCCAATGTGCAAACCTATTATGCATATATTAAGCAAGAACAAAGTATTATTCAATAGCTGTGGACTACAAAAAATATTTATCAGAAAAGTATTACTTTAGAACTATCACCTAGTCACCCTTAAAATAGACTTATATGATTGTGAACACTTTAAACGAATACTTGACCCAAAATTGTACATTTTTATATTTTCCTACTTCTCAATTCTTTCTAAAATATTTTGCAAATTACTCTTTAATCCTTTACAGTGAATTCAATACTGCTGTGCAGCATTCTTTTAACACAATGACATCTTGCCCTGGTGCACCTTCAAATCCAAGTCTTTTGTCAACATAAATACAAAAATGTTTATATGTGAAATATTACTTTTAGAATTTTTTTGGATGTAATTTGGAACGAAGGTCATTCAAGTGCTATTGGCATTCCTCTATACAGTGGGTCACAGGAGGTATAGAAGCAAGATGTCAAATGGCAAGTGGCACCTGAATTTCTGGCAAGCACAGCCATATTAAGATGAAGCAGAATACACTGAGGAAAATGTGTGAAGAAAACATACAATCAAGGATATGTTTATCACCTAAATTACACAAATACTGGCCAACATATACGGGCAACATATCTGATTCTGATTTAATCTGACATACTGTACTTTGCTAGTCCCGGTGGGGAAATGTCTTTTCACATGGTGGCACCCAGACTTGCTGTTTATTCTGACTGGTGCAATTTGCTTTCAAATACATATAATTATATCTCAACCTAAAACACACATGTACAGTTACTGGATAAAAAAAAATCACAGCTAAAATATCCCTTGTTTAATCTATTGCTGGATTACTGAGATAGCCCATCCCACTAGTAACCAGCATACGGTAGAAACCAACACTGGAATGGATACCAGTTGAAGTGCACTCTCATGCACACATTCACTGGGCCTATTCAGAGTCACCAATTAACTTACATTCCATGATTTCAAACTCTTGAAGGAAAGTGAAACACATGGAAGAAACTCAGACACAGAAAGAATATACAAACTCTATACGGACAGTGGCCGTTTTTTTCCAAGCAGAGACTTAGAAGTAGTTTTAAGTACAAGAAAGGAACCAGCCCTTCATGTGATGTCTGGTCTTCACAGGACACACTAATCTTGGGCCGATTTAGTGCTGCCAATGAATCTAGAAGTGCACATTCTGCTAAGCTGAAAACAGAGTTTAATTCTAAGAAACTGAGAAAAACATGTTGGCCTGCAGTTTTCAAAATTGAAAGATAACAGTATATTTACTACATGTTTTGTTTTTCAGGTTTTTATAGAGTGTTGGCTAATCCCTGCCATACACAACACCATACTAAGTAACTGCTGTTTAAAATCTTTTTATTTTAAATGTACACAGCTTTGCTACCATATGCCAGGCCTGCAGATGTACTGGCATCTTTATGCAGCCTATGACATATATCACCTTTTCACAGTTAGAGCCAATAAACAAAATGGACTCTTCTCAGATTAATGCAAAGCAGCTAGAATAAAATGCTTCTGTCAACAAGCTTTAATAAACGAGCCAGAGCATTTTCTAAAAGACCTCACAGACAATCTCCACTCAACGCAAGTTAGATATCAGACTCAACCAGTTAAGAAACCCACTCAACTTGACAATTGAGTTTTCCATCTAGATATGTAACCAACAAAGCGTGGACAGTATCAACAGGTAAAAACATTTACCTTGAGAGCTATCCATGTTAGCTAGCAGCATAGGAAAGGGAGAGAGAACAAGCAAGATTAGTGTAAGTTAGTTAGAGAGATCACCACAAACATCAGCATAAAAACAAATAAACAATATATATAATGCAGAAAATAATAATACGTTTGTGCAAGACAGAGCATTTCTTTCCTGAAACAATAACTAAAAGCTCTCTGGTTAGGTTATCTAAGGGTGAAGACTTTAGACGGATCGCTCAGCACCAATGCAGAATTGAAATTACTGCACAACACTCAGTAAAAAAATTACCACCATCACCCCTTGTTTTAAACTAGGTAGCACACATCACATGGATGCTTGAGAAGATTTGGATATCAGACATATCACTGAATTATGTCGCTTAATTTAACAGAGGACTCACTCCCACACAGAAAATTGTTGGCAGAGCAAATACTTTTAATAAGATAGCAAGACACAATAACAAAGGTAATTGATATTTGCATGTAACTTAGATTACTCACTTAATATACAATTAGTTTTGAATATGTCTAACTACACTATGGAATCTGCTACTGCACACTTTTATGTGGGAAACAAATGTGCGCTTGGCCCTGACATTACAATTACATGCACAACGTCTTTATTAGGCCCTGTATCCTATGCTAAATGAAACATGGAAACCACCAAACACATTTTTTGCTGGTAATAATAAAAATGATCTAACAAACCTATTATTAATACTGCAAAAAAAGTGTTGTCTCTCAGTTTCCCAATCATTCTGTGGGAAAAAATAATTGTTCATACATTTTTTTTAGGCTTAAAGGAGCCAGAACCTGTGCTGGCCCCCTCATACACAGAGCAGTAACCAGCCCAGGACAAGTTACCACACCAGTGCAGGGTGTGCTTATATGCAGATTGACAATTCTTACACTTACACAGAATCCGTTCAGTCTAACCTGCATGTCACCTAGAATATGGAAGGAAAAATGGTGTAACTGGAGAAAAATTAATTCAGACAGGGTTAGAAGTTGCAAACTTCTCATAGAAAGTGATCGAGCAGGGCCTCAAATCCAGTCTCCTGCAGTAGTAAGGGTTAATCAACAGCAAATTGTATAACCAAAACAGCTTCCTATATTTATTTAAAGTTACTAGCTACTCTTTCTGCAAATACTGTTATTAGCAATACTGAAGTGTCATTTTAGTAGTATTGTATTTTAGAGGTAGTCTCTTTGCTAGGACACTTTTTGTTATAAACAACTCTGCAAATAATACCTAAGCTAAACCACCACATTGTCCCAAGTACTATGTACTGCATTAAAATAATACTAAAATAAAAAAGAAGTATATGATTTAGAATTGACCATATTCTGTTTTGAAACATACTTAATATTGCCTTAGATTTCTAGTACAGCGGAACCTCGGTTCACGAACGTCTCGGTACACGGACAACTCGGTTTACGACCAAAAAGTTCGCCAAACGTTTGCCTCGGTTCACGACCACACGCTCGGTATACGAACAAGCCAGGTTCCCTTTCGGTTTGTACATGTTCAGTCTCTCCCTGTGCATTTCCTGTGCAGCGAGCAAGAGAGAGAGTGAGAGAGCGCGACACACACACAGAGGCAGTGCATGAGAGAGGCAGCTTGAGAGACAGAGGCACACACACAGGAGCACGCGTGCGCATACACACAGGAGCGCGCTAGAGAGACACACAGGTGCTCCAGGCTCGCAAAAGAGAGACGCACACACACACACACAGGCGCGAGAGAGAGCGAGGGAGGGATGCATAAGGTAGAGAAGGCTTGTTTTTGTTTTCAGTTCTATTTACAGTGATCGGTTCGTAGCCTGCATTGTTGTAATGTTACTTTTCTTGGTGGTTTATTAACTTACGGATTTTTCAAATGTTCATTTTTTCCCCTGTGCTTAAAACACATTAAAAAAAGTGTTTTTAGCGAGCGGTTCCTAGCACTATAGCACGAACTATTGCAGTGTTAGTTTTCTCTGTTGTTCAAGGTTTTCTCAGTGTTATTCAATGTATTTACATTTAGTTTACCATTACGCTGTGCATGCTATGGTATAATTAACTATATTTGTGCTAAACTAAAAAATATAAAAAAAAATTACATACAATCCTATGGGAGAAATTGCTTCGGTTCACCACCAACTCGGTTTACGACCAGAGTTTTGGAACGAATTATGGTCGTGAACTGAGGTTCCACTGTATTTCATAAATCTGCAGCATAGTCATGACTGTTCTCATAAATTTTTGACAATGATGGTAAGCGGTCTATTTTCTTTACCAATAAACCTATAATGCTAGTCAAATTACAAAAGAAATGAAAATAGCCATTTCTATAACCATTTTGAAACTAATGATGACATTTTTATGAGCTCATTTAATAATTTATTATCAGAATGGTCTACTCTCCTGTTTTACAAAGCATTTAATAAATACTGTACACCAAAAATATGTCTAATTTCTTGTAACATATTTCCATGCGTGTAGGAAGCCTGCTGAAGTACTGCCCACCTAAGGAGTATTGTCATGACAGACTATTTTCACTCCTGGATAAATTAATGGCAACTGTGTATTCTAAATACATCAGAACTTTCATAATGTCTATTTAAATCTTGATGACTTTTTAGTATTTAGAATGTAGACTTCAACATTAAGGAAATGGAAAAAATTAAAAAAATATCTACCGGCTATATTACCACACAGAAGTCTTACCTGTTTATATTTTCGGTAACACCTTTGAATGACGGCAGCAGCCATCTCCTGTTGCTCTTTTAACCTCCGGCCCTAATAACAAAGACAGTGAAAATAAATGTCAGATTCTTCCTGTCTTATGTGTCAGTACAGCACCAAAGAAAAAACCAACCCAAGCCCCATTATTACCTTATACTTTCGGAAAGCTGTCTGGATGATTCGGGCAGCCTCATACAACTCTCGCTGCTCATGGTCAGAAAGTGTCAGCAGGGCAAACTCGCTCTCCATTTTCCCATTGGCAGAAGCATTGAGAAATTCTGACCAGTCGGCTGCAGTCGGTGTGTCGAGCTTCTCGAAGGTGAGGTCACTGAGAGGAGAGTTAACGGGGCTGAGACACAGGTGAGGGGAAGGGGGGGTCATTGGCTCGCTACACACAGATCTGAGAGAAAGGGAGCACACAACAAAACAAAGAGATGGAGAAAACTGCTAGAAATCATAAAAAGTGAATATAAAAGAAAAAACAAAACAAAAAAATGTAAAAATGAAAAAAAAAAATCATAAACACAAATGAAAACTGAAGCCTGCTTAATTTACATTGTATGCCAGCTTCTTATTCATTTTCACGACTTGAAACAGTGTAGTTCCATAACACTGCGTATGTCTCAGCAAGAAAATACTTCTTAGTAAGATTAGGATGCCTGTAAACTAAATAATCTTTTTTCATTTTTCCTGCTTAGAAATGTACAAGAGAATATATTTTCCTTCCATATCCATAATGTATTACAAGCCCTAGTGTCATCAATCCAGATCTATACTGTATATAAACTTTATAGAGAGGATTTAAACCCCTATAAAAAGTGTAGCCTGGCAACAGCTGTTTGTTGGGTACATAAAGGCTCTGACATTGCTGACCACCATTAAAGTGTATCTTAGGAAGATGCATCAGCATGGACCCTAACATTCCTGTTTTACTAAGTTAGCTACAAGAATCTAACATTCTAAAGTGAAACACTGTACAAGAATGAAAACTAATATTAAAATGTACAGATTATTATTATTTGTAATTGTATCTAACAGATAAAATAGAATCTGCCTGTTTCACTGGTGAAACAGAGACACTCTAATAACCCACAATTCCTAACAGTGCAGGAAATTTGGTAAATGTTTTGTGTAAAGAATCAGCTGGGTGTGAACATGCACATGGAAAAGTGACCTTAGTCTCAAAATTGGCAGATTTCATTTTCATCTCATTTTTATTGTATGAGGGGGACTGCTGAGAATGGGTACCTGAGGCACTCAGTGGTTGCTTTTTTTATAAAACTTCATTTGATTCAGTTTTCCAAATTTGATTTATAGAATCATTTGGAGTGTGGATGGTATGACATTTGTACCACCTGGCTTGACAGTGGTTGGGGGTGCCGGGGTAAGGGGGTGGGGGTTGGCGCTAGACATTTTTTAAACTTTTCTAAATTGTGTTTACCCTCAGATCAGCTAAACGTTTTTCTATTCAAATCCCTACCTCTTAACATGTAATATTTCTTTCATTTGGAAATTCTTTACAAATGAACCACCTAGAAAGGTAGGACAACACGACAGTAAAAGAATGTAGAGCCGAGGCTGAAATGCAAAGCAAAGGCTCCCTACTAAGCCACTCTGCATTTTGTACACTAAATTTTAGATCCTAGATTTTCAGACTTGAGAACAATTTTACAAAATATCTTTTGTTGCCAAAGTTTTACTTTGACAAAAAATTGATAATAAAAAATAAACTGTACAAATAAATACATACACAGAAAAAATAAACAATAAATAAAAATGCTATGAAACCAAAAATGGATAAATGCAATGCAATCTCCAACACTCACACATCATACAAAGTAAGGCATACATATGATTTACTTAAAGGATTAGTCAGAGATATGCGTCCTTGGCTGCAATAAAATCAGGAAGTTAAAATCCTTTTATAATTGCTTATATAATGATAAAACAGGAGTCAATGTTACATACAGGTAACTACTCTGTATGGGTGATGTCAGAGCTGCCTCCGGCACGGACTGAAGGGGTAACAACAGAGACTTTTTACATTCATCACAGAATTGTTAGCCCCTTACTAAATCTTCCAATGGTTAGTTAGACATGTCTGCTTTGTCTGAGCTGATGAACAGTCTAAAAGAGAAAACCGTTCTGAAATGAAATAACCTTTTTCTCTGGCTCACATCATTTCACGGCAACTGCATTTTCAAGAATTTATGTTCAAGTTCAGTGTGCTTTGGATTCTAATGTGTGTTTACATATACACATTCAGTATGAGATTAATGAACTCGGCAGAAGATTCATGAAAAGCAGGACAAAAGAGGTCGTAACAGCCAGTCTAGCAACATCCTAGTCAGCATGCTGATGTTTTTTGTACCACACATGTGTGATCATTACTATTTTGAACTCATATTCAAATGAACCATTATTTCTAAAATTAAATATTCCATTTTACAATACTGATTCTGAGGATATAAAGCTCCATTACTAAAGCTATGAGCAAAGCTGTACTTATTATAGTAATAAGCATATTAACCTACAAATGCACAAAAATCCTTGTGTCTATTTGAGTTAAAAATGGAAGTGTAGAATGTAAAGTCTTAAAGATGCTTATTTCCATAACACATGAAATGATCACTTCCAACACATTTTCTAACTACTGCCCAAAAGACACACCATTTAATTCAATGTTGAACAAAGCACCCAAAACAACAACATTTTTGCTACCTGTGCTGTGAGAAATTGGGTAGCTGATCGACCGTCTCCAAGTAGCTGGCCAGCCAAGGCATGGTCTGGTTGATGGCCATGTTGTCTTGTCGCTCTCTCAGTGGAGATTCAACAGTCCCAAAATCTTCTTGCTTGATGCGTTCTGGTGTAGCTTCAATAATCTGCTCAGCAAGTGTAAACATATCCACCTGTGCATCATTGGAAAAAGAGACAAGACACTGGAACACTGCTGCAAACTTAATAATAGCCTACAATGGAAGGTGATATCGAAACATATTCAAAAAGTACGACTCCAGAGGATTCCTTCCACTGGTGTCAGACCAATGGCAGCATATAGTACTTTTTTGTGATTTAAATTCTATATGTTGATAAAATAAATCTAGGAAATCAAATAAAATACTTATTTGCCATTGCCATTCTACACTGCCTGGCCAAAAAAAAAGTCGCCACCTGGATTTAACTGAGCAAATAGGTACGAGCCTCCTATTGGATAATTACTGCATGGGCGATTATCTTTCAGCTGGCAACAAGTTATTTAACCCCAACTGGTGCAATGAGTTGCTTCTCATTTCTTAAACAACCATGTCGAAAGACACATCTCGTGGTCGTGGTTAAGATGTTAGTCTGTTTGAGAAGGGTCAAATCATTGGCCTGCATCAAAACATCTAAGGAGATTGCAGAAACTACTAAAATTGGGTTAAGAACTGTCCAACGCATTATTAAAAACTGGAAGGATAGTGGGGACGCATCGTCTTCGAGGAAGAAATGTGGCCGGAAAAAAATCCTGAATGATCGTGATCGGTGATCACTCAAACGTTTGGTGAAATCAAATTGAAGATAAACAACAGTAGAATTCGGGTCTATGTTTAATAGTGAAAGTAAGAGCATTTCTACACGCACAATGCGAAGGGAACTCAAGGGATTGGGACTGAACAGCTGTGTAGCTATAAGAAAACCACTAATCAGTGAGGCAAACTGGAAAAAAATGCTTCAATTTGCTAGGGAGCATAAAGATTGGACTCTGGAGCAATGGGAGAAGGTCATGTGGTCTGATGAGTCCAGATTTACCCTGTTTCCAGAATGATGGGTGCATCAGGGTAAGAAGAGAGGCAGATGAAGTGATGCACCCATCATGCTTAGTGCCTACAGTACAAAATTAAATTAATGCAACACTGGATGGAACTAAATCTTGTGACATTGCAGAAGCTTATTGAAACAATGCCACAGCGAATGTGTGCCGTAATCAAAGCTAAAGGCAGTCCAACGAAATATTAGAGTGTGTGACCTTTTTTTTTTGGTGGCGACTTTTTTTTTGGCCAGGCAGTGTATATTTAACCAAATAAACAGTTACCTGTCAATATTCTAAAAGACAGCCTTTCTGCCATTGCCTTTTAATCACACTTCTTCTTATGCACAACCTTATTAAGTATCTTTACCTGCAAGACATCAACAGCTGGAAGGTACTCCTCATTTTCTACATTTTCACTGTAATTGAGCAGCTCTGCCTCCAAAGTGTCCCTGGAGCTTGTATATCCCCGTGGAGCACCACCTCCTGAAATACTGGCTTCATACTCTAAAAGTAAGGAGGCTTCACTCCTGGATTTCAGGGCAGCTTGTTCTTCCTGCAGGTACCAGGAAGGGAGAGAAGGATGTTGTACAGAGGGGCCAATGTTCTCCATGGTCAACTGAGCGGGCCCTCTGCCTCCTCGTACCTGAGGTTCAGAGATGTCCATAGCAATTTCTTGCTGTGTGTCTGAACCAGGACTATAAGCGGGAGACTCTCTAGGCAAAGATCCACTAGAATAGGCAGATGTCAATGAAAGTGAAGCTTCTGAAATATCTGAGGGAGATGGAAGGCTGCTTGAAGTACTCAGACCTAAGAAACAACCAACAGGAAATTAAGAATCTTTTACAAAGCATCAAATTACTCAAGTGTACTTGACAACTTAAGAAATTTGTTACATAAGGTTCTGTTTCATAACAGCATCACTGAAAAATAAGGTTAAGACTTTCATCCACCAAAACTGAATATGACAGGTTATGATTTACATGACACTGCTACAAATTCACATTCAGCTTCACTTTTGCAAAATGAAACTTAATAATGCCTTATACTATTTCATTAAACTAAAATATATCTCCAGCAATAGTCTTTAGCTTGTTTCCACATTATCAATGATTTGAATGTAGGGCAAAGTGGGCATTGCCCATTCTGCAAGGCTTTAGTGGCACACCAGGCCTGTAAAGCAGCAGTTTTAGAAGACATTCAGTTTCACCTTCCTCCACTTGCATTCAAACTAAGTGACGGAACTCCATCTTTTACCAGGATTTGCCTGGACTTCATCTGATAATGAAGGTGTAAATCAGAGTTGCACTGACATCTTTCCAGAGGCCACACTGCAGATCTCTTGAGCAAGAAGCCATGAAATGGACTCAAGAAAGAACAAAGACCTATAATTCAAAGGATGGACAGAATGACTTACTATTAGAACACACTGATTTTGTAACAGTAATTAATTTTTTATCCAATCAGGAGAAGGTTCAACCTTCCTTTGAAACCACCAAGGAAGAAGAAAGAGAAGCAGAAAATGGAGGAAGAAGTAAAGAGGTAGAGAATGGTAAGTTAAGAGAAGTTCAGGGATTCTCTTGAGGCACCCACTTTAGGATTCTCTCAGGGAAAAGGAACTCTCCAAATGAGTGAAAACCTCTGAAACCGGCTCTCTGAACCTAAAAGCTATACACTGCTCATCCTTGGAGAGCTGAAGCCAATGAGCTCTTCTCGTTATGAAGCAGCAAAAGAAAGTAGGAGGCAAGTTGAGGAACCAGCAGCAGAGCACTCCAATGCATGAAGAATCTTCCACTTGAAACTGGACCAACAACAAAGCAACAACTCCACACAACATAGGACATAATCCATAAAGACTTGATATCATAAAACTATTTATCTGCACCAAGATAAAGTAGAACACTAAATACTAGTAAACAGCCCGTCTGTGTTATATGTCTGTCTGTATAGCCTATCTTCATCCAACCCTGTCTGTCTGTCTGTCTCTCTCTATATATACTGTATATTTTTATAATAAATATATATATGAGATGTCTGGTAATTGAAAGGAACTACTATGAGCATCTCTCTCCCAGGAGGTTTTGTTTTGCCGACGTGCTCCCCTCGCTTGTGTATTAGCGGCAGGAGGAAAAGTAAAAAGGATACCATTTTGCTGATGTACTCGCCTCACTTTTGTATTAGTGGCGAAGTGAGTGACTTTCTTTGGAGGTTTCTTTTTGCCGACATGCTGGCCTCGCTTTCGTATTTCGTATCCTCAGAGGCGGCGCCCTTACCCCTCTCATTTCCGGGCAGGACAGACACACACACTTCCACGCGTAGATGTTTATATACTATATATATATATAGAAAATATGCATTTATCATACTTCTATAAGTCTTGTGTGTTCCATAAAACATGTATGCCCCAGCTACCTAAACAGAAGTCTAAACGCCAGACTCCCTCCTACAATAGAGAAATGTAAGGTAAATAAAGTAGTAGCCTTGCTGAATTATTTGAGTAATTACTGATATTGCCAGAGGAAAAACTAATAATTAATTTAAACAACTTAAAATTCATTCAATTCCTACATTTAAACTGACTGTCCCTAAGTGGGCAAATTAACATTTCTTTTTAAAAACCCTACATGAACCTGCTTCCACTGCATCTGTTTGTCATCTGTAGACAAGATAATTAATAGCCTAAAGAAGAAACATTTGCTAAAGGCTGAGGAAATGTACAATATTACAGTGTAATAAATTAAACAATACTAGTAAGCACCTGGAAAAATGAATTGCTGAGGTAGTGACAACAGAAGCCTACCTGTATCTGGACTGGTAGAAAGTGGTGATGGTATCTGAGGGGCCTCAGGTGTTCGTCCTGCCCAACTCAGCCAGCCCCGCTCCATTCCAGAGGTGTTACCTCCCTCACCATCTTGCCAGGTATCCTGAAGTGGTGGCTTTCTCCAGTCAGCCTCACGGGATCCTTGCTGCTGCTGCTGCATTTCCTCAAGACAAGTGGCCAACCTCACATGGCCCCGGGACCGAGCCACATTTAGAGGCAGGCGACCTAAGGAGTCTGGTATAGTGAGAGCTTGACTGTTCCACTGATACAGTATTACAGCTGCCTCCAGATGCCCAAGAGCACATGCCCACATCTAGGAATAAAAGACAATGGGAACAGCACTGAAGAAAGAAATGTGAAGGAGCTGTTGAGTATTGAGCATTTTTCTTTCTGCCTTTTCCTTCATAGTTTTCTAGGAAATAATGTCGTTATGACAGGCACTTTCAAGCCACATTGACTGCATTTTCCACTACACAGTAGTCACATACATACATCAAAATTGCAGAAGAAAAAGCACCCTAAAAATCTACAAGTGCATATTTCTTCAGACAGACAGATAAAAGTTAGCTTTTACAGAAGCTTAAGAAACATAGAACTATTATAACAAACAACAACAAGCACATCTCAAACACACACACAAGAATTACAAAAGAAGAAAAAACCTTTGACTTGATAAAAGACAAGAGGGCAGTCACTGTGATGCATTTTAAAGGTGCACTGCTGAGCACCAGTAGCGTTTTTTTGGACACACATCTGCTGAATAATTTGTTGGCTTAAAGTACTTAATATGCAGCACTGCTCATAATCGTCAGTTTTGCATTAATTGAATGCTGTCTCCAGATAAAAAGAAGCCTTTTCTGCTCTTTCTTATATAGCTCCTCTGTGTTATGATGGACCCCAAGTACTAATACCAGTGTACCACTCCTTCAACAGTGACCTGTGGTATAGTGGGTCCACAGCTCAGAAAGTGGCAGCTTTAAATAAATAGGGAGTGGAGCAGGTGCAAGCGACCTGCTGAAAAGATGGCTCGTCTCCGGGTTGGTGCCAGGTGGTCAGCTGTCCATGTGTTGCCTTGCCAGCACGTGCGGATGGTCTGACTGTCTCATTATCAGCCTGGGGCAAGCAGCAGGCAATCGCACTTGCAACCACCCCAACGCATATAAAAGGGGAGCATGAGAGAAACAGGATGAGACAGAGAACGAAGAGTAGAATAACTGTGAGAACAGTGGGGAGGCAGGTCAAGCCAGCCAGCCAAGTAAAGGCAGCGTGGTCATTTGCCCTGCATAGGAGCAAAGGTTTGGTACTCTAGGGGTGGATTGTGCTCACTGACTATCCTTGAGGAGTAGGTGTGATTGAGGTGGAGTCCTCCCCAGGGATCTGAAGGATGAGTGTGAAGAAGGGAGGACAACTGACCCCGAACAGTCTGGCTGATGCTGCTTGAGTCGGCTAAGATGGGGGGCAGGAGGGGAGAACCATGGTTGCTATGTCTCTGCCAGCTGAGTGAGCTATGGGTAAGCTGGGGAGACAAAAAGGGAGTTATGTTGGACTCGTCCAGATCAGGAAGGAACAATGACCCACTGACTGTGGCATTGGTTTTAGTCTCATTTTTAATCTCATGGATTTCCACTGTTATGAATTATTTATTTATTTATTGATGATTTTTAGAAGCACTGCATAATGGATACTGTTTTGATTTTTGAGTTGTTTATTAAAAGCACTGCAGCACTTTTTCACCATCTTCTTGCTTGGTGTATGTTTGTCCTCATCTGCCCAGCTCATCCCTCAGAAACATTATCAGCAATGGCAGGTTGAAAAGGCTCCCGGTGGGATCTGGTTGCGTGGAGCCAACCTGCACTGTCACATGACCAGCAACAGAAGCTCTTTGGTATGGTGAAAGTCCTTGGATGTTCTGCTGACGAGATACAAACTATCTTCTCTGCACCACAAAACAAACGTCTCTACCTCACTTCTGTACTCTGTCTCATCCCCCTTATCAATCAATACACCCCATCAGCAGGGCTGTGGAGTCAGAATATATCTGAATCCAAAAACCGTGCCCATTAGCGCAAAATCCTCCGAGAATTTCTACAAGTGACATGAGCTGGTGTAAAATTTATAGTCAGAGGTGTACAGTGTGAACAAAAAGGTGAGAGGACAGTTCCTTGTGGTGTTCCAGTGTTGCTCAAATCCACACCAGAGACTGATGAAAGATGAGTAAATAAAGAAAATGTTTTAACGTTGCTCACCAGTGGAGTACAGGAGAAATGGTCAACATTCAAGGGGTCCACTTCTTGTTCTAGATCAAGGTTTTGTGAATTTACATTCCTAAGGGGAAAAAACACAAGAAAATTTATTAACTGCAGAAAACTCGAAGTGTCAAATAAAGTTCAATTATCAGCACAAATAATTAAATATTGGCTTGATACTGAGAAGCAAAGTGACATGTTGGTTGTAGGATGAAGGGTAAGCATTTGTGAATATTAAAGTTTAATATATGCACTAGGTCTTAAAATCTTCAAAGATGTTGATACCTCCAGTGGATGAGAGTTTCAATGAGACGTCCGTAACCCTGTGCAGCTGCCAAATGAAGAAGAGTCATTCCTCTAAAGCTCATCTCATGTACAAGGTGCTCTGAGCGCAACCAGCATGACCGTGACATCATCTTCTCACAGACTGCCATAATTCGCTCTTCAAAATCAGCAGACACCTATAAAAATAGAGAAGCTATAAGCCACCAGAAGCACAGTCTCTGGATATGCAACTTTTTTGTGATTTGCACGTAGTAGTTGTCTGAAGAAGGGGCCTGCGCTGCCATGAAAGCTTGCATATTGTAATCTGTTCAGTTAGTCATTTTGCTTCACCTTTCATTGTGATATGCACAATAGAGTTGCAGACACATTCAGTTAGTGATGGGAAACAAACACCAGGGTGAAATGCCCTGGAAGGAATTATTATAATATGGGTCACAGAAGATGTACACGGGTTCGCTCAACTGTAGTCCTGGGAATACAAAGAATCATTTCCTGTAAGTGCTACGGTTAGGAAGACTGATACAGTTCATAGATAGTCATGTGAAAAAGAAAGTTCACAATCTTACAGTTCTATGGTTTTACGTATCAAGACATAATAAAAAACATCTGGTCCTTACCAGGTTCTAAAATTATTCAAATTTAACCTCATGTGTAAAACAACACCATGTCATTATTTAGTTAACAAAAACGTAGCCAAAATGGAGGAACCATGTGTGCAAAACTAAGTAAGCCCCATGATTCAATAGCTTGCAGAACCATCTTTAGCAGCAATAATTTGAAGTAATCATTTTCTGTATGAATTTATCAGACTCTCACATCACTGTGGAGGAATTCTCGCCCACTCTTTTTTTTTTTTAGAGTGTTGCTTCAGTTCATTGAGGTTTGTGGGCATTCGTTTTTGCAGAGTTCTCTTAAGGTCCTGCCACAGCATTTTAATCGGGTTGAGGTCTATACTTTGACTTGGCCATTGCAACACCCCGATTATTTTTCTTTTCCAGCCATTCTGTTGTAGATTTGCTGGTGTGCTTGGGATCATTGTCCTGTTCTGTGACCCAGTTTCGACCAAGCTTTAGCTGTCAGACAGATGGCCTCACATTTGACTCGAGAATACTTTAGTATACAGAGGAGTTAATGGTTGACTCAGTGACTGCAAGGTGCCTAGGTCCTGTAGCTGCAAAACAAGCCCAAAATGTATCACTCCTCCACCATGTGCTTGACAGCTGGCATGAGGTGTTTGTGTTGATAAGCTGTGTTTGGTTTTTGCCAACTGTGCCACTGTGCATTATGGCCAAACATCTCTATTTTGGTCTCATCTGCCTAAAGGACATTGTTCCAGAAGTTTTGTGGGTGGCTCAGATTCAACTTTGCAAACCTAAGCCATGCTGCCATGTTCTTTTTAGAGAGAAGAGGCTTTCTCTTGGTAACCCTTTCAAACAAGCCATACTTTTTTCTGTTTTTTTCTCATTTTACTGTCATGAACGTTAACATTTAAAATGCTAACTGGGGCCTTGGGTGTTTTGCAATTTCTCTGAGCGTTGCATGGTCTGATCTTGGGGTGAATTTGCCTGGGTGTCCATTCCTAGAAATATTGGCAACTGTCTTGAATGTTTTCCACTTGTGAATAATCTTTCTTATTGCAGAATGATGGACTTCAAATTGTTTGGGAAAGGCCTTATAACCATTCTCAGAATGATAGTCAGCAACAATTGCTTTACTAAGGTCACTGCTGATGTCTTTTCTCTATGGCATTGTGTTAACATACACCTGAATGTGTGTTAACTTGTGCTTTCATAGAGGTGGTCACACTTGCCGATGATCAATTAATCAACTGCATTTGATTTGCAGCGCCTGGCTGCTACTTACCCTCAGTAACACACTGCCTTCTGCATTTTGGCTTAGTCTTTGTTAAATAAATAATGACGGTATAATATGTCATGTGTTGTTATTCATCTGTGGTTGTATTTACCTAAATTTAAGACCTTCTAAGGACCAGATGATTTTTTACTATGTTCTGATACGTAAAACCTTAGAATTGAAAGAGTGTGTACTTTCTTTTTGACATGAATGTATGAACAGCTGAGGGTTATATTTATCTAGTTTAGGTGAACCGGACAGGTAAGGTTCTTTATTATATGCATAGTGAAAGTAAATAAATAACACACCAAGGGTGTGGCATAGTGGTGACAGAAAAAATGTAAAATGTAACCATCTTGAAACAGCAGGTACCCGCAGCCCCCTTGCTTAAAGACTTAACAAGAGAAATGGATATAACAACATAGATATTTTTGCCTGCAAATACAGGTTAAAAATCACTAATGAAACAAGTGAAGACAACTTGGGCTTACACAATTTACTATCTAAGGAAATCAACTGGGTGGATCAGAATTTCTGTTTGAAGAGATAAACTGATTTCTGTTTTTTAAAAAAATAGCCGGGAAAAACAAGCGGTATAGCAGTATCTTTAATATACTTAAAATTTACTGAATACGCTAGTGCAGCAAGACAAGTGGAAGTGACAAGTTTAAGGACCTTGATGTGAACTTGAAACTTTCCACTGATGGAAAGATCACACAGACGTACCGCACTCCTGCATTCCTTTCCGAAGACCTACTTGTCAACCAAGGAGGAGACTTTCTAATCACTTTGCAAATCCTTCACTTGCTTATGCCTACTGTCATGCCATAAATAGAGCCCTTGAGATAATTGGGAACTGTCAATCTGACATATGAGACGGCAGCTAAAAATGACCAGGAATGCCAGTATCCTAGCCCCCCTCTTCAAGTTTGCGTTAGCGCTGAAGGCACTGACGACTTGGCACTGTTTTAATTAGCAACAAGAACAGTGGTGTAATGGTGGGAGTGGAGGGATTCTTGTGACCAAGATCATGGAGAGACTGCAGAAGTGTCCACTGAAGACTTTCTCCCACCCTCACCTACAGCTTACAGAAACCAAAACAACCAGTGTATGTCATTAAAAGAATAATCAAATGCACTTGTGTTCAGGACTTTTCTCACATATAAATGAGACTGAGCGGCTGCTTCTCCTTCTGTAAGGCATATTTTCATCACTATGCGTAACTGGCTTTCAAATTATGCAAAAAAAAAAAAAAATGAAAGCTGTCATGCAGGGTTAGGCATCTAATTCCATTACAGTGGATGAAACAAAAATCCACACACCAGCTGATGAAGTCCATACCACTGTTTACAGTTGGCATCTTATAAATAAATTAATAATAATAGAATTCACCACAATGTGCCTGGTGGCACAGCAGGTGGCTCTACGGGTTCATAGCTCTAAAAGAGTGGCTTCATATCTGGGTATTGTCATTGTCGGTCTTTGGTCTCCCTGGGTTTGTAGGTGCTTTTCTTTAGGGACTCAATTCTTCCTCCTGCATCCCGAAGCCGAGTGTGTCAAGTTAATTTTAAGCTATAAATTCGCCTGGCATGAATAAGGGTTTGATGTGAAACACTGAAAACTCACACTAGATTGGCCCCTGCACTTGAAAGCGAATGAATGAGTACTCTGATTTTTATTGATTATTTATTGTAGAAGAAGGGCAACGCACTTTATTTAAATACTTGGACAACACCTTGTTTTAAACAAAAGTTCAAAGCAGTTTTGATGCACCAACCTTGCTTGTTTAACTCTTTGAGGGCTGAATACTTTTCCCAAAAAACGCAGTTTTCTGAAAAGCACACAATGCACTGGTTTCACAAATAAATCAACATAAAACATCTGTTGCTATGTGCTGTGGCTGCTGATGGGGCCCATTTGGCATCTCTAGCAGCAGTGGCTGTGCAAGGGTGGGTCGATGGCCAGCAGGAATGCACAGTGGGCTGGTTACCTCTCTGTCTTCGCACAGCAGTTGCGGTGTGACGCAATATGGTTTGTACCTCTTGTCATCATAAGTGGTGGTCCTCCTAGGTGAACACTGCTGTAGGCGTATCAGCTACATGAGCGTGTTCAGCAGCACGATCAGCTGGGGACCGATAGGCTGATGCTGGTACTTCACTTTCATTTTCGATATCCATCTCCAGATCACTTACATCAAACTCAGAATCCGAAAAGTCAGAGTCCGATTCAGCGATAATATGTAAAACATCCATGGAGAATTTTGCTTTGCGCATTTGCTTTAATTTTGCAAGATGTTGATGCAATTTTAGAGGCTGTTTGCTCTTTACTACTCACTCACGCGCAGGGAATCGAGGTCAAGTCACCAACGCTATGTAACTTTCCTTCAATCAAAGAGAGTCAAACTAAAAAGTAAGGGCGAGTTTTGTCGCAGTTTACAGCTGATTACCATCCTCTACCCCTGAATTTCGACAAAACACAATGTGCTAGCCATCCCGGCCATGGCTATTGATTTCTGGGTTCAAGAAGATGCCAAGGCTGCGAGCAACCCGGGAATCACACAGCCGGCTAGCAATACTGTTGTTTATTGTTTAATCATCATGATGTGAAATTTGAAGAAAACTTGACTAGGCCCATGCAGTTTAAAAAACTGATTTAATTAAAAAGTAATACACTCAAAGTGTAAATATTCTGAAAATGCATCAGAAAATATCTTTCACTTATTAAATAGATTTTAAATGGAACAATAGATAACAGTACCAAATTAAGACCAAAAGACTAAAAAACTTTGAAATAGGATGGACTGAAAGTGAAGTACTGTATTTTAAGATAACATTTATTATTCACACATATAGTACAAAATAAAGCAATAAATAAATAAAAATTGAGCCTTCAAAATGCTCACTATTAAAGCTTCATAAAGTACCTTCCTTGTGAGTGCTACCACAAAGCATTACACAAATCAGCCAACATTTCAGTATTAATGATCACAAATACTTTTGGTCAAGTTCCGATGTATTGTTACACAGCAGTACTTACACACTGCAAAGGAATTCACGGGCACATGTCTCAAACGGACTAGCGACAGCAGTACAATGCCAGCCACTGACAGTGAATACAAACCCTGACACTGACCACTACACAGTACTCTGAAGTATCAACTTATACAACAACTGACCTCAAAGATCAATGTGTTAACTCACACAGGCAGTAAGTAGGCTGGGCCCTCAACTCGGCCATTAGCCACTTTGCCTACAACGTTGTAACCAATGATGCTAAATTTCCTTTGTAAGATGGACTTTCAGGTATTTTCTGATAGGGATGAATAATAAGGTAAACTTGAACTCATTGATGTGTCTTTGAATTTCACATTTTAATAAAATGCTGCTTAGTTTCTTCTACTCCGAGGTGGATAATATTAAAAAGCACAGCTTCTCTACAGATAAAATTTGAATGAAGGAACTCTAGTGCGGCCCTCCCTGTGTGGAGTTTGCATGTTCTCCCCGTCTCTGCGTGGGTTTCCTCTGGGCGCTACAGTTTCCTCCCACAGTCCAAAGACATGCAGGTTAGGTGGATTGGCAATTCTAAATTGGCCCTAGTGTGTACTTGGTGTGTTTGTGTGTGTCCTGCGGTGGATTGGCACCCTGCCCGGGATTGGTTCCTGCCTTGTGCCCTGTGTTGGCTGGGATTGGCTCCAGCAGACCCCTGTGACCCTGTGTTCGGATTCAGCGGGTTGGAAAATGGATGGATGGATGGAACTCTAGTGCAGTTTCCCTGAAAGTCCAATTCATTTAGGCAGATGTGAACACACCATTATGCAAATTATGCATTACGCATGACATCATGGTGAGTGTCTGCTATCAGCAACTGTGGAATCTCATTCATAGCACAATGAGTCAAATATTAACATGGAACATTAAAAACAATGAAAATGTAAAACAAATAAACTAGTAAATAAATAAAAATAGGCACACAGGTACAAAATAAAAGACAATCTGCATTTAATGACTCGCCAATTACTCACTTAATTTAGAGCAGCTCCTGATTCAGTCTCACAGCCTCATGCATTTGGACAGCAGTTAACCATGTTTAAAATAAAAAGGACTGGTATAAATTTACCTGTAATTGGGTGGATCAGAACACATATGTAGGTGGCAAGAAACGAACAGCAGCGCCCTGTGAGACCGCCAATCAAACATGCTAATCTTATATGAATACACCATGCGTGTAGGTAGAAGCGTCCTCTCATTGTAAGCACTAACTTTGACATATATGTCAATTTTAATCAAGCCTTCCAAAATAAACATTAATAAGAAATACAGTATATATGAGAGTTAAGGCAGTAGCAACATGATTTAAGATAAACAAAACTGAGTTTACATTCATATTGTGGATACTGGAGAGTAAATATGCAACATCATACAGTTAAATTAAAATGACATGATAAATCTGCTGTTCCAAAACTGAAGCACATCAGAGTTCGCTATCAGCAGAGCTTGTCTTCTGTTATACACTCAGCTGTTTGAAACTTGTTCTTCAGTTAGCCCATAGTAGCTCATAATTTTCAAGTTGTGTTATGGAAAATGCAGTGTGAAACGCAACAAAATGAACTAGAAAAATGAAACAAAGTAACAATGGTTCAGAATCTGATTTAGAACAAAGCAAAAAGACTATGAGTGTGAAAACACCTTAGGTCCACATATTCTCAATATTATTATAAGAGTGACTGTTAAAGTAGTAAGTCTTGATTTTCCGGAGTAACTGAAGTGTTGCCTAATGATAACTGCTTACAGTACTGTAGCAGATCCAATCAAGAAGCAAGTTTTTTTGTAATAAATGAGACAGAGATTGAAGGCGATGTTATGCCGTGTCACTACTCTAGAGGTGTTAAACTCAAGTTTCAGATACTGGTTATAGAAATCATGAAACCAGCTGCAAGGATCCAATATGAAATTACCCAGCAGATGCCTTGACCTGTGCCAGGTACCCACTCAGATGTAACTTATTCACAGCTTAATACCAGAATACCTTATTGTTATACTACTCATATTTCAGCTTTTCCCGACAGTCTAAGATGACCACTGACTGAAGGTCTCCCTTCTTATTTAAAAAAATACTAACCATGCTCTCCAGTTGTTTGACAACTTTAGGTTTCTCGGTCCTAACAGCGTTATTTTTACCATGGGGTTTACCTCTTTGTACACAACACACAAAGAGCCTCACCACACTAGAAGAATCGGTACTAGAATGGGACCTAGCTATGCCAACATCTTTGCCAGCTGGGTAGAGGAGCATTTCTTTTCTTCCTACCTTTGCTTATTTACTGCATTTCTTGTAGAAGTGTCTACACATCTACACAGGTGAGACAGCTTGAAGACCATTTCAGGGAGCACATTTGAGCCATAAAAATCCAAGATCTTACAAACCATACTGTAGAACACATCAAATCACTTGATCATACCACACTGATCTCTCTGTTTGTGTTCTTTCACAGGGCTTCAGAGGTAGGCAGAAGAAGGGGTCAATACCAAATACTGAATCTACGCCATGACAACTGACTGATGACAGCACCAATTGTTTAATCTTTTACATTTTTTCCCAGTGAGCGCCTACATTATCAGTCACGCGTAAGCATCACGTGCCATGCTGAAAAGTTATCTTTTGTATTTTTGCAGTTAAAGCACACTGTAAATTAACATTAAATATCGCCGTTTTATTGTGCAGTGACCATAAAACTTTTTATTAAAACCAATACATGTAATTACAGTAATAAGACATGTACGCAAAACACATATGTGTAATACATACACACCTGACATAAGAGTACGTGTGGCATTACCAAAACAAGCTAAAACAAAATCAAAGTCTTGTCTTAAACACAATTTGTAATTTTAATAAAATAAAATGTTCATGAAGATCTTTATACTAAAACCAAAAGGAAACACGTAGGCCTAACTGAGCTCTTTAGTTAACAAGCCTATTGTTATTATGCACTGAAGGCAGATTATTTATATGAAACACAGTAGATGAATTAGAAGAAAGTAAATTAAACACTTTTTACGAAGAATAAATAAAAAAATATTTTCTTGCAAATAAAACATGTACACAACACTTACACCTATATTATATGTCATATACATACAGCAATAACAACAGACATCTTTGTCAACATTCATTGCCATACTTAATAAACAGACTTTGGTCAAAATATGTAATGTTTGCATTATTAATTTAAAAACAAAATTAGTCAGCAAACACTAACATATAATTATAAAACCCCCACTAAATATTAAGGGTATAATACTTAATTAATTGACAAAATCTTATACATATAAACATGAATCCCACCAGTCCCTTAAGACTATTTTCTAAATACACATTACTTTTCTAAAATACTAGAAAAAGTAGTCACCAATCAGCTTCAGTCACACCTTACGCATTACAATTTATTTGAGAAATTCCAGTCTGGTTTCCGCACTGGTCATAGTACAGAAACGGCACTAACACGGGTTGTAAACGTCATTCTGATATCCTCTGATGAAGGAAACTCCACTTTAATTATGTTGTTAGACTTATGTGCAGCATTTGACACCATTGACCATTTTATTTTACTACACAGTCTAGAAAATGATGTTGGCCTTACAGGCACTGTGCTCGCTTGATTTAGTTCTTATTTATCAAATCAATTCTAATATGTACAGAAATGTGCTGACAGTACTCCATCATTATACACAGAATTGAGATATGGTGTCCCGCAGGGCTCTGTACTGAGACCTTTACTGTTTTTACTTTACATGCTTCCACTTGGATCTATCATTAGGAAACATAATGTTAATTTTCACTTGTATGCAGATGACACCCTTTCATTTAGAACAAATGGAAGTTTCTCCGATGTTGTCTTTAATTAGTTGTGTTACTGAATTAAAGGAGTGGATGGATGAGAACCACCTATCTTTAAATACCGATAAAACATTAGAGATGTTAATTGTTGGAGGGAATGACGCTGACAACATTTTGTCATCATTTAACTCAGTTGGATTCACCACTAATTTTATGGAATCAGCCCACAATCTAGGAGTTATCTTTGACTCTAGCCTGCCATTTAAAGTGCACATTACAAAGTTGTCTTCCATCTTAAAAATGTTAGAAAATTAAGGTATTTTCTAAATAAGCAGGATTCTGAGAAATTAATTCATGCATTTATTTCTAGTAGGATTGACTACTGCAATGTGTGCTTTCACTGGATGTTCAAACTATTCTTTATATAGCCTCCAGTTAATCCAAAATGCTGCTGCAAGAATTATTACAAGAACAAGAAAATACGAACACATCACTCCAGTTGTTAAATCCTTATACTGTCTCCCGGTTAACTTTAGGGCAGATTTCAAAATCCTCCTTTTAACATATAAAGCATTAGATGGCCAAGGTCTGGCTTACTTGTCTGAACTTATCATGACTTACAAACCAGAGTGCACATTAAGATCTCAAGATGCCGGTCAGCTAATGATTCCAAGAATTAATAAAATAACAGTAAAGGTCGAGCTTTTAGTTACAGGGCCCCTAAACTGTGGAATGGTCTGCCTGCTACTATAAGAGATGCCCCTTCGGTCTCAGCTTTTAAATCCCGGCTGAAGACTCACTACCTCAGTTTAGCATATCCTGACTAGAGCTGCTGATTAACTGTACAGACTGCAGCTCTGTTGTTAGTCATTAGCACTAAAACATAAGTAACATGATAGTTAGAATTTGTTACTAACCCTCACCTATTCTGTTTCTCTTCTCAGTACTCAAATGTGGCACTTGGTGCCACGGCCCACCTGCCAAGTTGTTTTGCCTGCCTAAGATAAAGTCATCCCTGATGGAGGATTGCAGGAATTGTGGGGTAGAGGGGTCCTTTCATCGGATTGGCTGGCCCAGCACTGACTCAATTGTGGAATGGCCAAATGGGGGAGGCAGCTTGATGACTGAGGTATTCAGGACTCTAAACAAATCCAAATCATATTATGGGATATCATCTACTGTTAAATTCTGCTTCATACTTGTACATTTTTAATTTTTTATACTGTATTGAGGATTTGTTCTGTTCTGTGTATTGTACTGTATTATTGTATTGTATTGACTAATACAACACAGGTTTAATTCCCAAACCTCTCCTCAAGGCACCCCAGCCACCCCAATGTATTTGATAAATTACACCAATAGCACCCTGATTCAAATTAATGAGGTTATGATTAACCAAACCATGTGGGCTATTGGTGCAATTTAACAAATAAACGAGTAACCATAAATTCTAGGGTTCCATTATTCATTGAGGAGAGGTTTGGAAATGGCTTTGTTAACACAATTTTACAGAAATACAATTCAACAAAGCCATATATTCAGAAAGCAATAGCACATGAAACCGAATATTAAGGATGTGGTGTTTACGCTGTCATAAAGGATTTTGAAGCCAGCATCTGATGAACAGTACTTACAAGTAAGGTTCTTAATAGTCAGAAGTAATTCCAAATAAGTGCTTCATCAGTGTCTGGTAGACTCATCTGGCACTAAAATATAAACTTGAAATGTGGAAAGAAGTCTTTAAAGAAATGGTCTGTAGGGCATGCAGGCAGCCAAGAAGCCTTCTTGTGGACAGATAATAAACATAAGAGATTGCAGTACAGAAAACACCATAAAACTATGGGGTTAGAACCAGTGCCAGAGGTCTTATGGAGTAATGAATCCATATTAGAAGATTATTGTTTTACAAAAATGACAGCATATCAGAAGATGACTTGGACAAAAGTGCATTGATGGCTGTCTGCTGCCTTCTGTGAAGCATGGTGGTGGATGTATCATGATCTGGAGGTACATTTCATTCAACAGTGTGGGACAATGGTTCCCAAGATTAGTCCTAAGAAATTTTTATAGGTCAGATAACTAAGTAAATGAGTTCAATTAAAAGTAGAAAATGACACACTGAATGTGAAATTTGTTGGAATAAAAATCTTTAACTATGACAGCCCCTAATACTGAACATGAAAATTATGTATGTTGGGTATCCGGTCAAAACTGATGGAATCATGACAGCCGAGAAATAAAAACTATTTTATTTTATGATTTTATCTTCAAAGAAAACAAGTTTCTGGCAAAAACTGTATTTTCCAGCACAATAATGACCCAGACACACCACAAACACAATTAAATCCTACTTAGAGCGGACATCTTCAGATAGAACACTAATACTGTAAGATTAGACTCATCACCTCAGATACCCAACCTCAACATAACTGAAGCTGTGTGGGATCATCACTTGGCCAGAGAAAAGAACAAGGAGCAGCCAAATTTAAATTTAGAGTAATTCTAATCTTCTATGAACCCTGGAACAATTTGAAAAAATTATACTGTAGTATAACAAGGCATATTGTAGTGGTTTTATATTCAAAAAGGGGACCGATTAAATACTGACTTGTTTTAAAACATTACAATAAACACAAGGGAATATTGATGTTATAAATTTCTACAACTTCACAAATACCCAGTAATCCCAACACCTGAGCACAACCATAACAATTCAAATGTTGTTAATGTAACAGTGTATATATAATATATAATACTTGCAACTGTATATAACTGCATATGTTGCATGCTAAGTTTGCATTTTACTTAATTTTGTGTTATATCTTTGTCAACTGTCTGAGGAAACATGCATCTATGAGTTTCATTCTACTATGTACACAACATATTTGACTTGACTTTATCATGTTTTTGACCTTAATGTTATGCATACTCTACATATTTACTGAAGTATACTGTGATCTCTAGATGACCATACTTATATATATCAAGGATACTCATATACCAAGAATAAAGACAATAATTCTAGGAAGTAGATCCTTTTAATTAAAGTGGCACTAACATTTGGATAGAGGCCCATCTATCTTATCATTTGAAACAGAGGACTGTTATTTCTAGCTTGGTTACCTAAGGCTAAAACAAAGAGATAAGAATGGGGAATGGCATTAATTCTTTAGAACGAAGGACATCATTTTATTATTAGCTGAAAACTTCTTAGAGGGAAGAAAAGCAAACCGTTACAGGGGCAACATATGAAGGCTAACAGTCTTAAAAGTAAAAGACAAAGTGACAGAGACACAGTATGTATGGAGATATATATATATTATATATATATATATATATATATATATTCCCCCTTTGGAAACAAAGAAGGCAAAGGACACAATTTTAATACAGTACTTCAAAACCACCCTTAAATATCAGGGTCATTTCAAACGTCTTTAGCTAGCACATAAAGTACTGTACATGGCAATGCTAAAGGTACAAATCATTAAATTATAAAGTTGTTAAAACTTTGTTGTTTCTGTGTTCATAATAATTAATCAAAATCACTTAAAATAAAATGTGCATGAACAAGAGGAACTGAGCAATATGGAAGAGAAAGAACTGGAAGGTTTTATTATAAAAAATAAAAAGTGCACCAAAAAACTTGTAATTAAAAAGTCTATTGAGACAGAAGACCAGACCACCATGCCATAGAATCCAAGTTCACCCTAGCAAACACGCTGAAAAAACCATATAACAGGTACAAACAAATGACTACTGAAACATTAAACAAAAGGACAAATCAATCAAAAATGAAGACTGTTGAATAGCCAGGAAATGTATCTGAATGTAGAAGCCAGAAGAGCTATCAACAGTGAGAGTCAGACTGAAAATTTTACATAAGTGAAAAAAAAGGTCAGATGTTAGGTTCAGTAATGCTTCATGTAAACTTTGCACAGGTAGTGACTGAGTGTAGGACTCAAACACAGGAGGCTAAATCTTTGAGAAAAATGTAAATTCAATATATGAATGATTACATGTATAGAACTGAAGCTTTAACAAATTCAGTTAACAAGTCCAATGAAATCTGCTCCGAAATAACCAAATAAGAAAAGGAGCTGGTGTAATTCCAAAATATATTATCACCAAGAGCAACAGAATATCTGTTAAAAAATTCACTTCACTCTCAATATAACTGAACTCTACCTTGCAGTGAATTAGCATGGTGGAAATCAAATATATTTTAATGCTGTGCAAAAATACTGGATATTATACTGGTGTTCCAAAGTGGAAAACTTCACAATCCAGGACAAAGTTTAGGACATTATTGACCAAACATTCTTTTGGAAAGTCTTGTGAAGTCAGGCTGCCAGACACAATGCTTTGTTATTTTAATATCAGGTTTACTGTGTCATTGTCAGTATTTAGATATGTGTGATGACTGCACTCTGCAGCTAAATGGTCAGAATCATATGGTTTCTCTCTTTATGCCACCATTTGTAGATACAATTTTAGAAAGCAGCATTCACTTGTGATGATGAAATTGTGTCATCTATTCTTTTATTAAGTATTTCAACAAGTTAACAAGTCAAAAAATAAGTAGAAAAAAATGGATATATTTTTCCTACTTGAAAGTCTGCAAAAACAAAAATTCAATTAACCTTAATTTGTAAAAAGGCACTGTCAGTTTTAATTTCAGAGGGTCTAAATTAAGTTTCCTATATCTATTCCCAGTTTCTGTTATCTTTGGCAGTGACCTTTAAGTACCGTTATTTATTTAAATGTTGCATGGTTTTGTACTTTTGTGATACTATCTGTAATTTTGTGAATAAGTTCAAAGCCAGTTTTCAAAGATAAAAAAAAACCAAACATGCCTCTGTGGTCAACTGAAATGAAGAGAGAAGGCTACATTTTTCAGTTAACATCCCGTTTCATAAATCTAAAAATACACTTCTGTATTTTAAGTTAGTACCTGACTAGGTGTCTTCTCTCCAACCATATTTTTCTGCTGTTGAGTTGTATGTGAAGTCTGCTGTGTACTTGTGCTTTGACTCTGATGTTGGTTAAATGCTGTCATCTCAGCCATACGTTTTTCCATCTGTTCAAGTCGCTCCAGGATTGACATCCTGAACTGGTTATCTGTAAGGAGAAGGTGAAGACAGTCAAATTGTGTTTTACAAGACTAGAGCATACTTGCTTAATCTTTCTGATAGGACATCAATGATGAGAGATTTGCTGATTAAAGTTGACTAAACGTTTTTTAAGTTAAAAGTATACCTTTCAGTTCTAGCTGATTTTGCATTGATACTAACGTTTAATAATAATACTGTATAATGTTTTGCTTTTGTTTCTTGTACATGCTCTGTAGCAACATTTCCAAACAGATATTAGACTATAAATTAGAGGGCCCCAAAGTCAGTAAACCTGCCCGTATTCAATCTAGAAAAATGTTTAATATTATACCTGTAAATTGCTTTAGGATTTGTGTGCAAGAAGGTCATATTTAAAAGGTTTGTTTGAAAAGGAATATACTCTAGTAACTTACACTCCATGCATGAATATATCAGGTCTAATCTTTTAACTCTTAACCTAATCTTTTAAGTTTTAACCCATTTAATAAATATTATTAAAGACACCATTTCTTAACAGCCAGCTCTTTAATTTACTCACACCTTTAATAAGCAAATAGATCAATATTTGTAATACAGTAATTGCAATTAATAAAAATGATTTCTGTCTGAACCTGATGTAGGAAAAAAAAAAAAAAAGGGAAATGTAATCTCATGACTATGTCTTCAGCTTGTGGCTTTGTTTAATAAAAAAATAATACATGTGACAGTCATTTCTCATACTTTATACGAAAATATGTCTCTAAATATTGCACAATTCTATCATGAACACATAATGAAAAAAATGAACCATGAGCCAAGTTGCCCTGTATTATTTTATTGTGAGAAATTTTAACACTTCCTCTCTACCACTCACAAAAGTCAGGCGCCTACATTCTTATCAGCCAAGTACATCCACAGAGACGTTCAGAAAGTATGGCCATTAACGACTTAACAGGTTTTAAATCCTATTTTGAGCTTGTTATACTTGCAGACGAAGGTTGCATTCTGCTTGAGGACACATCGACCTCTAAAGTTACATATGGCCTGGATTTTCCAGCTGAAATACATGCTCGCTCAGATCGAGCCTGGAAGGGGATTTCCAAGAACTGCTTATTAGCGTCTTTTGTAAAATACAAACATTGATCAGGACACTGCATAAGTTTAAGACTAAACTAGAAAAGTGTACACAGCTTTGACAGTTGCTGTACAACTTATGAAATTATTTCAGCTCTCAAGGTTAAAAAGGTAAATATTAAATATTAATAATAAATAAGTTTAAATGACTTTTGATTACATAACCTTATTATAATTGCTATATACGCTCCTGGGACAAAATAAACTTTAACATCTCAACAGAATATAAGGAAATATAAAGTTTCTTTATACTTTAATGAATTTAGCAAAAACATTACTGTATTTTAATTTGTTCAGTTTATGGATATTTATTTTCTAAGTGTTACATTCTATGGTCAGATGTTACAAAACCATAATAAAAACTACTTTTGTAAATTAAAAATTCAAGCTCAAGGTTTGAATTTGCTTGTATGTGGAACAGCATATGATTTGTACTAACTGGGAACACATTAACAAAAAGCAATACTTCAATTCAAAATATGAAAACATTAATAAAACTTGAGTTTAATAGGAAAGAAGTGAATGCAAATTAGTCTGTTAAGACAGTGAAGAACAAACCAATTCAAGTTATAATAACAATAAATGCATCTGGATAATACATTTAAGGAAAAAAGTACAGTGCACTTTAAATTATTTGGAAGGTAGTAAATAACGAAATTTAGATCCTTCACTAACCTAACTGAAAGTATCTCATGTTTGAAAAATCAGCATCTCAAAAGTTAATACAGTGATACCTCGCTATATCGCGCATCGTCTTTCGCGGCTTCACTCCATCGCGGATTTTAAATGTAAGCATATGTGAATATATATCGCGGATTTTTCACTGCTTCACGGATGTCTGCGGTCTACAGTACGTGTGCTTCCTCAGTTGATTTGCCCATTTGAATTCAAACAAGGGACGCTATTGACGGATGGCTGAGAAGCTACCCAATCAGAGCACGCAGTTAAGTTCCTGTGTGCTGCTGATTGGCTCAGCAACGGAGTGCTGCATTAACCAGGAAGTCTCATCTCACTCATTCAGCATTAATGCACGTTACTGCTAATGCTTCAGGATTGCAGAAAAGGTAAAAGTTTTAAATATGTTGAAGGAAGGAAACAGCTACACCGCTGTAGGACACAATTACAGCATCAATGAGTCCACGATTCTTTTTATTTAAAAAGGAGGAAAAGCATATAAGATCTACGGCCGCAGTGTCCTTTAATCAGGGCGCAAAACGAGTTGCAAGGCAGTAGTCTGGATGAAATCTGCTTTAGGGATTTGGATTGAAGAGTGCTGGAAGAAGAACAATGGCAGTACTAAACAGTCGCCTGAAGAGGCTCCTTTAGAAGAGCTGTAACACTATCCTTTGTTGTGCAGTAAAATTAAACTCATCGTTATCGGACAAGTCGTCGTGTCATTGTTGGTGAGTAACCATAATTAATTATTTACGTACAGTACTTATTACATGTACATAGTTTAGTGTCGCTGTACACACATTTTACTGTATACAATTTTTCTTGCATTGTACGTATTTATTGCTGGTGGCCTGTCTGTTGTAATGGCTGTAACGCATGATATCGGAGACGCTCGATATCTTTAAAATAATATTTAGGTTTTACTGTGTTTACATACATAATTTCAACGAATCTTACCTAATATCTAAGAGAATACAAAGGGTTTATGCTGTATAACTGTGCGTGAAATGTTTATAATAGTGTGGGAGAGTTTGTAAGGGCTTAAAATATATAAAAATAACCATATAAACATATGGTTTCTACTTCGCGGATTTTCTTATTTCGCGGGTGGCTCTGGAACGCAACCCCCGAGATGGAGGAGGGATTACTGTATATCAATTACATGAAACAGAAGCATCAACAGTGGACAGACATTGGTTCATAAAAAAAAAAAAAAGTCCAAATGAAATATATATAGAGACACATGATAATTCCAAAGGAAAGTAAATATAGGATAAGGGCAATATTAGATTGATTAAGTAATTTGAAACCTTGTGCTTTTGGTGCATACTGCCTTCTTTATTTATTGACAAAACTAGAACCACTAGTCTCCACCAGATGGAGATAACCACAAAAGAGTCCTTAAAAAATATAGACAAAACATAGCAATTACAAGAGTCATATGTACTGATGCTATGCTACAGTTTACTGCAGGACAAATTCTCTCTCAAACCCACGCTCACTGTATCTGTCCGATTTACAGATGCCATGCAACTTGCACATCTTGGTGAGGACAATGTGCAAACTCCATGCAGATACTGACTGAGTTGAAATACAAATCAAGTTTCCTGAGTGAGGCAGCAACACAAAATAAAGTCTTTATATCTGGGCCACTGCCAATGATGAACAGATCTGATGAGGGTTACAGCAGACTGCTATCCCTGTACAACTAGCTGAGATCCTTCTGCAAAGGATACAATGTTGGTTTCATTGACAACTAAGGCCTCTTCTGTGAGATACCACTTCTACAGATGGGATGGACTGCACCTAAAGAAATTTTGGCACCATCTTGACATCTCCAACTGTGGAAGAGACACAGCCTAACCTCATTTAGTTCCTTGCCCAGGCGGTCTATGACATGCTTCCCAGCCCATCAAACTTCTATGCTTAGGGCAAGGTGGAGAAACTGTGCACTTTACTCAAAGTGTAGAACCCTTGAGCATATCCTAAGTTGTTGCACCAAGGCACTGGGAGAAGGGCAGTATAGATGGAGGTATGACCAGGTCTGGAAGACCATCTCAGAATCCATAAACACCGGAATTGAGTAGGCCAAGAATAATCCCCCCACTCAAACCAAGCCATTGTCTCTGTGAGAACCACAGCAAGAATACTGGTCTCTGCAAGGAACTGGCAGCTGATGGTTGACCTTGAGAGGCAACTCAAGTTCCCATAGCACCTTGTAACCACCACTTTAAGACCTGATGTGGTTTTGGTTTCCGATTCCACAAAACAAGTCATGCTCCTGGACTTGACAATACTGTGGGAAGATAATCTGAATGAGGCATTTGAGAGGAAGTTCACCAAGTATGACTGTCTGGTCAGAGAATTTTGGCAAAGCGGCTGGAGATCAAGACGCTTGGTAATAGAGGTTGGGGGTTTGCAGCCCAATCCCTATTCAGAGACTTTAGCTCACTGGGCATTGCGTGAGAGAGGAGAAGAAGAACTATTTGTAGCACCAAAGAGAGGCTCAAGGTGGCTGTGGCTCAAGAGAGGACAACCATGGGTAGGTAGTTTGCCAAATTGGTCACAAACATAGATCTTATAAGCTCAAACTTGGTCACCTGGGAGAGAGTGTATGATGTTGAAAGATCCAAAACACCCAATGATTCCAGGGACATCCCTGAAGATGTGTCCCAAAGTATCAGTAGATATAGTATATGTGTACAACTGGTCAACTTAAGTGAGCTTAGAATTGATTTGACTAAGATAGCTGTTATTTGTAAATCTGATCATTACTGTATTTTTTTCAATGTAACATTGCCACTTACTACGACTAAATAAAAAGATTTTTAAGAGTAATTTTTGATGCCACAGCTGATTCTTCCCTTTTCTAATATAAATACTCATTCTTACTTTGGTATCTACACTAATACTGTTATTGACAAATTCAATGCAAAACTGAAGGCAGTGGCCAGCCCTATTTCTCCAAAAGTTTAAACAATGGTGCTAGAAACCCAAGAATCTTACTTATAATCATTGACCATTTTTTGTACCCTGCGCAATCTGTAAAATGAATGTTTAAACCATCAGCTGTTGAATGCTTTCACAGCATTCTTTTAAGATAAAGTATATAAGATGTAGTATACATGGACCTCAAGCATAAATGTAACTGAACCTTAACATACAATTAATCTACTTTACAAAAGTAAGCCAAACTGGTCTTAGAATATTTTTTCAGTTAACATCATCCAAATGTGTACTTGATCTGGCCCCTACAGGCTGTTGTTAAAAACACCTCTGATTCTCTAACTGACAACATATTGATATAATTAATTGTCAATTACAATTGTTCTAAAAAATGCTGTAGTGAAGCCGCTACTTAAGAAAACAGTCTTGACACTTCTGTCCTGGACAGCTTTAGACCTGTCTCTTATCTACCTTTATAAATAAAATTCTAGAAAAAGTAGGTTTTTTTTAACAATTAAATGATTACTTTAATAAAAATTGCATTTGGTATAAGTATAAGTCAGGTTTCAGACCAGATCATAGTGAAGAAACTGCATTCATTAAAAGCAGTAAATGTCTAAAAGCTTAATACTAAATCAAATAACTGATCAGTTCAGACATGAGTGGAGTATTTGACACTAGATAGATAGATAGATAGATAGATAGATAGATAGATAGATAGATAGATAGATAGATAGATAGATAGATAGATAGAGTGGTGTGAAAAACTATTTGCCCCCTTCCTGATTTCTTATTCTTTTGCATGTTTGTCACACAAAATGTTTCTGATCATCAAACACATTTAACCATTAGTCAAATATAACACAAGTAAACACAAAATGCAGTTTGTAAATGGTGGTTTTTATTATTTAGGGAGAAAAAAAAATCCAAACCTACATGGCCCTGTGTGAAAAAGTAATTGCCCCCTGAACCTAATAACTGGTTGGGCCACCCTTAGCAGCAATAACTGCAATCAAGCGTTTGCGATAACTTGCAATGAGTCTTTTACAGCGCTCTGGAGGAATTTTGGCCCACTCATCTTTGCAAAATTGTTGTAATTCAGCTTTATTTGAGGGTTTTCTAGCATAAACCGCCTTTTTAAGGTCATGCCATAGCATCTCAATTGGATTCAGGTCAGGACTTTGACTAGGCCACTCCAAAGTCTTCATTTTGTTTTTCTTCAGCCATTCAGAGGTGGATTTGCTGGTGTGTTTTGGGTCATTGTCCTGTTGCAGCACCCAAGATCGCTTCAGCTTGAGTTGACGAACAGATGGCCGGACATTCTCCTTCAGGATTTTTTGGTAGACAGTAGAATTCATGGTTCCATCTATCACAGCAAGTCTTCCAGGTCCTGAAGCAGCAAAACAACCCCAGACCATCACACTACCACCACCATATTTTACTGTTGGTATGATGTTCTTTTTCTGAAATGCTGTGTTCCTTTTACGCCAGATGTAACGGGACATTTGCCTTCCAAAAAGTTCAACTTTTGTCTCATCAGTCCACAAGGTATTTTCCCAAAAGTCTTGGCAATCATTGAGATGTTTCTTAGCAAAATTGAGACGAGCCCTAATGTTCTTTTTGCTTAACAGTGGTTTGCGTCTTGGACATCTGCCATGCAGGCCATTTTTGCCCAGTCTCTTTCTTATGGTGGAGTCGTGAACACTGACCTTAATTGAGGCAAGTGAGGCCTGCAGTTCTTTAGACGTTGTCCTGGGGTCTTTTGTGACCTCTCGGATGAGTCGTCTCTGCGCTCTTGGGGTAATTTTGGTCGGCCGGCCACTCCTGGGAAGGTTCACCACTGTTCCATGTTTTTGCCATTTGTGGATAATGGCTCTCACTGTGGTTCGCTGGAGTCCCAAAGCTTTAGAAATAGCTTTATAACCTTTACCAGACTGATAGATCTCAATTACTTCTGTTCTCATTTGTTCCTGAATTTCTTTGGATCTTGGCATGATGTCTAGCTTTTGAGGTGCTTTTGGTCTACTTCTCTGTGTCAGGCAGCTCCTATTTAAGTGATTTCTTGATTGAAACAGGTGTGGCAGTAATCAGGCCTGGGGGTGGCTACGGAAATTGAACTCAGGTGTGATACACCACAGTTAGGTTATTTTTTAACAAGGGGGCAATTACTTTTTCACACAGGGCCATGTAGGTTTGGATTTTTTTTCTCCCTAAATAATAAAAACCATCATTTAAAAACTGCATTTTGTGTTTACTTGTGTTATATTTGACTAATGGTTAAATGTGTTTGATGATCAGAAACATTTTGTGTGACAAACATGCAAAAGAATAAGAAATCAGGAAGGGGGCAAATAGTTTTTCACACCACTGTAGATAGATAGATAGATAGATAGATAGATAGATAGATAGATAGATAGATAGATAGATAGATAGATAGATAGATAGATAGATAGATAGATAGATAGATACTTTATTAATCCCAAGGGGAAACTCACATACTCAAGCAGCAGCATACTGCTGGCTTCAGGACAACTCTGTGAATGTCCTTGAGTGGCCCAGCCAGAGCCCAGATTTGAATCCGATTGAACATCTCTGGAGAGATCTTAAAATGGCTGTGCACCGACGCTTCCCATCCAACCTGATGGAGCTTGAGAGGTGCTGCAAAGAGGAATGGGCGAAACTGGCCAAGGATAGGTGTGCCAAGCTTGTGGAATCATATTCAAAAAGACTTGAGGCTGCAATTGCTGCCAAAGGTGCATAGACAAAGTATTGAGCAAAGGCTGTGAATACTTATTTACATGTGATTTCTCAATTTTTTTATTTTTAATAAATTTCCAAAAATCTCAAGTAAACTTTTTTCACGTTGTCATTATGGGGTGTTGTGTGTAGAATTCTGAGGAAAAAAATTAATTTAATCCATTTTGGAATAAGGCTGTAACATAACAAAATGTGGAAAAAGTGATGCGCTGTGAATACTTTACCGGATGCACTATATATGTGAATGCATTTGCACTGTTTCCAAAACTTGCACAAAGCTAGGCTTTTATTGCAGAAAAGTCATACACTGACTTTTTTTTTATTGCTGTTTCACTGCTACCAGAGAGAAGAATAAATGCTTCCATTTTACCAACATGGAAATAATTGTTACAGTACTTGCATAGTACAAATCAACAATTTTGCTCTTGGTTCTCCTAGACAGTAGTTCATTAATTTCAGTATATCAAGCTCTTTTTTTAATTTTAAGAAAGCCATCCTTAGAAAATAAATTTCTGCAAAATGAACACGCTATTCACAGACTTTTAAACACCACTGCCCAAATCTTTCATGACTGGATTGCTTGCATCAACATGTTTTATATGTGCTGTAGGTGACAGAGCCCCAAACAAATGGACAGGCACACCAACCAGAACATGTGCATAGCAGTCCTTAGGATGAACAACACTCAAATGGCAGAGGGCAGTGTGGTAGAGAGAGGAGAGGTGCTTGTAGGAGAAGTAAACTGTGCTTGATGTTTTTTTGTGAGGTATTTATATAATAAACACCCATTTATTTGAACCCAAGACTGTCTTGGTGTGTTCCTGTTGGAGTTTGAGGCTGTCTGGCACCCCCTTGCCTTCACAGTGGTGATTATAACATCTTTCATACTTCAATCCTCATTAAAGCTTTGAGAATATCTAAGCAGACCCAGGAAATTCAATAGAATTATGCTAGATCTGGACCTGCAAATCTGCTGGGCTGTTTAAGAGCTTGGACATTTGATTCTGAATTTGTTCACATACACTTCTGACCAGGCAATTTAAAGGCAGGGATTTGGAATAGTTTCTGAATGAGAGGTGTTTTTATTCCTGAGCTTTCAGCCCCTACCAGGGGCCTTCATCAGAGGATAATGCTTAGACTTACAAGAATCAAAGGCAATATATAGCAAAAGTCATGTTAGGTGGGGCGGCGAGGGAGGAGGGGTTATTGGTTGTAAAGATTTTATTTATTATGAGCATGTTCTTCTTAAGTTTGCATATGCTGGGTTTATGTCCAAATGTCTGTTGATGGTGTTCTCATTTGATAGCCAAGATTCGGCCAGCTCTCTGGCACTTTTGGTACTGGCCTTAAATCTTACTTGTACATTGTCCCAGTATGTCCTGTTGATTTTACACATAATAAATTTATTGGGGCATTTCAATTTTCATTCAGATACCTCAAACAGATTGCAATGTACAAAGTTTTAAAATTTCAAAATTTCCCAATGGAAAGCATTGGCGAATTTATGAACACATCTTAACCAGGTCACTGTTTATGTCTTAAGTTCACAATTATTCCTGAATTTATTCAGACTCATGTTGTTATCACATAACTATTTTATCCAAATATTACACTTCATTAAAAATGTCATTATTGCTGCTGAACATCCAAAAGTTTAAGTTTAATGTAAACATACAGTATAACAGTTTAATTCAATTTTAGCTATAAATTAGTTCTTTCTGAACAGTTTTTAATACACAGTACAACAGAACATGTCTTGTCTGACACTGTATAACAAAGGTCTGTAATTCGAGTGTTAATTTTAATGACTTGCTTGGCAATTTCTAAAAAAGTGATTCAACTTGACTCATCTTGGACTTAAGATAAATGAGTTACAAAGTTTCACGTTATAGTGCCACAGTTTTAAATTTTTTCGAAATTGTATTTTTTTGATTTACAATGATAAATGATATACAGTTAGGTCCATAAATATTTGGACAGAGACAACTTTTTTCTAATTTTGGTTCTGTACATTACCACAATGAATTTTAAATGAAACAACTCAGATGCAGTTGTAGTACAGACTTTCAGCTTTAATTCAGTGGGGTGAACAAAACAATTGCATAAAAATGTGAGGCAACTAAAGCATTTTTTTTTAACACAATCCCTTCATTTCAGGGGCTCAAAAGTAATTGGACAATTGACTCAAAGGCTATTTCATAGGCAGGTGTGGGCAACTGTACCTTTCGGCAAGATCTGAGAGTCAAAAAACATTGTAAGGGCAGCAAGACCTTCAAACTTTGTATTTTCAAGATTCATAAAGATAGTTAAGCTCGCTAATTGACCCCAGAGACTGTGATTGATGTGTCATTGTTCCAACTAATATACCACTTAAACCATGAAACCCGCTGTATATTTCCTTGGCTGCATGTTAACTTCACTTACTCTATTTTGCGCTGCCCCTTTCTAACCCTGAACCACAATTTCCCACCCCAATTCAAGTCACCAACTGCTCACATGAGGTGCAAGTGCGATGCACAGTCTACTTGTTTTCCCATCTCCATGAACTGCAGATCAAACTGAGGATATGTCCCACCACTAAGCCACACAAAAGAGGAGAAAGTCAGAAATAACACAGCTGTTAGATTGTTAAGAAAGATTGAAATGTTACAGTATGCTTGCTACCTGAGTCACGTAAATTGTTTCTTAAACTTTTTTATTCTGCAAAAACTTACAGGAGTTCTGTGAGCTATCAGTTATTCTGTTTCTTTCAACCAAAAACTGTGACCTTGTGCAGTTCTTAAAAGTTGCAGATTGAAACATATGAAGTTATATTATCTTGTACACATACTTCAGCCTTTGAAAAGTTTAACTTATCACTTCTGGAAACACATTAAACAATATTTAACAGTTATAATAAAATAGAAGACCCAAAAAAGAAAATTATATTTTGGATACAAAGAACTGAAAACAATTTCTTTGATAACTTCAAAGCGTAAACAATCAAATGAATGAGGCAGAAAAGAGAAATTATCACAATTTTAAAGATTACAATTTCAACCAACCAAAACTTATTGTAATTAATTTGTTTTCAAAATATCATTAGTTAAATTTAAATAGTATTTTCCTAAAAGTCGGGACTCAAGAAAAGGTCTTTTGTGAGTTCTGGATCAATTTAATCTTAATGAACAAGTAAAGAATCATTTATCTATGAATGAAGAAGATACAGTATGAGTGATCTATCCTCATGTTATATTAAAAAATGTGAAGACTATTCTATTTCTTGATAAATTTTACGTAAAAAATCATAATGAATGTGGACTTGACACCTACTAAAAGCTATCTATAACAAACCTGATACCAAATATTGATAATTTGTGTCATTCAATGAATGGCAGCACATCATTCTCATTTGCATTTTATTATGCTTGAAACATTTTCATTATAATATCATTCTCATATATTTATAAATATTTTTCACATAACAGATTATACTGTAATTTCCTTATTGTTTTGTCTTCATTTTCATAGGGATTCCAAGAATCAAAATTCAAGCATATCCAAAATGCTTAAGGAAGGATAGATGGATGGATATATAGCTAGAGAGAACTTTATTTGTCCCCGGGGGGACTTTTGCATAGATAATTATTAGAATAAGGTTAGATTGCTAGTTATTTGTTTGATTTATGGCAAATGTTAATGTTAGTTGGGTTTATATCAGCAATTTTAAAAATGATCTACTACTGTCTTATTTACTGAGAGACAGTCAGCATATTAGGCTAAATATTAGGTAGAAAGATCTGTGAACCAACTATGATTCACTGTTAAGTACACATTTTACCACTGATGAAAAAATAGATGCTGAAGTGACTCAGTTAATGAGTACTCTAATGTGATTTATTTATTATTAGCTCATGCCAGTCTACAGTTCTATAGACACGGCTTAAAATATGCATACTTTATTTAGCTATCATATTTCCTAAATAGTAACCTTAAATATTCATATTAAGATCATGGATTTGATGACTGCGGTGGGTTGGCACCCTGCCCAGGATTGGTTCCTGCCTTGTGCCCTGTGTTGGCTGGGATTGGCTCCAGCAGACCCCCGTGACCCTGTGTTCGGATTCAGTGGGTTGGAAGATGGATGGATGGATGGATTTGATGAGCTGTGCACTGTCTTTCATTATTTGTATATCACTTAAAAAGTCACAGTCATTTGTAACAATGGGAACAACTTATATTTTAATTTTTGTAATTTTGTAGATTAAAACATCAGTCTGGAGCAAAAAAATAAAACTGTTCTGATACCAACATTTCCAAAATGAAATAAAAGGTGGCATGCCATTACTAGTGTTTTTGGTGTAAAATGAGCTTTAAGCCAAAGCCAATGTTACATTCTTGTTGTTGAGTACAGTAGTCCCTCCTCGATCGCGGAGGTTGCATTCCAGAACCCCCTGCGAAAGGTGAAAATCTGCGAGTAGAAACCATATGTTTATATGGTTATTTTCATATTGTCATGCTTGGGTCACAGATTTGCACAGAAACACAGGAGGTTGTAGAGAGACAGGAACGTTATTCAAACACTGCAAACAAACATTTGTCTCTTTTTCAAAAGTTTAAACTGTGCTCCATAACAAGACAGAGATGACAGTTCCATCTCACAATTAAAAGAATGCAAACATATCTTCCTCTTCAAAGGAGTACGCGTCAGGAGCAGAGAATGTCAGAGAGAGAGAGATAAAAGCAAACAATCAGAAATCAATAGGGCTGTTTGGGCTTTTAAGTATGCGAAGCACCGCCGGACAACGCAGCTGCTAGGAAGGGAGCAATGTAAAGGTAGTCTTTCAGCATTTTTTTAGAGGAGCGTCTGTATCGTCTAGTGGTGCGAACAGCCCCCCTACTCACACCCCCTCTGTAAGGAGCAGAGAATGTCAGAGAGAGTGAGAAAGACAGAGAAAAACAAACAATTAAAAATCAATACGTGCCGTTCGAGCTTTTAAGTATGCGAAGCACCGTGCGGGAAGCATGTCACTTGACAAACCAGCTGCAAGAAAGGGAGCAACGCGAAGATAATCTTTCAGCATTTTTAGATGAGCGTCCGTATCGTCTAGGGGTGAGAACAGCCCCCCTGCTCACACCCCCTCTGTCAGGAGCAGAGAATGTCAGAGCAAGAGAGAGAGAGAGAGAGAGAGAAAGGGAAACAATCAAAAATCAATACGTGCTGTTTGATCTTTTAAGTATGCGAAGCACCATGCAGGAAGCATATCGCTTGACAAAGCAGCCATATTTAAGCCTAGCAAGGAATAGAGCAATGTGAAGGTAATCTTTCAGTGTTTTTTGAGGAGCGGCTGTATCTTCTAGGGGTGCGAACAGCCCCCGTGCTCACAATATATTTGAGGAGTTTTATTTAATAGGTAATATGCGCTCTGATTGGGTAGCTTCTCAGCCATCTGCCAATAGCGTCCTTTGTATGAAATCAACTGGGCAAACCAACTGAGGAAGCATGTACCAGAAATTAAAAGACCCATTGTCCGCAGAAATCCGCGAACCAGCAAAAAATCCGCGATATATATTTAAATATGCTTACATATAAAATCCGCGATAGAGTGAAGCCGCAAAAGTCAAAGCGCGATATAGCGAGGGATTACTGTACTGTATGTCAGACTTGCCAACTACAGTTGCTGGTTTCATTACCATGTCAACTCACACTACTGAAAATCGCTAAGCAAGTCACTTTCAGCAAATGAATGTCGACTCCAGCAAAGTCGTGCTTGACCCTTGTGTGTGTGAACTACCATGTTTCAACACTTTGTATTATTTAAATTGATACAGTATGGTAGAAAAAACAAACACATTTCCTAACAGGGACAAATAAAATACTGCCTTTCTATCTACCAACATCCCCAGAAAAACTAAAAAGAGACACTTGACAAATTTCGCTGGGCTAAGCTAAGCCGGCAATATTGAAAAAAAAGATGTAAGATAAACAGAAATACAATAACCACTGATTCTTTGTTAATGTTTAAAATTTCAATTCATAGCATACTGAAACTAAAATATGTTTATTATAAAAGGACAAATCAGCCGGAAGAATTGCAAGACATATGGGGAATTAATGATTTTTTATGTTTAGTTAAAGAATATTAGTATTTCAAATGGTTAAACCTTTGTCGAAAAACATGTAATTGTCTCCATGTAAGAAAATACAGCTTAGCTGTTATATGATTATAAATAAATGCTTCCTTAAGATAAAAAAAAATCCATCCCTTCATACTTTGTACTTTCTTTTCATATGTGTGAAAACAACCTCAACAAAGAGTTTTCTGTCCAGGAAATATTGTCACTATTTTATACTTTGCTAAAAGTATAATGTGCATTTTAAGCATCCAAAAAATATTTTATGCAAAACATAGTAAGATTTTTGGTAAGAAGATAACAGGTACAGTTAAAGGACTTTATTGAAATTTTCATAATTTTCATTAAAAAAACAAGTCTCTTGTAATTAAACTAAAATTATCATTATAAAATGAATGTGAAAAAATATATATATGCAGCCTATTGCCAGTTTCCCTCTAAATGCAATGAAACGGGTAAATTTGATACAACTGCATATTTTTTCTCATGGCTGTTTTATTATTAATCAAGACTTAATTTTAGGTCACACTATTTTATTCAGAGACAAATTACATAGATATCTTACTACTGCTCAACAACAGTACAGAAACTATTACTTTCTTTTTTATCACGGCACAAGACAGTGGTGAAGTGACATGTTATATGTTAGTCAGTCATGAAAGTATGAATTTCACTGTAGTCTGTACAATTGAAAATAAATTTAAACTTAACCTCGGACTTAAATATTGTTAATTATTAGGGCATTAAATATATATAAGTTAACATACTAAAAACAACTAATTTTGTACAAAAAGCCCATTTGAAAGTATTCAGACTGACATTAATAGGTGAAGTGAAAATTAATATGTTTGCATGCAAAGTAGACCATGAAATGCAACAAAGTCTAAGTACCAGACAGCCTGATTTTTCTTACGCTTTTTCCTATAGCTTTGCTTTCAGTAAAAAAATATTGAATTTAAATAATTAGCAAAAAGTTAAGTTTAAAATCCTGGGTCTCTCTATTCATGATACTTTTCTAGTATAAAATCTTTTATCATCTGGAATAGGAAACCTGTAAACTTGTATCTATAATATTTTAGATATACTTTACTGTATCAAACCTGTTTTTTTCAATATCTTTATTTATCTCTCTCTCTCCATTTCACTTGTCTTAACTCTACTTTTTTAATTATTTAAACTTCACAAATATTTTCTATTGTTTGCTCCATTTAACATATTGCAGCTACTTCTATCTCCTTGCCTGGACTGTTATTACTTGACAGTAAGTTTTTAACAAATCACTATAGCTGAACAAACAAAGATTTAAATTATTAAGAACCTGATTGTTGAGATTTAAAGGGGGTCATGTTAATTGCTGCTGATGCAATGTTAAAACTGTAGAAGGAAACGAAACACATGGTCAGCTAACAAGCAAAAGATATACAAGTTTTATTTGAATAGATAACTAAAATATTATTTTTGCATTGGTTGAATGCATTCCATATACTAATTTCAATAACAAACTAAAAAATATCTTGTAACTGATTTTGTTAAAGATTCATTTCTTCAGAAAGGTTAAAGTATCATTTTCAAACACTACCAAGCAACAGTTAACCATGATTCTCCTGCCTAGTCAGTATAATCAATCTCCTCTTTGCTATTAAAGTAGTACTAGGGTGTTGTACCGTGTTAGCCATTATGGATGTAGTGAGAAATCAAGTAAAATGACACCTTCAAATGACAAGAATTGTTTGAGACAAGTGCTTTCCTTTCCCCACAACTGACAACATAAAAGTATCCTGAATGCTTTTCAATAAACAATTTATTTTTATTTAAGATTATTAGAACTATGACATGGCTCAGTGAACCAAAAAGAATATCAAAAACACAAATACCATTTGCGATTAAAAAGTTAAATGTAAAGAAAATCTAACAAATAAGCAAGTGCACCTTTCAAAGTACACAAACATACTGTAAGGTTTAGTCTTATCTTACATATAAGAACTAAGAATAAATGTGAAGTGCAATTCAAATTATATTTCATAGTCTCCTGACACTCAAAGTGCATGAACATAATAGTCTAATATTATAGATTTCAAAAGTTCAAAAGAAACAAAAAAAAAGTATATTCAGAAAACAACATCCTAGCAATGCATTAAATATTGTTTTTAGAAACAACATCATAAATAATTTTTCTGCTAGACAACAACATTTCACATGTAATATACAGTGCTGACAATAAATGTTAAACCACTAAAGTACAAAGAAAGAAACAAATGTAAAGAATTGTAACAATTGCTTAACATTACTAGTATATAGACAACTGCTGTACAGTTTTTTATGGGTCATTTATTTTACAAATTCACTAACTAAAGCTTTTGCTAAGCACGTTTGAAGTCAATTACGACAATGGCTTTAGTATAAATGCCCAGGTAGTTCAAAAAGATACAGGATAGCAAAACTGAGTTAGGCATGGAAATGGAAAAAAGGCCTGTAGGAATTGTATGCCACTGGAACAAAGCTAAAACAATCACATAAGATAAAACCTACCTATCCATTCAGTTGATCTCAAAAAATAACACCTTCCACTGGCTAAGTAGATTTCTTCAGATGACTGCTACACTCATTTCTCTCAAAGTACTTGAACTCTAACCTACAGGGGGTTAAGCAATAAGAATGACCAACAAACAACTGGCTTCTATCCATTTACTTTCAAACATTCACAACCACTTAAAAAACAAAATATGCAGTTACCCTGTGATGTCGGGCAGAGGCTGACTATTGGAATGTAAAGCTATCATTCTCCATCATGTTACTTACCATCGTGGTCCTCCTTCTCCATGTGTCCCCTGCCACAGTTCACAAATGCCTAAAGGTTCCCACCTTCTTATGCTGATGTTCGGGTGGGAAACACAAAAAAATACGCACAACATAAAAAGGACTATAAGAAGAATAAAGTTTTCTCCAGTCACTTAGCTCATGCTTCCCTTTGTTTAATGGTGAAGATATCACCTTATTATTGAAAGAAATTCTATGTGTGGCTTAGAAGAAAGCAACAAACCTCAACTAAACAACAACAAAAATACATAAATGTATAAAGAGAGGTCCTTTAAATCCTGTTTTACAGAGAGAGATAAACTTTCACATCCACTGGAGCTGGATGGAAACTTTTTAAATATAGTAGTCCAGCAAAGTTAGAGTTCCTGCTGTACTCAGTAGACCCACAAGAAATGTTCTGCCTATGCTGGCTGCCCTGTTGAATTAATATTGTATGTCCCCACCCACTCACCATTCACATAACTCCCCTCATTCCCCCACCCCTTTTCTTGCAGCACCTCCCAACCACCAAAGCCATCAGACATGTTCTTGTCTGTGCAGGCGTCACAGGGAGCACTCTCCGCTAGAAGGTGATGTGTTTCAGGGAGGAGCAAATAGTTTAAGTCCAGGAGAGCACACTGAGAAAGAAGCAGTCCAAACACTTGCACTTGTGCTGCATTATGACAAAATGCAATGGGCTGGTACTTCTTCCTTTGACAAATTCCCCGCCCACCCCCACCTCAGCTCCTAATCCACCCCTGCTCAACGGTTTAACACCAGGACCAAAATAGCTGCAACTGTCGGCACTGAAAGCACTCAGTGTGCAGTAATGAGCAATGCAGGAGTGAGAGAAGAGCAGGAGAGACAGAGATTATCAAAGAGTCTGTAAAATTTGCAGAAGCCAAGGTCAGCTGACGCACAAGGCTCATGTATATCCTTTAAATTGTAGTACAATTTAACACTAACCTTGAGAGATATGAGTGGCAGATTCAAGACCTCTTTTCTATACTTTTTAAAAATAATAAGCAATAATGAATTTACTAAAACAAACTTTCAATAGCAAATATACTACAGTGAGAGAACTGCAGCTACTTTCTCTGACTTTAGCAAAAGTAAAGCTAAGTTAAATACAAATAAAATTAAGACTGAGTAAGTGATACATGAAACCCCCTAGCACAAGTGTTAAAGCATAATTAAATTATAAGTAACCCGGAGAGACAAAGACAATCTATCCAGTCTTCAAGATTCTGACAACAGTATCACTTTGATTCAAGCAAGACACATGAAAACCAGACTGCACATTTCACTGTACTGTTTTAGGAAGACAACAACTAATGTGCCTCATCTGTGTCATTTGTTTTTGTTAATGCATTAATCCTATAACAGGCTTAGTTTTAGATTCAACCACAAGCTGCCAAAGTCAGAGTTAACTTGTCAGTGCATCTGGGCTGCTTTGCAAAATACAGTTTAAGAGTCAATAATTTCAGAAACTGGAAAAAAGACATGGCTGAACAACTTTACTATATTATCTTTAAGAGGTAACCAGTTTTTAGTGAAATGGGAAATTAAACAAAAATCTGTAATTAAATGTGGCTGCCCAAAAGCAGCATTACATGCTATACAAATGACCCGAACTGGCCACCTAATCGTGGCATGTAAGAGAACTGGTGATAATCAGGGGCAATACTCTTTGAATATGTTGATGTAGGCTCAATGTCCTTTCAATAAGGAAATCCAAAGAGAAAACGGATAGCAAAAACTACAACTGATAAAAGATGAAAAAAAAAAGCCCTCAGGTCAAGTGGTCAATGACACAGAAGAGCATTTAAGAGCCTTTGTCCAGAGTTTCAAACATAATATTCCTGCAGATTACTACAGAGTCAGGGGTAGGTGTCATAAATCTCAATCCATGAAGGGGGAAGGGGTTCAGTTTTTTTTGATCAGTTTCTGCTTTTAACAGGTTTCAACTTTTCTAATTAAAATCACTTGTTTTTATTTACCTACTAGACATTAAGCCCGTTACAATAACGGGCGCTAGAACAGTAGTCCATAAACATTAGTAGGAACAGTCTATATTAAATGGCAAGGAACCTTTTACCTCATTCATTTTTTTCCGTAAAATGCCTGTAATTTTCTCTGACAGTAATACTGGCTTTGCTGTCTGTAATATGCGTTTAATTTTCTGTCATAACAGTGGGCAATCAGCAGATTCTCCCCAGCAACTGATTTAATGTGCGCGAAAATAAATCTACTTTTAAAAGTAATTGTATTGTAATATCATGAAAATTCGTATATTTAGGAAAACTCCTTCAACGACTGACACTTTACACTTTACCGGGCCAAGCTTCTTAATCGCAAATCTGACATCCTCAGAGTGAACACTTGCACAACAATGGGGAAGCTGGTCTCCGCGTCTTAGTACCTGATTGGATTTTTCGTGTTTTATGTTTTAAATCTTACCTCATTTACCGAAATCCCATTGGATCGGCCGCGCGATATTTTATAGGTCCCACCCTCTCTGTCTTGTGTCACACGTCAGGCGGCCTTTGAAGCATCTGCTTTGAAGCATTGCACCGTGCCCCGCGCATGCGCACTTCACCAGAAGACACACACACACACGGACACTGGACGCATACAGGGGTTTTATTAAAGAGGATTATTTATTTGGAAAAATCTTATTTATTTAACCCACTGCATGGTAGCCACTTATGTGCAAGGTGTCCTGTTGGCAAGACACTGTAATATTTCAAAGTTGTTTGTGTATGTTGTAATAAACCCTCAAGTCAAGTCTGCTCTCTTTCATTAGCGAAATATGCAGTTTGCACAGGTACATGCTAAAGCAAGAAGCGTGTCACAGCTGAGTGAATCTGCTTCTATCAAAGATTACAACTATGTCGAGCCACATACACTTAAAGGATCATTATTATTGGATAGCTGAGGTTCAGCGACATATAGTTGTCTATGATTGGTCAATCATTCTACATGTCATAGCAGTACCTAAAAGGTAGGAAATAAATTGTGTGTGAGACCGCTCATCTTTACACAACATTACGCACAAGTTTCTGTCTGAGTGCATGGGGAATGTTTGGGTGATGTGCAATACAACTTGAAAATTGTACTAGGGAAATGTTGTTTTCCTCTTACAAAAAAAACATACAAGTTATAGAATGCTAGTGATATGGAATATGAAGACCCTGAGTCTGATTCTGATCAGTTTTGATTCTATTGAGAATGACACAATTGCTGAAGGACTACATGCTACGCTTGATTTCTAAGAATTGCTCCTAGTATAACTTTGAAGCATTGCAGCATGGGTTCAATTACCATACCCGGAGGTTGTCTGCAGATGTTCTCCCTATGTTAGTTAGTTGTTATGTTAGTTTTTTTAAGCATTTTATTGATTTTATTAAAATTAAAAAACATTCCATATAAGCAAGTCAAGTTTAACAAAACTAGGTTAGAAAGAAATCAACCCATGTTAGTTTTCTAAGCAGTGCTCTTCTAGTTTCAGTTTATGAGCATCAGCAATGCTTAAGCTTGCGGTTTCATGTGGGGATAATCTATCGAATGTAACTGAATGACACTGCGTGAACTTTGACATGGGACAATGGGGGAAAGGCACTGCCTCCACCCTGTGACCCAGAACTGGAAGAAGCTGTACTTAGTTTACTCCAAATGTGAAATGCAATAAAAAAGCATAAAAAAAAATAGATAAAAACACACTACACCATTGTGTGACAACTGCAGGAAAAAACAGGAGAAGATGTGTGAAATGCAGGAAAAAAAAAATCTAGTGTTCAAAAGGTTTCTTGGTGTGGTAAACAGAAATTTTTAAAATGACAGACATGAATAATAATTTTAAAAGTAAAGGTTTAAATGGATTATGTATTTACAAGTACATACTTAAAATTATTTAATTGTTGCTTCAGAGTGATACAGTGTGTGTGTGTGCATATATATATTATAGATAGATAGATAGATAGATAGATAGATAGATAGATAGATAGATAGATAGATAGATAGATAGATAGATAGATAGATAGATAGATAGATAGATAGATAGATAGATAGATACTTTATTAATCCCAAGGGGAAATTCACATACTCCAGCAGCACCTTACTGATACAAAAAACAATATTAAATTAAAGATTGATAATAATGCAGTTAAAAACAGACAATAACTTTATATAATGTTAACATTTAACCCCCCGGGTGGAATTGAAGAGTCGCATAGTTTGGGGGAGGAACGATCTTCTCAGTCTGTCAGTGGAGCAGGACAGTGACAGTAGTCTGTCGCTGAAGCTGCTCTTCTGTCTAGAGATGACACTGTTTAGTGGATGCAGTGGATTTTCCATAATTGATAGGAGCCTGCTGAGTGCCCGTCGCTCTGCCACAGATGTCAAATTGTCTAGCTCCATGCCAACAAAAGAGCCTGCCTTCCTCACCAGTTTCTCCAGGCATGAGGCATCTTTCTTCTTAGTGCTGCCTCTCCAGCACACCACCGCGTAGAAGAGGGCGCTCACCACAACCGTCTGACAGAACATCTGCAGCATCTTATTGCAGATGTTGACGGACACCAGCCTTCTAAGGAAGTATAACCAGCTCTGTCCTTTCTTACACAGAGCGTCAGTATTGGCAGTCCAGTCTAATTTATCATCCAGATGCACTCCCAGGTATTTATAGTTCTGCACCATCTGCACACAGTCACCTCTGATGATCACGGGGTCCATGAGGGGTCTGGGCCTCTTAAAATCCACCACCAGCTCCTTGGTTTTGCTGGTGTTCAGGTGTAGGTGGTTTGAGTCGCACCATTTAACAAAGTCCTTGATTAGGTCCCTATACTCCTCCTCCTGCCCACTCCTGATGCAGCCTACGATAGCAGTGTCATCAGCGAACTTTTGCATGTGGCAGGACTCCGAGTTGTGTTGGAAGTCCGATGTATATAGGCTGAACAGGACCGGAGAAAGTACAGTCCCTTGTGGCGCTCTTGTGTTGCTGACTACAATGTCAGACGTGCAGTTCCCAAGAGCAAATACTGAGGTCTGTCTTTAAGATAGTCCACGATCCATGCCACCAGATGGATGGATGGAGATGGAGATAAACACAGAATGCAATGATTTGCAAATCTCACAAACCCATATTTTATTCAAAATAGAACATAGAAAACATATCAAATGTTGAAAGTGAGATGTTTTGCTATTTCATGAAAAATATTACCTCATTTTGAATTTGATGGCAAGCAACACATCTCAAAAAATTTGGAATTGGGCAGTAAAAGGCTAAAAAAAAACATTTTGCAACTAATTAGTTTAACTGGCACCAGGTCAGTAACATGATTGGGTATAAAAATATCATCTTAGAGAGGCAGTGTCTCTCAGAAGTAGCGATGGACAAACATGACCAATCTGCAAAAAAAGAATAAAGTTCCTCAATGATAAAATTGTGAAGACTTTGAATATCTCATCATCTCCAGTACATAATATCATCATAAAATGCTGAGAATCTGGAGATATTCTCTGGATTTTTGGGCCCTCATGTGGCACTGCATTAAAAATAGGAATTATTCTGTCATGGAAATCACTGCATGGGCTCAGGAATCACTGTCTGTGAACATAGTTCACATCGTCATCCACAAATGCAGGTTAAAACTCTACAAAGAAGAAGCTATATGTGAACATGATCCACAAATTGCGCAGTCTTCTCAGGGCCAAAGCTCATTTAAAATGGACTGAGGCAAAGGTGCAAAATTCTTCTGTGGTCAGATGAATCAAAATTTGAAATTCTTTTTGGAAAACATGGATGCCACATCCTCCAGACTAAAGAGGAGAGGGACCATCCGGCTTGTTATCAGTGCTCATTTCAAAAGCCTGCATCTCTGATGGTATGGGGGTGCATTAGTGCCTATGGAATTGGCAGCATGCACATCTGGAAAGACACCACCAATGCTGAAAGGCATATACAGGTTTTAGAGCAGCATGTGCTCTCTTCCAGATGACATCTTTTTCAGGGAAGGCCTTGGATATTTCATTCAGCAAGACAATGTTAAACCACATACTGCATCTATTACAACAGCATGGCTCCGTAGTAGAAGAGCCCTTGTGCTGAACTGGCCTGCCTGCTGTCCAGACCTTTCACAAATTGAAAACATTTGGAGCATCAGGGTCATCAAGACCCAGGACTGTTGAGGAGCTAGAATCCTATACGAGACAAAAGTCCAGCAACTGGTCTCCTCACTTCCCAGATGTTTACGGACTGTTGTTAAAAGAAGAGGGAAGGCTACACAGTGCTAAACATTGCCCTGTCCTAATTTTTTGAGACATGCTGCTGCCATCAAATTCAAAATTACCTTTTTCTTTTCTTAAAATGGTACATTTTCTCATTTTAAACATTTCATATGTTTTCTGTGTTCTAAGGTGAATAAAATATGGGTTTATGAGAATTGTAAATCATTGCATTCTGTTTTTATTTTATTTTATTTGTTGTTGTTTGTACCTGTGTTTAAACTTTGTTAGTTGCCCCCTTTAATTCATATTTCTAAGCTTGAACATGCACAGTGAATAAAATAGGGTATTCAGCAAGTATTCTACCTATTTCACTTTCCACATTTTGTTATGTAACATACTTACTCTAAAATGGATTATATTCATTTTTTTAAATTATCAATTCGTAAACAATACACCATAATCAAATATCAAAAAATATTTTTAAATGTTTTTGTAAATGTATTAAAAATAAAAAAACTAAAATATGACATGTGCATAAGTACTGAGACCCTTTACTTAATACTTTGTTAGGGGCTTCGCTCGCCAACCCCTGGTGTTGGGAAATTACAAAGAGCGTGATGTATGAATGAGATATAGCATAGTGTGAAGGTGTAGATGACGCAGATAGGAAGCAAACAATAAAGTGTTTGGCACAGTGTAAAGGTTTATTGGAAAATTTCTTTGTAAACAACATTAGTAGTAAAGATGGTGTCTTGTCCTTGAATGAGTTTTCCTTGGTATGGAGCATTTATGACCTTAACTTTAACGTCAGATGAACGTCGAACTTGTGAGAAGGCCACATAAAGTTGTCCATGTACAAAAACGGGCTCAGATAGGTAGATGCCAACCTTGTCTATGGTTTGTCCTTGTGATTTGTTGAAGGTCATGGCAAAGGCAGGTTAAATGGGGAATTGTTTCCGTTTAAGTGTAAAAGGTAATTCCAGGTCAGAACTTGTAAGGTCAGATCTAGGAATTAGAACAGTATTGTTTGCGTGTGATCCTGTAAGAACTGTTGCTTGAATAATATTGTGTGTCATGGTGTAGACGACTAAACGTGTACCATTGCATAAACCCTGTTTAGTGTTAAGGTTTCTTAATAGCATGATTATTGTTCCGTATTTAAGGCTAAGACTGTGTTGTGGTAATCCGGCTGGGTTAATAGTGTTCAAATATTCTAAGGGGAAATTAAGATGGTCATTGTTGTCATCAGAGTCAATTTTGTCAGAGCTTAGAAAGAGGTGTGACTCTCCAGGAAGTAATGAAATGACCTGGTTATTAATGTGATCAACAGTAATATTTTTTGGACATAATATAGTTCGTTGTGTTAAAAGGGGTATTTGGTCTAATGAGACCGCTGTTCCAAATATTTCCGTAAGTAAGTCGTTGCAGATAAAGGGTTGAGGAATTGTAATAATACCTGGGTGAAGTCCATCTGTATTGGTGAGTGTACAATGTCCTAGTTGTAATAACCAATTGTTATATTCGGGATCTGGACATTGCATGTTTTGTACGAAGTGTATGTTTTGAAAGCAATGCCAATTGTCCGCGTAACATTTTTTGTTCCGCGGTTTTCGAAGCGCGTTGTAGGCGCCGACGTGAATTTTTTTTTTTTGATGCGGGTTCGTGTTTGTGGTCCCGTTACTCGAGCCGTCTAGTTTTGTACCCGTGATCGTGAATTGATGACTTGTTTGATCTTTATCGTTAGGAATATGGATAAGTAATAAGGAGGATCGAACTCACTGTTAATATGCGGACTGTTCGTTTCTTCGTATTATCACCAATCAGGTCTCGCGCCTGTATATGTATTGTAGTTCGGTCTCTTGTTGTTTATGTATGACGTTGTCGCGTATTTTAAGGTGGACTGAACAATAGCTGAGCGCATGGCATGTGGAGTAATAGCTAAGCACTGTCTAAAATCTTCTCCTAATAAAAGTACCTTTCCTCCAAAGGGAATATTATTATTCATCAACGCAATGCCAATTGTCCGCGTATTTTAAGGTGGACTGAACAATAGCTGAGCGCATTGCAAGTGGAGCAATAGTTAAGTACTGTCTAAAATCTCTTCCTAATAAAAGTACCTTTACTGCAAAGGGAATATTATTATTCATCAACGTTTGTAGAAGTTTATCAATGGTGTTGAGTAAGTGACTGGATGCCATTGTACATTCATCTACAATTAATAGTGTGGCAAGACGGATGTCACGGGCATTGTTACTGTTCATTTTCATAGTGGACACCGATATTTCTGTGATTGGGACCGGTATTTTGAATAAGGAGTGACATGTGTTTTTGGAGCCGAGACATTTTTTCTTCCGCGGTTTCAGAAGCGCGTTGTAGGTGACGACGTGATTTGTGCATATTTGCGTTCTTGATTTGTTTCAGGGTGCACTGTTCCAATGCGATGTAATATTTGTCCACATACGCGAAAGCAGTATGGGCCATTGCTTTTTGGTGACCTGATATTTACTCCGGTAGATGCAAAATCAAATGAACTATTGTAGGATGTAATGCAGTTCATAAAGTTTTTACTTTCAGGTACTTCGTTAGTTAGAAGCTTCTGTAGATATGTAGGAAATGAATGTAAAGGAGGCAGTGTAATTTGACCCTTTTGACAACAACGTGTAAATTCATAACTTGTATTGCCATTTGTTTCTTCAGGGAAGTTAAGTGAATGACAATGATTGCAAATGACATTAATTAATCCCAATGAATTTTCATGAATAGTGGACTTATTATTGAACGCGTTGTCAGCTAACTGGCGCAATCGTTTAGCAGGAGTCTGTCATTGATGTCCTTGACGTGTATCTTTTACTTGTGCCGTTTGAGAGGCGCGTCGTTGTATGTGCAGGATTTGGGACGTGCTATTCTGGAGCTGTAATCGATTTGCCTGTGGTGTGTGAGAAGCCCGTTGCAGTTTACGGCGTTCATTGTTTGTATTGAGCCTTGCCCGTTTTTGTATGTGCGTTAGTGTGGTCGTGGGTCTGAATCGTCCTTTTTGTGTACGTTTCGCGTGCTATGTCCGTAGCCTGTCCCATTTCGTGTCCAATGGGCTTTGTGTGTGCTGGGGGCTTGTTGCCTGAGTTTTTATTTCTGTTAGTGGAGGGGGTGTTTGTGTGTCGTGGGGCTGAATCGTCCTTTTTGTGTGCGAACCGTTTCGTGTGCTATGTGGCGCCTGCGTGTGACTCCTTTGTTTTTGGTGTTCTAGGGGCGCGTGGCCTCATTTCTTATTTCAGTTACTGGAGGGGGGCTTTGGGTGTCGTGGGTCTCAATCCTCTTCTTTGTGTGTGTCCCGTTTCGTGTGCAATGGCTTCGTGCGTTTACGTTGCATTCCATCCGGCCGGTTTCCGTTGCTTGGGGGGGGGGGGGGGGGGTTTGTTGGGCGCCTGCACAGTACGTCTTTTGCGTCCACGGCCCATGGCCAGATGTCCCTGCATCCATCCAGTTTACCATTCTCAGTTAGTAATATGGATTACAGCCTCAATTCGTCTTGATTATGATGCTACAAGCTTGGCACAAATGCATTTGGGAGGCTGGGCCATTCAAAGATATTCATACACTTGTATGGACTTGGCTAAGCAGTTCAGGTCACCGTCATGTTGGAAAGTGAAGGTGAATCTTTGTCCAAGCCCGTGTGCTTCATCACAAGGATATCATGGGTCAGGAGATGAGCAGTGCCTGGTCTCCTGCAAATGTAAACCTTTCCATTCAAGTCAAAGAGTTTAATCTCGGATTCATCAGACTATAGTATCTTTTTGTGGCTTCACAGTCCTTTAGATCAACCCAACCACAGGGGCATGAACTGGTACCAGGCCACGCAGAAAGAATTTTATTGACTATTGGAGTCTACAGGGTGTTTTACTTTGAAAAATAACCAGATCAACTCTGTAGGACAGTGCTTATGTTCTGTTGTTTATGTACCTTGACAGCCACTGTAGTTAAGGAAGTAGGAGGGGTGGTATTAGGTTTGCATGTGCATGCAGATTGATTTACTTATGGTGTATAATAAACTATTGATAACTTTCAATAACTGTGACCACTTGTCATTCAACATTCTCCCCATCACCTCTATCTGTGCCTCTTTCCAACACTTGTCTCTGTCACAGTTTTAATGCCCAATAAATTAAGCCCACAAGCTATCTATCTCTACCTAAAATGAGCAAAAAACAAACATCTCTGGAGAAATTCTTTGAAAAAGGGGAAAGACCCAATGATGAGACAAAAGAAGACTCTAAGACTGACAACAAAAAAGAAAGCTGCATTTAAAGTAAAATACCAAGAGCTCTTCTTAAATTATGGGTTTATTGCGACAGGTGATTCACATGCTCCAAGCAAGCTCTGCATAATATGGGGTGACCAGCTGTCCAATGAGGCCATGAAGCCTTCAAAACAGCTTCACCACACAGAGACCAAGCACCCTGCATTAACAGACAAACCACTTTATTATGTGCACATGATGGTCGGTCTGTGAAAAATTGTCTTACAAGAAACCGGTCCATGGTGCAAAAACGGTTGGAAACTGCTGCTTTAGATGTCTTTTGGTAATCTCCAAGCAAGCTGTCATGCGCCCTTCACTGAATAAATTACATCCATCTATCTGGCCTACTAAGAAGACCTGATCGGTAGTGATCTACATAGATGTTTGTCCTTCTAGAAGGTTATCCCATCTCCACAGAGAACCTCTAGAGACCTGTCTGAGTGATCTTAATGTTCTTGGTCACCTCCCTGACTCCCTTCTCTACCTTTCGCTCAGTTTGGTTACGTGACCAGCTCAAGAACAAATCTCACTGGTTCTGAATTTCTTCCTTTTAGGAATGGTGAAAGCCACAGTGTTCTTCAGGACCTCCAAAGCCGAAGAAGTTTTATGATACCCTTTGTCAGCTCTGTGCCATGACACAATCCTGTCTTAAAGGTCTATACACTATTCCTTTGATCTTATGACTTGGTTTTTCACTTTCAAGCACTGTTAACGGTGCAGCAGAGCACAAATCAAAAAAAAATTACTGGATGGAAAGGCACTACAATGTACATTATATTAAACAAGCTAAACCTAAAGTTCAGGCATGTCCTTGCCAATATTGTGTGCCCTGCTCTTGAACTTTGGAAATCTTTATGTAGAAACTAATACCTGCCATTATTTCTGTTGTTTACTTCTATTCTCTTAATTAGCAACACAGAACCACCTAGATCCTTTTTTTTGAGGAATGAAACTCCTGTTTTTTATAAGAAATGCTTAAGAATTGGCCATAAGGTTTTTTAAGATGCGTTAAAGTTTTAAAAATGTATTCAAATATCATTGAATGCAGATTTACTGGGAAACCATACAGGAAAAAAAAAAAACAGTTTCCCAGCCCAATTCACCACAATCCCAACATTGGCTAACACAACTATCTAGACCTTATTTTTTTCCTAACAATAATAAAAAAAAGTTATTGATTTTTTGAGCAGCAGTAGCCACAATGTGGTTAAAATGTAAAATGAGAAAGTAAAAACACTGCTTTTAACCCTTCAGCAAAACTGTTAAACAAGCTCAGACTAAATCCTTTTAAATCTCTAAAAACAGGAAAACAAAAAAGGCCTAAAAGAATGAACAAAGATATAGAAACTATGCATAGACAGTTGTGTGTAACTATACACAACTATACTGGCCAAGGTGCATCACTGAACTAAACTGCATGTAATTCCCTGGTAAGGATCTTATAGGTATGCTTCAAATTTTCAAAGGCATCAATAAATCTGACTCAGAAGAATTTTTTTATTAAAAGAATAGGAATCATATACTTGAGGGCAAAAGTGTAAATTAAGGGGGATGTGTGTTCGTAATGTACAATAATCCAATAGGTTAATTTATATATCTTCTAAACACAACTCATTTAGCGGATTGCCTTCTGAAAACCTCAAGCAAAACATGCAAAGCTTTTTCAGTATGTTTTAATCACAAAATATACAAAATTAGATGTAATATAATACATCCCTAAATTTCTTCACTAAAATAGGTATACCTGAATTTCATAGAACAATACTCAATTAAAAACTTCCACTTGTACTCTTGATCCAGTCCCAACTTACTTTTTTTAAAGAAGTTTCTGATGTGCTCATTGATAGTGCACTTGATATAGTTAACTCCTCATTAGATACTGGGGTCTTCCCAGATCTTCTAAAGGCAGTAGTAGTTAAAACCCTGCTCAAGAAAAATAATCCTGATGCCTTGACCACTTTAGCCCTATTTCTAACGTGCCTTTTTTAAGAAAAATTCAACATAAAGCAGTTTTTAATCATTTAATTAATTACTTGAATAAACATACCATTATTGATAAGTTTCAGTCAGGTTTTAGACCAAATCAAAGTACAGAAACTGCATTGGTTAAAGTAATTAATGACCTGCAGGTTAATGCTGACACAAGCAATATATCTGTTCTCATTGTATTAGACTCAAGCGCTGCATTCGACACCATAGACCAGAGCATTCTTCTAAATCATCTTAGTCAATGGCTCTGGTAATGTTAAAAATGGTTTAATTCTTATTTAACACACAGGAAACCTTTTGCTAGTTGTGGTGATTGTTGCTCAAGGACCCATATTTTATATGGGATACCACAAGGATCTATTCTTGGCCCTCTGTTATTTTCAATTTACATGCTCCTGATGACACATAGATTTACTTATCTATGATGACCATGGCTCTCTGGAAATAGTGAAGATTTTAGAAATAAACTTGACAACTTAGCACTAAAAGTCAAGGCGGAACTTAAGAACTTAGGTGTGATCATGGACTCTGATCTAAACTTTAAATCACAAATTAACTATATTACTAGAACTGCATTTTTTCACTTAGGAAATATTGCAAAAGTTAGACCTCTTACAACACTGCAAGACACTGAAAAATTAATTTACACTTTTGTTTTTAGGACTACCTAAGAAAGATATCAACCAGTTGCAGTTAGTTCAAAATACAGCAGCAAGAACCTTAGCCAGCACAAGAAAATCTGAGCACATCTCACCAATTTTAGTGTAATTTCATTGGTTACCTGTGTCCTTTAGAATAGATTTTAAAATACTGCTAATGGTATATAAAGCTCTGAATAATCTTATGAGCTCCCTCGTATATTTTGGAGTTCCTGTCCCCTTAAATTCCCAGTCATAACTTCAAATTGTCTAATACTAAGCTGAAAAGTAGTGGTGAGGTGGCCATTTGCTGTTATGTACCAAATATCTGGAATACTTCACCGATAGAGATACATCAGGCTAATACAACTGACCCAATTAACAAAAAACTATTAAAACCCACAGTTTCAATTTGTCTTTTTCTTAATTCATTTCTGTTCTACTTCTAATAGATTATATATGCATTGCTACACCATATACTTCATGGATGATCCATCATTACTAATACCTACCTTTTTTGTCTTTTTTCTTGTCTGGTTTATCTATGGTGGCATTTTGCCACCACCACCTGATCACTGCAGCCACTTGTGATGAAGGAATGAAAGAAGATATTCTAACTGTCTATGAGACCAAATGCATCAAATTGACTAATATGAAGATTAAAAAAATAATAAAACAGACTTTAGTTTTTTTTTTTTGTTGTTGTTGTTTATTTCTGCCCTCCCTGGCTATCTGATTGGATTTATCTTACTGGATTGGAAAAACTTCTCTTGAAATTAAGATTCTACTGCTAGTGTATCTGTGTTATTATGTAAGTGCATATTATTTCTTTATAAATTAGTTTTTTTATATACTATTTACAACATACTTATTTATATACAATTATTTTTAACTTGCTGTTTTTTTTTCCTCTTGTAACTCTTCTTTTATATTGTGTAAAGGACTTTCAGTTATATTTCTTGTAAGAAAATGTGCTATAGAAGTAAATGTTGTCGATGGACACACTTCTTTACAAAAAGGCTGAATAGTCCATGGATGTGACAGTGAGATAACCTAGCTATTAACTTACCAAAAACAGCTGATGGACACTTATTGTTAAATTTATGTTCGCAAAATAAGACTCAAAAGCCTACTGCATTGGGCCGCTGACAATTGCTGTCCCTACGTTCTGACCCTCAAATGTTGTGGAAAAAGATCTCAGGGATTAATAAAGTATATCAAAATCATGAAAAAGATACATTAATTTATTGAATATGACAGTTTACAGATGTTATTTTCAAATCAGTTAAGTAAGAAATGTGAAATGATAGTATTGTTGTTAGCACTACATTTTCACAGCCCAGGGGCAATGATTTAGATTCCTAGAAAACGAAATATTTCTGTGACGCTTGCAGTCTCTCCTTTTATTTTTGTAAGTTTACTTCCACATCCATAATTGGATGACTAGTATTACTTTATTGGCCCCATACGGTATGAGTGAATCTAGATTTGTGTTGAAATTGACTAGTGTGCTTACATTATGAAGTGGAATCATGTTCAGCCCAAGGTCAGTTTCTGCCTTGTAGCTGATGCTACAAAATAAGATTGTACCATTCCAAGACCCATTAAGAAGCAAGCCATTTTTTAGAAATGGTAGAACAGATTAAGGTAGTAAACTTGTAATTGTTTTATCCAAATACCATAGACATTATTTGCAAATCATTTTTGAATCACTTCAGTACCCTGCTGATTTTATGCAACTCTCTCATTCTCCATTTTATGCAATATTTGGGACAATTTTTGCAGTATGCAACACCTATTAACCTTTAATCTAAGATGCAACATGTCTGTACAAACACTTATTTCCCTATTGGGAACTAAAAAAGTTATAAGACAAGTATATTTTGCTCTACTAAAGTTAGAAGTATTAAAAACATGTTGAACACTGCAGAATTCTCAAACTATGTCACACCTCCAATCTATGTTACATGCTGCCAGTGTGTTTTTTAGTTTTTAATTATGTTTAAATATTGAATACAAAATATGTTTTTATTTGCTTAATAATAAAAAAATGTTTCTGGTAATGGAAAGAGGCATGTAGACCAGTGAATAAATGCACCTCAAACTATTTTTACTTTATTATTTGTATTTGTATCAAGAGTATCTGGAACAAAATTATTTTCCTTTGAATTATATCTGGCCAGAAAAATGACAACTATTGATCAGTTTTACATGAACAAAATGGGCAGTGTATTCACATTTGAAAAAAATATACTGTAAATGGATTTCACTTTTTCTTCTAAAATTTCTCTTGATTGGCAACGCTTAAAAACTAAAAGTTTTATTTTTTTTAAGAATGACATTCAATAACTGATTCTTTTTCTTTGTAAACTGAGATACAAAACAAAACAGATCAAAATGCCAAGATACCAGACGATGGAAGTTGTAAATGCTACATCAGCCAATCAATCTTTATTTTATATAGAGCCATTTCTGAAGTGTTATATTAAAATGGTTGAAATATCTGAGCCAAATTATTTAAAGTGTAAAATTCAGCACAAATAAGCATCTGCAAACTGTTATCTTCCTGCTGCATTATATCTCCTGAGAACAACTCAATATGGTGACCGAAGAACTGTTTAAGAAGAGGTGAATTTAGTAGAAAATATACTATTAGAGAAGAATATGAGGGTATTATGAGGTGATATCAGAATTGCAGGCAACAATTATTTGATACTGTAGTGAAGCAGAAAGAGAGTCTTTGTTCCATGAACAGTGTGAATTGGATATTACAGTATTTAAGAATTTGAAGATGTCACTAAAATAATATCTCTGAATAAGAAGAGTTTTGCTGAAGATAGAAGGTGCATATTGTATGGAACAGTACAACACAGTTGAATTGTGATTGGTACATTTTAGATGGTACAATGATTGCATAATGAGAACAGGATGATATAGCAGTCACAAATTAGTAATATTAAATGCCTCCAGTATGTTAGAATAGCAGTAAGTTGTTTATAAATCATATGATGGTGTGGTACAGTAAATTAATGACACTATACCAATGGTATGACCATTGTAATAATTTGCTGGAGTATTATAAAACTGCATACATTACAACATGTCAGATGCTTATCAAGACAAAACGCCATATCACCGTACAAAAAGGCAGAGCTACTCTAATAATGAGATGATATAGGGGACAAAATCACCAAAGTGAGAAAGAAGATAATTGATCGAGCTTAATTTGATTTTATGTAAATATCAAATCATATACACAAAGCTACCTTATATTTCAAGAAAATTACAGAGACTCAATCAGCAACATATATGGCATTCTTCCTCAAACAATCTATTTTGTGCCCAAAAATATCCCCTTCTCAATCTCAAAATGACGGGCTAGGAATAAACTATGGGATCTAAGCCTCTGAAACTGAAATCCTACAACAATCTTTCTTCCAAAGGATTACAGGCAATGACAGCATACCTGTCATGAATGAGAATCAATCATGGAAAAAAAAATCCTACTGCAATCTGCAGGACAAATTATCCAAGTTGTCTATCTGAAAACCATCACTAAACTGCCAACAGCAACTGTTGACATTGAGTTATTTCAGCAAAAAAAGAAAGAAAAGTATTTTTTTTCTCTTCAGAAAACCAGTTAGCATGTGATAATCTGTCAAGAAAACAAAATATCCCAAGCCTGCTTTGCATGAAAGTAAATTGCACCACACCCCTTTGAACCCATTCACTTGTCAGGAGCTCTACTAGATCAGTAAGAAACAGATTGATTCCCTCTACATATGTAGAAAAGACTAAAATGATCTCTCCTGACTCATTAATACATTTTGTTTTGGGTAATGTAGTAAGCCAACACTCTATTCAAGGCTTCAAAGATCTATCCTTTACAAGTATTTTTAAACAGTTATCCCTGCCAGGGCATGTTCACTGGAAAATACACTGCAAAGTAAAAGTGCCCTGCATAAAAGCAGATTATTGAGGATCTCCTTTTTCCATTTCAGTAATGCCTCATGGATTTCCTGACACTATATTACATGGCAAGCTTCATAAAACCTTTGCTTTATCTTACACAATACTGTCTAGGTTAGAAGAAACCCCTGACAACTGTCAATGCTATTCATCAGTGAACTGGACCTCTGCTGCTCTCTGGGAGAGCCATACCTCACTGACTGGGATGAGTGAGGCATTTTCCATTACTTGAAATAAACACTGTGTGAATACTTAGCTTGCTGCCCACCAGGCAGCTCCCACTGTAATCCTAGAGCTAACCCCACCCTAATTATTATTAAAAAGAAGGTAACTATGTATTAGGTTTATTCTGGTTTTATGTATGTTTCCTGCAAGAGATGGTAAACAGATTGCACAATGTCTTCATTGACCTTTGCAGTCCCATAAACAACAGGATCTGAAGACAGACAAATACAGATTATTAAGAGTCTTGAAATAGCAGGTAAAGTATGTTTGTTAATGGCAATTTGTTCCTTCAAAACTGTACCACATAACACACAGAAGATATTGTATGTAAATGGTGGCTTTACCTCAGTTAGCAGCTTCTTTAAAGGTGGAGAAAATTGATGCATCATAATAGTCTTCAAGGAAACTAAACCCTACATAACCCAAAATTCTACACGTCATATATTATGTCTAATGTCTCCTAACTTGTATTAGAAAATAAGGCAGTTTTTGCATCATATCTGTAATTTGCCTGAAGGAAAGAGTGCCAGATGTTATTTCATTGGGTACCACTGACTACCACTGGGGCAGATACAAGACCAAAGGGTGCTTTTCATTAATGTATGAGACAAAAAATGTCTTCTCTAAACATGGAGGATATTCTCAGCTTTCCAACTTTAACAACAAGAGTACTGGTCCCACCACCTCCCCAAATTCTAAAATTATCATTTGTTTTCTGATCAACCTTATACCAGCCAATGAGACCTTGCCTAGAAGAGATGACCACCGGGCTAAACACACAATAGCCTTTTACACTCTCATGCAGTTTACATATCTAATTTTAAAAAACATTAAAAAAGACAATTGACCATAATACAATATGCCTTCAAGTGACCTAAACCTTCCATAAATCACATATGTAACTGTATATTATAGATTTACCTGTATGCTGATCTGAATTTTTAATATTAAACTTGAGATTTTATTAAATAACATAAAAGGGGAAGGAAAGGTCTGTTTGTAGGTAACATTGTTCCTAAGATGGTGTGCTCAGCTTCAAATGAATTTGTACCAGTATTTCAAACTTGTATCATTATAATGGAAATATAAAAGAAAATCATCCATCCATCCATCCATCCATTTTCCAACCCGCTGAATCCGAACACAGGGTCACGGGGGTCCGCTGGAGCCAATCCAACAATTACACTTTCTTGGTGAGGTCCGCTGGAGCCAATCCAACAATTACACTTTCTTGGTGAAACCCCACAGTTAAGGGATTATTGTCCAGATTGTTAAAATGAAGGACAGCAGTGACAATCATGATTAAAGAACATTTTAAAGAAGTTACAGATAAAATAATACAAATGCATAAAATGGGTAAAAAACAACATTTAAGTGTCTGAATGCCCCAATGGGCACTGTTAGTTCAATTACCAAGTAGAAGCTACATCAAAAAACTGCGCTACTTAGAAAAGGTTGCCCTTCAAAACTTTCTACACAGACAGAAGGATTCTCACATGAGTAGCCACATAGAAGCCAAAATTTACTTTGAAGTTCAGTAATTCAGAGTTCAGTAGTTGAAAATTGATTAATGGTGCACCAGTCAATAATATCAAGAACCCTGCATAGCACTGGACTGAATAGGAGAGTGGCATAAAAGAACCCATTACTCAAAAAGAACCAAGCAAAAGCATATCTATAATCTGCCAGAAATGCCAGAAACCATGAGGAAGACCTAGATTCAATGTGGGAAAAGGTTTTATTTTCCTAGGAGACCAAGATAAGGCTTTTGGCAAAAGTTCAAAGAGATATGTATGAAGCAAAAACAACAATAGCCACACCTCAAACAACACCATTCCTACAGTAAAATTATGGTGGTAGGTAGCATTACGTTTGGGATGACCTTCATTGGCAAGAAACATGAATCTGGGAAACCTAAAGAAACTAAGTTTGGTGGTATATGCAAACAAACACAGCATGAAAATGTGTTTCAGTCTGTTAACAAAAATAGAAGGGTAGAAGAAAATGTTCATTTTTCAGCAGGACAATGATCTCAAAGACAAGTACCACTGAGGTGGCTCAAGGACAGCAAGGCTAATGTCCAGCAATAGACAAAGTCAAACCCGGTCACCTCAGTCCAACTGAGAATATGTGGCACTCATAATTGATATTCAAGTGTCGCCAAAATAACCTAAACAACCTACTGCTCAAAAAAAATGAAAGGAACACTTTTTAATCAGAGTATAGCATTAAGTCAATGAAACTTCTGGGCTATTGATCTGGTCAGTTAAGTAACAGACGGGGTTGTTAGTCAGTTTCAGCTGTTTTAGTGTTAATGAAATTAACAACAGGTGCACTATAGCAGGGGTCCCCAACCCCCGGTCCGCGGGCCACTACCGGTCCGCAGCCATCTGACAGCCGGGCCGCGAGAGAACTGCCGGCAACGGCGACTCACTCAGACTTTTCAGAACGCTTGGCGGGCGGGGCTTTGCAGCGGTGCAGAGAGAGGAGAGAGACCGAGGTGAGAGAGTATTACAACAAAGTATTTTTATGGTCCCGACAGTTTCCCCATATGACATGAGTCTGTAGAAATCACGTTACTACGAAGTACATTCAACAGATGCTTTCATTACAACGAAGTGACCTTGAAATGCTTGAACAAATCATCCACAGAGCAGTTAGATCTGTGGTTGCAGCTCAGTTGTGCACATTTGCACAACGATCCCCAAACAGAAACATTGTAAAAAAATCTCTTTCTTCGAACTTTCCTCGTACTGTTTTTTTTTTTTTGCTGTTTTTGTTTTCTGTGGTTTTCATTGATTCCTTTTGCTTATTGCTTGTTAACATTTGAAAAACATCCATTGGAATTTAACTCATTGTCACCCTCCTATAGAAACGGCAGACACGAAAAAAAGATAGCAGTGTTAATGTTTGTGATGTGCAATCTGTTGGATTGGCAAATGTAAAGCATATGTCTTTGTTATATGCAAAAAAAGAAGAAAAATCTCAGATTGCAAACGTATGCGAACTGCTTAATAACTTTAATAATAATAGAAATGTTATGTAAATTGTGTATAAAACTGCCCCCCCCCCCCAACCAACCCCCCCGACCGTTCCGTGGAAAATTTTGCATCTAATAAAGTGGTCCTTGCTGTCAAAAAGGTTGGGGACCACTGCACTAGAGGGGCAACAATGAGACGACACCCAAACTGGTGGAGGCCACTGACATTTTTCTGTCCTCTTCTTTTCTGATTGTTTTTTCACTAGTTTTGGATTTGGCTACGGTCAGTGTCACTACTGGTAGCATGAGGCAATACCCGGACCCTACAGAGGCTGCACAGGTAGTCCAACTTCTCCAGGATGGCACATCAATATGTGACATTGCCGGAAAGTTTGCTGTGTCTCCCAGCACAGTCTCAAGGGCATGAAGGAGATTCCAGGAGACAAGCAGTTACTCTAGGAGAGCTGGACAGGGCCACAGAAGGTCCTTAACCCATCAGTAGGACCGGTACCTGCTTCTTTGGAACAGGATGAGCACTGCCAGAGCCCTACAAAATGACCTCCAGCAGGCCACTGGTATGAATGTCTCTGACCAAACAATCAGTAACAGACTTTATGAGGGTGGCCTGATGGCCTGACATCCTCTAGTGGGCCCTGTGCTCACTGCCCGGCACCATGGAGCTCAATTGGCATTTGCCATAGAATACCAGAATTGGCAGGTCCACTACTGGCACCCTGTGATTTTCACAGATGAGAGCAGATTCACCCTGAGCACATGTGACAGACGTGAAAGGGTCTGGAGAAGCCGTGGAGAACGTTATGCTGCCTGTAACATCGCTCAGCATGACCGGTTTGGTGGTGGGTCAGTGATGGTCTGGTGAGGCACATCCATGGAGGGACACACAGACCTCTACAGGCTAGACAGCGGCACCTTCACTGCTATTAGGTATCGGGATGAAATCCTTGGACCCATTGTCAGAACCTATGCTGGTGCAGTGGGTCCTGGGTTCCTCCTGGTGCACGACAATGCCCAGCCTCATGTGGCGAGAGTAAGCAGGCAGTTCCTGGAGGATGAAGGAATTGATACCATTGAATAGCCCCCACGCTCACCTGACCTCAATTCAATAGAACACCTCTGGGACATTATGCTTCGGTCCATCCGACGCTGCCAGGTTGCACCTCAGAAGCTCAGTGATGCCCGGGTCCAGATCTGGGAGGAGATCCCCCAGGACACCACCCGTCGTCTCATTAGGAGCATGCCCCGACATTGTCAGGCATGCATACAAGCATGTGGGGGCCATACAAACTACTGAGTACAATTTGGAGTTGCTGCAATGAAATTTTGGCAAAATGGACTAGCCTGCCGCATCATTCTTTCAATTTGATTTTCGTGGTGTCTTTGAATTCAGCCGTCTGTAGGTTGATAATTTTCATTTCCATCAAACGATGTGGCATCCTTTCGTTCATAACACATTACCCAGTCCATAGCAGTATAGATATCCAGCACGATTTTTTTTCCCATTCAGATCTGATGTGTTTTCAAAGTGTTCCTTTAATTTTTTGAGCAGTTTAGATAAAACCTGCCCGGAAAAATGGTCCAACATAATTCACCAATAGTGTCCAAAGCTGAAAGATCCTTATCCAAAATGACTTATAGCTGCTATTCCCAGTTAAAGGTGGCTCTATAGAATATTAAAATATGGAGATTGAATATGCATGCAATCGGCAAATGTTCTTTTTTTTCTCCTTAAAATTTTTTCTTAGATAAATCAATGTCGCTTTAAAAAATACTGAACAATTTTCAGCTTCAGTGCTTTGAAATAAGAAAATCAACAATAACCAAATTTTAATGTTGGATTAGTTACTCAGTAAAGGTCATTATTCAAACAACTGAATACTTTTGCCATTACAAATATTTGTGAAATTCACTAAAATGGAAAAATGAAGATAATCTTCTAATTGTCTTTCAATAAAAAACAAGCCAGTTTTTGTGTTCAAAATTGGCATATGAAAAGAGAATGACACAGCAAATATGTGCTGGCACATATCAATAGTAAGATATAAATCCCACATTACTGAGAGAGCCAGAGAGTGGTGACAGGATGTTAAGAAAGAAAGAAAGATAAAAAATAGACACCCCTCCCATTCCCAAAGGAGAATAGCAACCAGTAAGCAGCGTTGCTATTTTGTGCTCATATGCTGTCATGTTTTCCACTGGCAGAGGTCGAATATCAGGTTTACTCTTAGTACACGAGTCTTACATTAAAGAACCACTTGATAATAATCCAATAGTCAAAATAAGCAACAGCTACCCAATGCTGAAAAGTATGATATCCTACAGGTACGCATCTTGGTAAACCATGATTGCAGTTAGGTTCATTAGCCTTATACTGTACAAATTTGTTTCACAGACATCTTTAGATCAAGATTTCACCCTGGAGACAGCTTGGTACACAGCAAGATGCAAAAGCTGACACAGAAACAATTGAAAAGAAAGATAACTGCTGAACTGATTAAGAATAACAGTGACAATACGGATGCAACCAGCAAACTTCAACATAAAAAGCTACTTTTTCTTGTTAAGGTTGTGCATAATTTTTGGAAACTGGATGTTTCTGAAGTTTCCATATTAACTGGTTTCTTATCAGTCTGAAGAGCCATTTTTAGTACAGTATCTGTGGTGCAATTGTTCGCACGTTTGGATTTAACTGAATGGTTTATGATTCAAGACCTCTGAGGTAAACAAATACTTTATTGCCACAGTCCAACACTACCTTTCTGGTGCAAACACAGTATCACTTTGCAATGTTCTTAACATTTTAAGGATGAACAACATAAATTGTTCTATTAATGGTCTTCCTGCAAAACGTTTCAGTAGATTACAAGATTAGAATGGTATGACCACATTACTCCACAGATGGCTTATGTAAACTGGCTTGACTATCACGATGGTTGTTTATTATGTTTTATAATTTTGTTATTCTGGACTCATAACTCTTTTTCATATCTGCTATTTTAAAACTGTTTTTAATACATTCAAGCTCCACCTGGTTTGTAAGTGATGCATATGTTATATATGCTATGCATGTATTTATTTTCAACAATGTACTGTTCAATTGTTAAACTGTGTTTGTATACTGTAATCCTTGTACATCACTTTATGATGGTTCGTACCATTAAGGATTGATTCACTGACCAAATATGGTTTGGAATATTCTGAACAAATATACTTGTATACATTTCAGGCCAAACCAGTTCAACAATCATTTTCATAACAAATACATGATGTTAAATGGGCCAGTCAAACTGAGAAGCTGTGGGGCTGAAAATCGTGGCAGACATGGGTCATCTAAAAAACGGAACAAACTAGAGAAAATCTGCCTGAAAAAATGGCCCAACATCACTCCCCAGTAGTGTGCAAACCTGAACAGCAATTTTTGTTTTTATCTCTTTAAAACTGTTTCTAAGATAAATCAATGTTACATTAAAAAATACTGAATAATTGTGGTTTGCTGTCGCAATAGCTGACCCTGCGCTCTGACCCACAAACGTCATGTGGAAAGAGAATTTCCACTTGAGAATAACTAATGTATATCAAATCAAATAAAAGAAAAAAAAAAAAGAACACATGATGTTAAAACTTAAAAAAGTGGCATTTGTTGTGATTTTTCTTCTGCGTCTTTTTGATGATTTTTCGATTGCATATGTTTGTTTACTTTCACGTGGTTAAATCACTGGCTTTTTATGTATTGATTTGTTTCTTGTTTGTTTTATGCCTGTTAATTATTGACCATGTTTATGCTGTATAAAACAACAGCTCAAAATGTGGTACACACTTTTAACATACAACAGTGTAATGCCATTTTCAGCCATGATAAAAAGTATTGGGAAAATCACCTTTACTTCCAACCAAGATTGGTAACCCTGGAGAGGAATCAATTTCCACAGGACACATTCCTGCATGTACCTATACACCCTCATATCAGACCAATTTAAAATGTTACAATAACATGACATGTATATGCTTGAGAGCAACTTTCATATTTACATCAAATAATGTGATGTAACAGAACTAATTAAATTTATATGTATAATTGTATAATAAACTAACTTGAATTGGTATTCATTTCATCTTCAAACTACAGGTAAAATTCTGTTACAATAAACTGCCAGGGACCTAAACAATATTTAGTTGTAATGAAAATTTAATTGTAATAAGATTTTGTATTTGTCACTATAGTGCTTTCTTAAACTTGCGTCCAGGCGTTTGCAATCATCTGAATACCTTCTTTCACGTTAATTTTAATCTTCTCCTGTCTACAAGTTATGCTGATGAGAATTTTTCTCAGCATTTCCTTGCGAAAATACACTTTCAGGGTGCGAATGATACCCAAATCCAGTGGCTGAAGCACTGCTGTGCAATTGGGTGGGAGGAATTCAACGGGAACAGTATCTAAATATGGAAGCATGTTGTGGGCAGCACAGTTATCAATCAGAAGCCGAATCATCCTTTCTTTTTCTTCATATTGTAAGGTTTCTGAACTCTTTTGGGATCCATCCCCCCCCCCCCCCACCCAATGGGGTGACACGCCGAAGTGCGTCCCGAAGCACAATTGCCAAGTCTGTGTAAGATTGTTTGTCCGGTGCCAAGGCAGGGCAACAGCAGGCTCACAGCGGTGCAGTGAGGCGCCACAGAAGCAAATCCTAAAAGATCGTGGTCGCGCTATAAGTCCCTGTCTTACACCCCAAAACATGAGGCTGAGTCTCAGTACTTTAGCAAAACCAGCTTTTATTCAGCTTGAAACAGGAACAGCACGGTTATTTATTGTAGTATGATCTGCCACTCTCCTATACACAGACACAGCAGTCAGGCATTGGCCAGGTTAGTGGCCAAGTAATCCTGTTCCCTGCATTTACAATGTTCCTTGCATCACCCATCGAGATCTTTTCTGTTTGCTACGGTGGTGAGCTGAACCCGAGATTTTTCTTCTTTTTTTGCTCGGTCTTTCAAGAAAGTTGACAGTGTCGATGACGAAATTCCGAATTCACTGGCAACGTCTTTTTTCTTTTTGCCAGAATCGAGAGCCACAAAATTGTAAACTTTTTTTTTTTTCTAATATGAACTGTTATTGTTTTTCGTGCCTGTCATTTCTATAGGAGGGTGACAATGAGTTAAATTCCAATGGATGTTTTTCAAATGTTGATGAGCAATAAGCAAAAGGTATTGCTGAAAACCACCGAAAACAAAAACAGCAAAAAAAACAGTACGAGGAAAGTTCAAAGAAAGAAAACTCTGTGTATGATTCATTTAGACATTTCAAGGTCTTTTGGGCACTTCGTTGTAATGAAAGTAGCTGCTGAATGTATTTCATTGTAATGAGATTTCTATAGACTCATGTCATATGGGGAAACTGTCGGGACCATAAAAATACTTTGTTGTAATGAAAAGTTCATTGTAAAGATATTCATTGTAACGGAATTTTACCTGTATTATACTTCTTTAATCACTATGAGTGATCTATGGCTTGCATGTGGCAATATGCTGCTTTAATCAAATCATTTTAATCTCAAAATTATAGTAGACTTTCACATATTATTTGAACCCATTTCTTAAATTTCAGGTCATAATTTTCTTAAGCTTATCTCAGCAGCATCAGATGTAAGGCAGCAACAAACACGGGAGAGAACTGTAGTCTGTCTAGTTTATCTAAGGGCAAACTGTTGCACACAACCATAATCACATTTAGAGGGTTATTTTAGAGTTAACAATTAACCTACTTTACAAATCATTGGACTATGGGAAAAAACTGGAATACATGAAGAAATTGCATACAGCCATATAAAGAATGTACACTCTACTCATAGATAAGAAAATAGCTTGGGAAATTGAACCCTGCAAAGGTAAAAAAAAACAAACAAAAAAAAAAAAAACTAAAGAATTTGTACTTTTGACACTGATAAACCCTTCTTACTGTACAGCAATATTTCTAAATAAAACTTTATGTGCTATTCATATTTAAAACCTATGTTGCTTGTTAATCCTATAATGATTCTTATAATCAGATACATTTTGAAAGCAGTAAAAATACTTACTATATTCTGAGAAAACTCAATACATAAAAAGCTGATATGTAATTTCCCCAGTTTCAGAGGATTATTAGTTAAGGACTGAAAGACGTTAGTAAATACACCTTCACAACAAACTGTAGGCTTTTTCTATTACATTAACAATTCTGTCAATGTAGTACTCACCATCCAGGGACAACCAGTCCATCTGTGTACTGGGCAACACCATTGAGTTGCGTGCGCGATACTCAAATAACACAGATGCAGAGATTACTTGATTCTCCAAGGCCACCTGTAGTGCCACCAAACCTGCTTCATGTGCTGAAATAAAAACACAACAACCACTTGATTGGCTAAACTAATGAGAACAACTGCAAGGTAAAAGTCACTTTTCAAGTTTCTGTAGAAAATATTTGATTAGGAGAAGAAATATGAAAAATTCTAGTATTTTTATGATTAGTGTTGTTAAAATAAGAAAGAGTCATTACAAGATTATTAAAAATATCAGACTTTTTTTAAAACAACATGAGAAAGCAAATTACCTGAAAAAAGTATACAGTATATCCTTAATAGTGTCTAAAAGCATTACGTAACTTGAATTAGTCACATAACTTGGTTCCCATGATGTGGGGCAGTTTAAATAGTCATACTGAATACTTTACTGAATATACAGTACTGTGCAAAAGTTTTAGGCAGGTGTGAAAAAATGCTGTAAACAAAGAATGCTTTCAGAAATATAAATAATGATTGTTTATTGTTATCAATTTACAAAATGCAAAGTGAGCGAACAAAAGAAAAATCTAAATCAAATCAGTATTTGGTGTTACTACCTTTTGCCTTCAGATCAGCATCAATTCTTATAGGTACACTTGCACAAAGTCAGGGATTTTGTAGGATTATAGTCAGGTGTATGATCAGCCAATTCTACCAAACAGGTGCTAATGACCATCAATGTCACAAGTAAGTTGAAACACAGTCAGTAACTGAAACAGAAACAGCTCTGTAGGAGGCTTAAAACTGGGTGAGGAACAGCCAAACTCTGCTACCAAGGTGAGGTTGTGGAAAACAGTTTCATGTCATGGCAAGATTGAGCACAGCAACAAGACACAAGGTAGTTATACTGCATCAGCAAGGTCTCTTCCAGACAAAGATTTCAAAGCAGACTGGGGTTTCAAGATGTGCTGTTCAAGCTCTTTTGAAGAAGCACAAAGAAACGGGTAACGTTGAGGATTGTAGACGCAGTGGTCGGCCAAGGAAACTTAGTGCAGCAGATGAAAGACACATCAAGCTTATTACCCTTCAAAATCAGAAGATGTCCAGCAGTGCTATCAGCTCAGAACTGGCAGAAACCAGTGGGACCCAGGTACACCCATCTACTGTCCGGAGAAGTCTGGCCAGAAGTGGTCTTCATGGAAGAGTTGCAGCCAAAAAGCCATACCTCCGACGTGTAAACAAGGCCAAGCGACTCAAGTATGCACGAAAACATAGGAACTGGGGTGCAGAAAAATGGCAGCTGGTGCTCTGGACTGATGAGTCAAAATTTGAAATATTTGGCTGTAGCAGAAGGCAGTTTGTTCGTCGAAGGGCTGCAGAGCGGTACAATAATGAGTGTCTGCAGGCAACAGTGAAGCATGGTGGAGGTTCCTTGAACGTTTGGGGCTGCATTTCTGCAAATGGAGTTGGAGATTTGGTTAGGATTAATGGTGTGCTCAATGCTGAGAAATACAGGCAGACACTTATCCATCATGCAATACCATCAGGGAGGCGTATGATTGGCCCCAAATTTATTCTGCAGCAGGACAACGACCCCAAACATACAGCCAAAGTCATTAAGAACTATCTTCAGCATAAAGAAGAACAAGAAGTCCTGGAAGTGGTGGTATGGCCCCCACAGAGCCCTGATCTCAACATCATCGAGTCTGTCTGGGATTACATGAAGAGACAGAAGGATGTGAGGAAGCCTACATCCACAGAAGATCTGTGGTTAGTTCTCCAAGATGTTTGGAACAACCCACCAGCCGAGTTCCTTCAAAAACTGTGTGCAAGTATACCTATAAGAATTGATGCTGTTTTGAAGGCAAAGGGTGGTCACACCAAATATTGATTTGATTTAGATTTCTCTTTTGTTCATTCACTGCATTTTGTTGATTGATGAAAATAAATGATTAACACTTGATTGATAACAATAAACAATCATTACTTATATTTTTGAAAGCACTCTTTGTTTACAGCATTTTTTCACACCTGCCTAAAACTTTTGAACTACACGTTTTGAAGGTTGCTTAACTTGAATTCCATTACTTTGTTATATTTAAAATTAAAAATACACAATTGCACAAAATCAGGCACTAAACATCAACTTAGACTGATCTCTGTAATCAACATCTAATTTAAGTACTGTTATAATTACTAGATTCATAATTATTACTGATGAAGAGCTCCTTATGAACCTGTAATGAAAAAAGTTAGATTACTGAATGCTTGCATATGTGCTGAATACACATTGGCAATTGTAGCTTTTTACAAAATAATTTTTATCTGAATGTAGGGGTTTATATTGGCTTATTTTTTAACACAAATAGCTGAATCTAACAGTGCCTCTTACGCAGAAACTGCTTTCTGTGACTGCACTAAAAGAAGTGACCTTGTATTACCAAACTGAGAATGCCTATTACAGATGCTCTCAAATTCATATGGGCAAAATGAATTGTTGCTGAATTCCAGTTGGCTGAATGTCATTGAGAGCTTTGTACGAATTAGTTCCACAGTATGTTCTGCATCTGCAAACACTGTGCAATCAACTGAACAAAAGGGAGACTACTGTTTTCGGCACTGTGACTTTACACATTGCATTGCAACAAAAGCTAATTTAAACTGTGCTAACAATAATGTACTGATGAATGAAAATCATGTCAGGCCACTGATTTCTTTACTCTTCTACTTTGTCAAAGACAGACATGAGAATGTTTTGGCAAAGTGTTACTGCATTTGAAATGGAGAAGTAAGGATGCATTCCTGAGGTAATTAGGAAATAGCTTCTGCTTAAATTGCAGTTGTCCCTAACACCAGTTATTGAGCTAATTATCACTACAGACTTGAGCAAGAGTACACATACATTTTCTTTATTATAAATATTACTAATATGGTTGATTTCAAGCTTGTCTTATCATAAAATCATTATATTGCAAGATAGTTAATCTATAGACTGTATAAATATAATATGATTATAGTTTACACCATACAGTCAATTTTGATAAATGAATGCAGCAGTTGCAACAGTTTAAAGAGCAGCAAATAACATATATTTTCAGAATTTTCAAAACAACTAATATAGTTGATCCTACATAAATCATTCTCCTAAACAAGTGAATTAAATACTCAAATATATGGAAATTAACATGGAAGAGCATTCACGATATATAGTGATACAACATTCACCTGATCAACATATAACAGAATTTTAAAAAAGAAAAATTTGTAATTATTCATTTTCTGTTAAAATGAGAAGTGCCACTGCTACAAGCGCAAGATCAGAAAAGCAAAGAAAAATAAGGACCTATTACAATGTGCATCATACAGACCATTCTCACTTCTGAATGTGATGTTAAGACAAAGTTTTAGGCAGAAGGATTGAGAAAGTGCTTCCTTCAATAAAATCACAATACCAAATCGGATTTATTAAAGACAGACACTTAGCTTCCACTCTTTGACACCTGTTTAATGAGTACATTAAAGAGTCAGCTCAGGTTGGATGAGAGGCGAGATTGCATTGGTTTGGACATGTGCAGATGAGAGATGCTGGGTATATTGGGAAAAGGATGCTAGGCACGAGGAAAAGAAGAAGGCTTAAGAGAAGGTTTATGGATGTGGTGAGAGAGGACATGCCGGTGATGGGTGTAACAGAACAAGATGCAGAGGACAGAAAGATATGGAAGTAGATGATCCGCTGTAGCAACAGTGGACAGGAGCAACCGAAAGAAGAAGAAGAAGAATTTATTTTGGGGATTGTCTACCTTTTTGTGTAATTTTTATGTTTCTTTAGATTCATGGTAGTTTCATTATAAAGACATGCTGTTAGATTGATTAGCAACTCTAAATTACTCTATTAAGTACAATTCTGTGAATGTGTTTATAATGCTAAGATTTCTTGCAGCTTTAACTTTCATAAAATTAGATTTCAAAATGGACCAATAAATAATAAAATACATAAAAAAAGATTAATGCTGCAATAGGATTAAAATATCTTCTAAAGAAAACAAAGATTGGATAAAGCAGCTACAGTGAAGTATTTCATTAAAAAATATACTGACTGGAAAAATAAATTAGACAGTAAATGTACATGAGCAGTTTGTTTAGAAAAAGCAAAATGACAGAAGATAAAGGAAAAAGTAACCTTATTTCATATTTGAAAGGACAGTACGTACAATAGAAAATGTGTGTTGGGACTTTAAAAGACTTTAAAACACTTTGTTTCTTTATGAAACAAAGAATTCAATATCCATGAAAGCAAGTTCTCACTGTTGGGTACACTTGCTGTCAAGCCAAAATGCAATTTAAAAAAAAAATCACCATTCACCAATATGCCCATTCTTTACACAATATCCTTCCTACGTTCCTGTTAACATCAGAAAGTTTACACCGGTCAAATCCTGATAATGATTATGTTTTGCTGGCATGGACAAACATTCGTACAACATCATGTTAAACAGATTTTGTTTGAACAAAATGTAAATTTCAGTATAACAAACGTTTTTTGACCAAAAATGACCACCAAAGACAATAATGCAATGCAAAAAATACTTAATGTCATGCCTACACTTTCACCAAGTCTCACGAAACCTGCAACAGGCTGTCTTGTTCTTATAAGACCAAAAGAAAGTGACCGTCTGTTGCAAAGTTTCCTGTCTTGGGAAGTCTTGGTAAGACAGGAAGTGTCTTGGTGTGAGTATAGGCGAGAAATTATACACATAGCTGAATTCTGAGTCAGTGCTTAACCAAGTGTTTGAGTAGGTAAGCGTGTCGTGCTGATACTGTACTGTTTTGAGTTTCATGGTGCTTCTCAAAGTTTTCTTTGGGATAAACAAAAAAAAAGTGAGAAATGGCATCAGTTTATGCTGAAAGAAAAATTAACAATCCTGGAAAAAGTTCATTCTGGAATGCAGAAAAAATGACATGGCGAAAGCATTCTGAATGGCGCCTTCAATGCTGTCAACTATTCTGAAGGATCAAAAAAAATAGAAGACAAAGTTAAAGATCAGACATTAGGACCTGAACAAAAAATTGTATTTCGATCTAACATCTTATTTTCATTCTGTATTCATACCCGTATTTCTATAAAAACATTACATCTATCCGTTCAGTTTCATTATGGATTCATACCTGTATTTCTATTTTTAAAAAATTACATCTAATGACTCATTTTCATATAAAATATTTTTTGCAGTTTAAGAAGCGCTGATTTATTATACATGTATTGTCAAGCTTGAGTTGCAGAATTAGTTGCACAAGAGACAGTACGGTGAGTCCAGTTTGGATGTTAAATGTTCTAAACACTGTGTGACAAGCACATTGGGCTGGTGACGTTACAGCAGGCGACTTGATGGCGACCCTGGTCACAATAGTATATGTATTTCCTCATACTCGTTAAGATAAAATATTTTTATGGTCCCATGAATTTTGTTACAACTGGAATGCTACCTGTATAAGTTTTTAAAAATAGTTTCACTTTTAGCTTCAATTCACTTATAGCAGTTAAACTTTTGAAATTTGCAACAATAAATTTCCACTTTGATATTGCCTGTATATTAGCAAATAAAAGTTGTTACAAACTTTTATGTATGGTCTATAGAGATTACTGGCATAAACCACGAGAGTATTTCAATAAAAGCCACACTCATGCAAAGTCATAAATAACATAAATAATTTTTCCGTTTTGAATGGAATTGGGCTTGAATTACATAATATGTTTATGCTGAACCAATGGCAGCTGCTTTAAATTTTAAATACAACACAAAGTCAGTTTCTGCCAGGAAGTTCTTTGTAACTGAAACTGGCTGGGCTCTTGCCACCCCACATGCTTTTTCCACATAAAAAGACTGAATAAAAGTATCTCCCTTGCAAACTGATGCATCTGACCACACCACATCTAAGCTTTGTTTTTTTGGAGGCATGTCGCCTTTCTGCACATTGACAAACAGTGTATTTGAAAAGGTGTTATCCATTTGCTTTGCCAATAGCATGACTTCTGCCTGACACCGTGAAAAAAACTCCCCATTTCATTAATATAACATCTCTCACCAAACGGTAACATTATGTTGCAAACCTTATGCAATAGCCATTGCCAGCAGTGTGCTAGTTTACCCATCACTTCAAGACATCACCATCTAGGACTTAAAAACTGAGAGTCTGAAAAGGGTTAGTTTTCACAATAGAAAGAACTCACTTTCACTTTATTAATTTACTGCTATAAACAGTATCAACAAGTCAATTTCTAAAAACCTTCTAAGTTGACTGCATTTTAGTTTCTTTACTCAAATACACTTTGTTTTCTTTGTATTCTTTAATTGTTCAATACTAAATCTGTAGGATTACTTGAATGCATAGTATTAAAGTATGGAGTTTACACAAAAATTTAAAAATGACCAAATCTGTATTTTTCTAATTTTGTCAATTAACATTAAGGAAAAAAATGAAAATGATGTACAGTAGAAACAATTAAAATAGGTTAAGTATCATATTTATAACACCCAGACTGCAATGTTTATTACGGGATATGGTACTGATCTGAAAGATATGGCATGGCCTACTCTATATTATTGATATGGTATAAAAGTCAACCCAAAGCATATGATATCCAATGCTATAAAGTAGTTTGTAACTAAAACATAATCTGTATTTTGATTTGTTGAGTTCAACTTTAAAGTGGCTTTTACTATCGTGTCCTCTCAGACATATGAAGTCTCAAAAATCCGCAAGACTAAGATGTGAATAACAGGGTAATCTAAAAAAAAGATCAGAAAGAACAATTTGACCTTGAGAGTGCTGACGTATTGCACTTCTATCAGTTTAATACCTTATGGAACACCATCTACAATAAGTAAACATGGATTAACAAAAAGCTGAAATGTAAACCGGTGTTCTTTAAAATGTATTTTACGTCATACTCAGCATAAAATAGCAGAGCTATATGGTGTTATAGATAAAAGGGCAGTGAATCTGAATTAGCATAAGCCGCCTTATGTTTCAGGAGGAACATTGTGGTTTTCGTCCTGGTCGTGGAACAGTGGACCAGCTCTACACCCTTAGCAGGGTCCTGAAGGGTGCATGGGAGTTTGCCCAACCAGTCTACATGTGTTTTGTGGACTTGGAAAAGGCGTTTGACCCTGTCCCTCGGGAAATCCTGTGGGGGGTACTCCGAGAGTATGGGGTACCGGATCCCGTGATAAGGGCTGTTCGGTCCCTGTACGATCGGTGTCAGATCTTGGTACGCATTACCGGCAGTAAGTCGAACCCAATTCCACTGAGAGTTGGACTCCGTCAGGGCTGCCCTTTGTCACCGATTCTGTTCAGAACTTTTATGAACAGAATTTCTAGGCGCAGCCAGGGCGTTGAGGGGGTCCGGTTTGGTGGACTCAGGATTGGGTCACTGCTTTTTGCAGATGACGTTGTCCTGTTTGCTTCATCAGGCCGTGATCCTCAGGTCTCTCTGGATCGGTTCGCAGCTGAGTGTGAAGCGACTGGGATGGGAATCAGCACCTCCAAATCCGAGACCATGGTCCTCAGCCAAAAAAGGGTGGAATGCCCTCTCAGGGTTAGGCGCTAAATCCTGCCCCAAGTGGAGGAGTTCAAGTATGTCGGGATCTTGTTCATGAGTGAGGGAAGAATAGAGCGGGAGATCAACAGGCGGATCGGTGTGGCATCCGCAGTGATGCGGGCTCTGCATCGGTCTGTCATGGTGAAAAAGGAGCTGAGCCGCAAGGCAAAGCTCTCAATTTACCAGTCGATCTACGTTCCTACCCTCACCTATGGTCACGAGCTATGGGTAGTGGCCGAAAGAACGAGATTGCGAATAGAAGCGGCTGAAATGAGTTTCCTCCGCAGGGTGTCTGGGCTCTCCCTTAAAGATAGGGTGAGAAGCTCAGTCATCCGGGAGGGGCTCAGAGTAGAGCCGCTGCTCCTCCGCATCGAGAGGAGTCAGATGAGGTGGCTCAGGCATCTGATCAGGATGCCTCCAGGATGCCTCCCTGGTGAGGTGTTCTGGGCACGTCTAACCGGGAGGAATCCCCAGGGAAGACCCAGGACACGCTGGAGGGACTATGTCTCTCGGCTGGCCTGGGAACACCTTGGGATTCTCCCGGAAGAGCTAGAAGAAGTGGCCGGGGAGAGGGAAGTCTGGGCATCTCTGCTCAAGCTGCTGCCCCCGCGACCTGATCTCGGATAGTAGAAGAGGATGGATGGATGGATGGATGGATAAGCCGCCTTAATCTGGGGTGTTCATAAAAAATGTAACAAATTACTTTATGAGGTAGAAGTACATAGTAAACAAGAATGGTTGTACCGAATATTTGAAATATTAAAATATGTGCTTTAATTTAAATGTTTAAAGTCTAAATACTCTTGATTATTACAGAAATGTATGTGTAATTTTTTCATCCTCTGATAGAAGTCCATAGAGGACTAGATCCCCACTAAAAAATCTAAAATTATATTCATAGTCACTGGCCTTGAAACAGTCTAAAATGATGCCCCACATGTTTCTTTGTCATTTTTAACCTTCTGGCAGTGGCTCTTAGAAGGCTAGGACCACAGGAAAAGAATCAAATATCAATAATATTATATTAATACTCAGCATCCTCGAAATAGCATAAAACTACACTCCACATTCCTATACTAACAATCCCAATTATTTCAAAGTTTTGTGAAAAGGACCCCTGGGGCCGGTTGATGTGGTATGCACAACTTCAAGTCCTTTGCATTATTTTTGCTGAAGACAACTATAAGTTTACTTTTTATAATAAGGTTTTAATTTCCTGCACAAAACTACGAGACAACCCTAAAAAGTTTTGACATTGTGCATTACTACATATCAAGATCAATTAAACAGTTGATCAAACAGGTCAGGAGGCACAAAAAAAACCCTGTGATTTCAAGATGTTCAGAAGTAAGATCTATGAACACAAAATTCCACCAGTCCCAACATTTGAATATGTATTGTAGTGCTTATGAGCTGATAAAAAATTAGCAGTATGTTGAAAAGTGCACTTTTCCTCCTGCAATATGCATCTCACTATCACATTTAAACCAGCTCCCTTTAGCTACTATTATTCCCACAAAGAAATTGCTGTCTTAATTTATCTGTGGAAAGATGCTATAATATAATCTCTATTTTAATATTAAATGTATCACAGTATTTGTTGCTTATCTAATAAAATAGCTACAGAAAGAATCCTACACGTGAATTTTGAATCTCCCCAAAGTTACTTTTTTATTTTTCCAAAAAAATAGCTTGATATTCTCTTACCTAAAAGGACAGTGAAGCATTTGATTTTTTCCCACAAGGTACTTCACTAATAAAAGAAATGTGTCTTTGTGATCTTACTGAGTAACTAATTTAAAAAATGGTAGTCACTTTTTTGCAGATGAGTCCAAGAGATGAAAGCGAAAGTACAGTTTTAACAGACAGTAGTAGACCATTCATTAAAGCATAGTATTTTCTTGTTTCTTAGATGAAACATTTATATCTAGAACTTTGTTCCCAGTCAGCTGGAAACCAAAATTAGGTTTTATTTCAAGACATGAATGTGTGTATGTAGCATTAAATAGCTTTAAAACTAAACTAGTGGCAGGGAGCAAGAAATAAATAATTATATTGTTATTTCTGGTATAAACGTCTACAGCACATAGCACCCTAGCTTTAAAGTCATAAGCCCTAAAATCTCAGGCACAGTATTTCTTGACACAGTATGCTGGAACATTCAGTCCTGCCCAGAATACTGTTTGGTTGTGAACCTGTAGTGAGGATACAGTTCAGAGTTGCAGGGAGCTAGAGCATATCCTGAAAGAAACTAGATTTGGAAGGTGCACCAGTCATTTGTACAGCACACTATTAAACACATGTGGTCAATTTAGAACTGTGAATAAATCAAAACTGTGTGCCATTGTAGAGGTAGAAGAATTTAAGAGGCACAAAATACACAAAAGCAGAAAGAGAATGTGCAAATTTTACACAAAGAGTAACCAATTGTGGGATCTGATTCCTGGAAACTGCTTTTTAATTTAATATATAATGTTTTCATATTGTTTATTTTCACGTTACATTTAACAACAGAGGCACAGCTTAAACATGTAAAACTTGCCTGGGGACATAACTGAAAAATGGTGGACCTCTTTGGCAGTTTTCAAACATAAATGGTGGCGGTTTTAATGGAGAATATAAAATGGAGCTAAAACAAAAACATGAAGGGACATGTGTTTCTCTTTTTAATTTGAAAACAAATATAAGCATGTCAGTCCATTTGCAGAGTGTTTTTAAAGATATATACAGTATATAAGGGTACATTTGTGGGTCACAAATCACCCTGTTCCAGAGCATAATGTCAGCACTACTGAATAGTGTTACACATAGTGAGATGATTTATCAAGTCAGAATTAGGATCCCAGTTTGCGTATATACTACATTTATTCCTGTACACTGAATACATTTTTTTTGTAGTTCCACAATGTTATTACTTTTTGATAGCACTTACTATGAAAGGTTACCTATAAAATAAACTGGTTGACTGGTCTTTCTAGTATCCATTCCATTCAATTTGAATATAAAGCAATACATAGTGGATCAATTTCAAGAAAGGCATACCTGGGCAATAACATCGAAGCACACCTGACTGAATCAGGGATGCAGGGACAGTGATCTGATCAAAGATACAAGAGTAAAGATCACTGCCATCAATCCAGGGACCTGTAATTAGCACTTTTACTCCTCCCTGCAAAACACAAACAATGCATATATCAAAGCAGGCACTGCAGTATGAACCAGACATTCTCAAAGCTTAAGAAAACAGGATTATAACTAATACATTCAAAAGAAAATGAACCCACCCACAAAATAAGCAGAAAAGTAAACTATGTAGCAAATATATTGTATATTGCAAAAAAGAAAAAACAAAACAATTAAAATAAATCAGTGATGTAGTTAATATGCAAATAATTCTGCATTGTATTATGTACTCTATTTTAGCACAGCATTTAAGAATGATCATGAGTCTGACAATACTATCCTTTGCTTTCTATTGTGTTTTTGGTCAGACCTCTGTTACAGTAGTCATACCTTTACCAAGCCCATTGTTTTGTACCTGCATTAAAAGTGGTGCAATTACACTTGTTTCAGGAAGCAAGGCAACACAGTTTATTTCAATAGCAATAAGCATTGAACCAATATATAGAGACCAAAAAAAAAGATAAATAACAAAGCATGAAGACTGCATTACTGATATTTTACAAAATAAACTCTCATCCATTTACTCTGAATTCTTATAAATCTCAAGGATTTATAAGGTGTCAAGGATTTGATAGGCTCCGTATTTCAATATATTTGTAAAATATATATTGTACACAATTCCTGGGTTTAGTAGAAAAGCTAGAAAATCAACTCTTTCTTGTTTAGCAACACACATTTCTGTGATTTTCTTTTTGTTAAATTTATAAAAATATACTTTTATTTTGGAAAAATATTACTACATTACTAAACAAAAGGTAATATGCTTCTATTTGTGCACTGCACATATTTACAAGATTGTTTGTATATTTATAGATTTACAGTGTATAAGTTCAAATGCCTGGCTGGATGGATGCCCTCTTTTCAGGCAGTGATTAAAATAGATATACAGTACTGAGTATGTCCAATAAGGTTTACAAAGTATGGGCATATGGTGTGATGAAAAATTCTGACTGTATTGGTAGATACTATTAAAATGTATTTAAAATACTTTTTATTTATTCATAAGAGAAGTACTGATATGCAAATTTGCCAAAGTGCTTTTGCAGCGAACATACTGTGTTTGCCACTGACATTTTTCACTGAATGTTTTCCTGGAAATTCACCATGGTGTGAGCTTAAATAAACATTTTATTTCCCAGTGCCTTTGCGAGGTCATCATGACATCACAGACCTGTAGCAGACATGTACAGAACTTCAGAGCTGCGTACTGTAAGCATACTCCGCTTACAATCAAGTCGCTGGCCACTCAGCTTTGCACATGTGTGACGTCACTACGTCAACTCGATCATTTGAGGGGCACATTAGTTGACCATAATGAGAATTTTATGAAAATACTTTGTTGTTCTACATAGATTCATTGTACATTGAATCTTCACTACTAGATTAAGCATGTTATGCTCCTTACAATCTAGAACAAATCAGGGACTGACAGGCACAGCCCCAGGAGTATATAATGTTAATCTCTTGCATCACATCTCTTGAAGTCTGGATGTGCAGGTATGCACCAGTACACATACATTATCTGCTGGTACTCCAAAGCTCAAACAAAGAATTGCCAGTACAGCGTAGTATGAACTGATGTTTGAGTCCCAGAGCGGTAGCCAACTCACCGTGCATCGGATCAATTTAAAGGGACAAATGCATACACAATTAGAAATACTGTTCAGCACTTAGTCAAAATAAACCTCAGAAGCCCGCATTCTCATACCTTTCAAGGACAGAAAAATAATAATAATAATAAAAAAGATCTAAAATATTTAAATTTTATTTTTACTATTTCTAAGGCATTTCTATCTTTCTGATGGAAGACAAAAATAAGAAGGATCTGCTCAGATAGACAGGAAACAAAAAAGATGTGCCAGCTGTGTTCAACCTACAAAAAGACATGCCAACTATGTCTAATCTACAGTACCTATACAGATCCTTCACACTTTTTCCTTCTATCAAAAAGATAAATACCTTGTAAATAGTAATACATCTTTGGCTATTATTATTTCATATAGTTTAAGATTTGTTGCACATATGTTTGATGTGTGTTCTCTTCCCTTACTTGGACATGGAGCACAGCAGGAGAGCTTACAGCAAGTTGTACAGACTTTTTGAATTTTTTTCAGTACTTTGTTTTTACATTTGCAGGTATCATACCCCTTCCCTGTGGCCTCCACTGGGACCTTTCCTTAAACGTTTTCTTTTTCTTTCTTTGCACCACTCACTGCTCTTCCCTACATGTCCTTCATGCCTTGCCTTTCTTTTTTCTTCTCTGTCCAGGTCAAAAGGAGACAAAATTTCTCCTGTTGTCTCTTTTGCTAGAAGAATCACAAAAATTGCTCTTTAAACCTGGGTACTTCCTACAGTGTAACAATACCTATAATTGGTATTGTTTGCTCCTCATAGCTAACATCAGGTGTGCAATCCAATATAATGGAATAATACATGTTACTTTCTCTGTTGTGCAATTAATGAGCACATTTTGAAATGTTTTGCAGGTGCTTTGTCACTCTCAACATGTTCTATGTGCTGTTTCATAAATGCCCTTCTCTTCATATACTGTAGTAAATAATGATGATCAAACACATCAAATAACAAATTCGAAAAGCATGCTGCTACAGAGAATGCAACAAACTTCACAAAAATAACAGTGGGGGAACGATGATTTTTATTTTCAATAAGAAACAAGTATTAACCGTCCTAGGCTTGTTTTGTTTCTCACATGTGACGAGTCATCCCTTGTGGAGATTTCCAATTGATTTTTTAGTTAAATAATTTGCAAATCAGTTCTCTGTCATGCAAAACAAGAAGCTGCTTTTCCCACAGAGTATTCCGTGGTGTAAAGAAATCCCATGTGTGGATTACCTAACAATATAATCTAATAGTTAGCAACTATAGATAGATATTGTTAATCTGGCCCTGCCATCCTAAGTGTGTGTGATTTATATTTTATCACAGCATCTTGTCTCAGATAGCTAAGCACATGCCACTAGCTCTCAATCACGTAATACAGTTGAAAGCTCCTGCTGACCCATACTTAACAGATAACATACCTACAAAATGTAATTCTATAAGACTGAGCCAATCAAATGCCTCCCATGTAAATATAACCAATTTTATTCTCCCTCCCATTTGTGCCATCTTACTTCCCAAATGTAAGCAAGTGGTGTTTAGAATATAAAAAACTTAGAATGCAGCCGGTGTAGCATGTTGGGGCCCTAGATAATTGCCTAGGTCACCTAAGCCACAGGCTGGCTATGTGTACAGGTCTCTGAAGTGACCTGACTATAGATGAGTTACTTCATCCAAGTGCGCTCTGATAGTTCTCCAACCGTTCATTTCAAACAGCTTTCTTGTTCTTCTCAACCAAAGAAGCCTGGCCAACATTGCAGGATAAGAAGGTATATTATTCCCCGAGCCCCAGACAAGACATGCTCTGCTCCTAATGTAATCATACTGTATACGGCATATATAATGAGGAGCAAGCCTTATGTGGTGCCTGCTGAAGCAGTGTGAAAAGAACTCTGAAGCTGTCAGTTGGGGATGGGCTTTATTTCCATTCCATCCTTCTGTTTTAAGAGCTGAATGCCACTGCAGACAACCAGCTTTGGAACTAGCTTATTCATAAGAGAAGTACCATTCATCATATTCTTTGCATTAAAGCTTTGATAATACACATATGACCAGCTGATCAAGCTAAACTCTTTGCTTGACTGTTTAACTGTACCATTTTTTGGGGGGGGTGATATGATTTTCATGTTTGAACATGTTTGAATAAAATGTTAATTCTCTTTAAATTATCTTAGCCTTTAGCAAGACACATACGAACAGCAACATTAAGTTCTATATCATAATAAATATTGAGACTGACCAATAGAGTAAAAATTATTGTAATAATATATATGGCCATATAGCCCAGCTGTAGTACAGGGTAATACACAATCACATGCAAAAGTTTGGGCACCCTTGCTTAACATGTCTGTTTCTGTGAACAGTTAAGTGAGCAGAAGATAACTGTTCACCAAAAGGCATAAAGTTAAAGATGGCACGTGTCTTTCATGCATTTTATGCAAGATTAGTGTATCGTTTTTGTTTTGTACAATTGCACAGTGAAAAAAAAGAAAGGAGGGCCATGCAAACGTTTGAGTAGTCCAAAATATTTGAGGTCTCAGATAAATTTTCCCAACGTCTCAGGCCCTAACTAGCTTGTCAGGGCTATGGCATGTTCACAGTCATCGTTAGTAAACCCCAGGCAATGCAAATTGCAAAGCTGTATAAATTCTCAGACTCCTCAAACCTTCTCCCAACAATCAGTAATCATGGGCTCCTCTGAGCAGCTGTCTCACACTCTGAAAAACAAAATAATTCATGCTCACAAAGCAGAAGAAGGCTACAAGCAGACAGCAAAGCATTTTCAGACAGCTGCATCTTCCTTTTCTAAAGGTTTTAAGAAATAGTAGTTAACAGGAATGGTGGAGGTCAAGGTGAGCTCTGGAAAACCAAGAAAGCTTTCTGAAAAAACTGCTCATTGGATTGCTGGAAAGGCAAATAAAAGCCCCCATTTGACTGCAAAAGACCGTCAGGAAGATTTAGCAGACTCTGGAGTGGTGGTGCACTGTTCTACTGTGCAGCAGCACCTGAACAAATATGACCTTCATTGTAGAAGAAGCAGAAGAAAACATTTTCTGCATCCTAGCCACAAAATTCAGCAACTGAAGTTTGCAAATAAACATCTAAACAAGCCTCAGGCATTTTGGAAACAAGTCCTTGGCAAAGGTTCTGTATGTTGAAGAAAGAGTATCGAATTCTAAGAAAATGTCTCCAACTAATAAGCATGGGGGAGAATCGATCATGCTTTGGGCTTACAGCCCAGTGGCACAGGGAACGTGTCATTGATACATGTAAGACTGGATTCAAATAAATACCAGCAAATTCTGGAAGCAAACATTACACCATCCGTAAAAAAAGTTGAAGTTAAAAAGAGAGTGAGTCCCACAAAAAGATAATGGTCCAAAACACACCTCAAAATCCATAATGTAACACCTCAAGATACACAAGCTGATGGTTTTGCCATGGCGGTCACAGTCCACCAACCTAAACATCATTGAAATTCTTTGGAAAGACCTCAAAAGAGCAGCACAGGCAAGACAGCCCAAGAATCTTACAGAATTATAAGCCTTATGGAAGGACATAAGGAAGACCGGAAGACATTTAGCTGACTACAAAAAGTGTTTAAAAGTTATGATGCTTGCCAAATAGGGTGTAACTAAGTACTGACCATGTCAAGTGCCCAAACATTTCCTTTATGCCTTTTTCATTTTTTTGGTATTATATCAGGTGAGCCAGCTTCTGTAGCCGAGGATCGGACATTGCAATGGGCCATGTTCCGTGCCTCTATTGTTGAGGCGGCTGACCGGAGCTGTGGCCGTAAGTTAGTCGGTGCCTGTCGTGCCGTCAAGCTGAAGAAGGAGTCCTACCCGTCCCTTTTGTCCTGTGGGACTCTGGAGGCAGCTGATAGGTACCGGCAGGCCAAGCGGAATGCGGCTTCGGTGGTTGCTGAGGCAAAAACCCAGGCATGGGAGGAGTTTGGGGGAGGCCATGGAGAACGACTTTCGGACGGCTTCGAGGAGATTCTGGTCCACCGTCCGGCATCTCAGGAGGGGGAAGCAGTGCAGTGTCAACACTGTATATGGTGGGGATGGTGCGCCGCTGACCTCGACTCGGGACGTTGTGGGTCGGTGGGGGGAGTACTTCGAAGACCTCCTCAATCCCACTAACATGCCTTCCAATGAGGAAGCAGAGCCTGGGGACTCGGAGGTGGGCTCCCCCATCTCTGGGACTGAGGTCACCGAGGTGGTCAAAAAAACTCCTTGGTGGCAGGGCCCCGGGGGTGGATGAGATACACCCGGAGTTCCTCAAGGCTCTGGATGTTGTAGGGCTGTCTTGGTTGACACGTCTCTGCAACATCGCTTGGACATCAGGGACAGTGCCTCTGGACTGGCAGACTGGGGTGGTGGTCCCCCTCTTTAAGAAGGGGGACCGGAGGGTGTGTTCCAACTACAGAGGGATCACACTAATCAGCCTCCCTGGAAAAGTCCATTCGGGGGTTCTGGAGAGGAGGGTCCGTCGGATAGTCGAACCTCGGATTCAGGAGGAACAGTGTGGTTTTCGTCCTGGTCGTGGAACAGTGGACCAGCTCTACACCCTTAGCAGGGTCCTGGAGGGTGCATGGGAGTTCGCCCAACCAGTCTATATGTGTTTTGTGGACTTGGAAAAGGCGTTCATCCGTGTCCCTCGGGGAATCCTATGGGGGGTGCTCTGAGAGTATGGGGTACTGGACCTCCTGATAAGAGCTGTTCGGTCCCTGTACGATCGGTGTCAGATTGCCGGCAGTAAGTCAAACCCGTTTTCGAGTGAGAGTTGGACTCCGCCAGGGCTGCCCTTTGTCACCGATTCTGTTCATAACTTTTATGGACAGAATTTCTAGGCGCAGCCAGGGTGTTAAAGGGGTCCGGTTTGGTGGACTCAGGATTGGGTCACTGCTTTTTGCAGATGATGTTGTCCTGTTTGCTTCATCAGGCCGTGATCTTCAGCTCTCTCTGGATCGGTTCGCAGCTGAATGTGAAGCGGCTGGGATGGGAATCAGCACCTCCAAATCCGAGACCATGGTCCTCAGCCGGAAAAGGGTGGAGTGCCCTCTCAGGGTTGGGAGCGAGATCCTGCCCCAAGTGGAGGAGTTCAAGTATCTCGGGGTCTTGTTCACGAGTGAGGGAAGAATGGAGCGTGAGATTGACAGGCGGATCGGTGCGGCGTCCGCAGTGATGCGGGCTCTGCATCGGTCTGTCGTGGTGAAAAAGGAGCTGAGCCATAAGGCAAAGCTCTCAATTTACCAGTCGATCTATGTTCCTACCCTCACCTATGGTCATGAGCTATGGGTAGTGACCGAAAGAACGAGATCGCGAATACAAGCGGCTGAAATGAGTTTTCTCCGCAGGGTGTCTGGGCTCTCCCTTAAAGATTGGGTGAGAAGCTCAATCATCCGGGAGGGGCTCAGAGTAGAGCCGCTGCTCCTCCGCATCGAGAGGAGTCAGATGAGGCAGCTCAGGCATCTGATCAGGATGCCTCCTGGACGCCTCCCTGGTGAGGTGTTCCGGGCACGTCCAACCAGGAGGAGGCCCCGGGGAAGACCCAGGACACGCTGGAGGGACTATGTCTCCCAGCTGGCCTGGGAACGCCTTGGGATTCCCCCGGAAGACCTAGAAGAAGTGGCCGGGCAGAGGGAAGTCTGGGCATCTCTGCTCAAGCTGCTGCCCCCGCGACCCGACCTCGGATAAGCGTAACAGGATGGATGGATGGATACACTGGTGAATGATGAAAATAAAAATGTAATCTTGATTAAAATATTAAGAAATGTATCATCTTTAACTTTAAAACTATTGACAGTAACAGACATTTTAAGCAAGGGTGCCCAAACATTTGCATGCCACTGTAAATGCAGCAAAATACAAGGAAATACAAGCTGAACACCTGATGCAGTCTGCAAACAACCTACCCATTTGAAGATTTGTTTTCCAGCAAAACAACAAACTCAAGACATACAGTGCATCCGGAAAGTATTCACAGCGCATCACTTTTTCCACATTTTGTTATGTTACAGCCTTATTCCAAAATGGATTAAATACTTATGTACATGTGATTTCTCAGTTTTTTTATTTTTAATAAATTTGCAAAAACCTCAAGTAAACTTTTTTCATGTTGTCATTATGGGGTGTTGTGTGTAGAATTCTGAGGAAAAAAATGAATTTAATCCCTTCTGGAATAAGGCTGTAATATAACAAAATGTGGAAAAAGTGATGCGCTGTGAATACTTTCCAGATGCAGAAATGGCTTAAAAACAACAGTCTTAAAGTACTGGAGTGGCACAATCAAAGTCCAGATCTTGATTCAATTGAGAACTTGTGTCTGGACTTGAAAAAGGCTGTTCAATCACAATCTCCAAGCAACATGAAGGAGATTATGCAGTTTTGCAAAGAAAAATGAACAACAATATAAATTTCCATACCAGATCGCTTGAGCCCCGGGTTAACAACGACCGCCACCAGTACTGTTAGCCAACAGCGTGCTGGCGGAAATTGTGCTACTGTTGGCCGGAGAAGAAGAAGAGGGGGGAGACGTGTCCAGAGGCAGGAAGAGAGGAGGAAAGTAAAGAGAGTGGAACTGAGGGTAGGAACTTTGAATGTTGGCAGTATGACTGGTAAGGGGAGAGAATTAGTAGATATGATGGAGAGAAGGAAGGCTGATATATTGTGCATGCAAGAGACTAAATAGAGACTAAATGGAAGGGGAGTAAGGCCAGGTGGATTGGAGGTGGATTCAAATTGTTCTATCATGGTGTGGATGGGAGGATAAATGGGGTAGGAGTTATTCTGAAGGAACAGTATGTCAAGAGTGTTTTGGAGGTGAAAAGAGTGTCAGGCAGAGTAATGATTATGAAGCTGGAAATTGGAGGTGTGATAATGAATGTTGTTAGTGCATATGCACCGCAAGTTGGGTGTGGAATGGGTGAGAAAGAAGATTTTTGGAGTGAGTTGGATGAAGTGATGAACAGTGTACCCAAGGGACAGAAAGTGGTGATTGGAGCAGATTTCAATGGGCATGTTGGTGAAGGGAACAGTGGAGACGAGGAGGTGATGGGTAGATATGGTGTCAAGGAGAGGAATGAAGAAGGTCAGAGGATAGTGGATTTTGCCAAAAGGTTGGACATGGCTGTGGTGAATACATATTTTAAGAAGAGGGAGGAACACAGGGTTAAGTACAAGAGTGGAGGAAGATGCACACAGGTAGATTACATCCTATGCAGAAGAGTTGATCTGAAGGAGACTGAAGACTGCAAAGTGGTGGCAGGTGAAAATGTAGTCAAGCAGCATAGAATGGTGGTCTGTAGGATGACGTTGGAGATCAAGAAGAGGAAGAGAGTGAGGGCAGAGCTAAGCATCAAATGGTGGAAGTTGAAAAAGGAAGACCGCAAGGTTGAGTTTAGGGAGGAGGTGAGACAGGCACTGGGTGGCAGTGAAGAGTTACCAGACAGCTGGGAAACTACAGCAGATGTAGTAAGGGTGACAGCAAGAAGGGTGCTTGGCATGACATCTGGAAAGAGGAACGACGAAAGGGAAACCTGGTGGTGGAATGAGGAAATATAGGAGAGTATACAGAGGAAGAGGACGGCAAAGAAGAAGTGGGATAGTCAGAGAGATAAGGCGTAAGGTGAAGAGAGAGGTGGCGAAGGCTAAAGAAAAGGCATATGATGAGTTGTATGAGAGGTTGGACACTAAGGAGGGAGGACCGATTGTTTAGACAGAGGGACTGAGCTGGGAAAGATGTGCAGCAGGTTAGGGATGATAAAGGATAAGGATGGAAACGCACTCAGAAGCTAGGGCAGTGTGTTGAGCAGATGGAAAGAGTACTTTGAGAGGCTGATGAATGAAGAGAACGAGAGAGAGAAGAGGTTGGATGATGTGGAGATAGTGAATCAGGAAGTGCAACGGATTAGCAAGGAGGAAGTAAGGACAGCTATGAAAAATGGAAAGGCTGTTGGTCCACATGACATACCTATGGAAGCATGGAGGTGTTTAGGAGAGATGGCAGTGGAGTTTTTAACCAGATTGCTTAATGGAATCTTGGAAAGTGAGAGGATGTCTGAGGAGTGGAGAAGAAGTGTACTGGTGCCGATATTTAAAAATAAGGGGGATGTGCAGGACTGCAGGAACTACAGGGGAATAAAATTGATGAGCCACAGCATGAAGTTATGGGAAAGAGTAGTGGAAGTTAGGTTAAGAAGTGAGGTGATGATTAGTGAGCAGCAGTATGGTTTCATGCCAAGAAACAGCACCACAGATGCGATGTTTGCTCTGAGGATGTTGATGGAGAAGTTTAGAGAAGGCCAGAAGGAGTTGCATTGCGTCTTTGTGGACCTGGAGAAAGCATTTGGCAGGGTGCCTCGAGAGGAGCTGTGGTATTGTATGAGGAAGTCGGGAGTGGTAGAGAAGTACGTAAGAGTTGTACAGGATATGTATGAGGGAAGTGTGACTGTGGTGAGGTCTGTGGTAGGAGTAACGGATGCATTCAAGGTGGAGGTGGGATTACATCAGGGATCGGCTCTGAGCCCTTTCTTATTTGCAATGGTGATGGACAGGTTGACAGACGAGATTAGACAGGAGTCCCCATGGACTTTGATGTTTGCTGATGACATTGTGATCTGTAGCAATAGTAGGGAGCAGGTTGATGAGACCCTGGAGAGGTGGAGATATGCTCTAGAGAAGAGAGGAATGAAGGTCAGTAGGAACAAGACAGAATACATGTGTGTAAATGGGAGGGAGGTCAGTGGAATGGTGAGCATGCAGAGAGTAGAGTTGGCTAAGGTGGATGAATTTAAATACTTGGGATCAACAGTACAGAGTAATGGGGATTGTGGAAGAGAGGTGAAAAAGAGAGTGCAGGCAGGGTGGAATGGGTGGAGAAGAATGTCAGGAGTGATTTGTGACAGACGAGTATCAGCAAGAGCGAAAGGGAAGGTCTACAGGACGGCAGTGAGACTAGCTATGTTATATGGGTTGGAGACGGTGGCACTGACCAGAAACCAGGAGACAGAGATGGAGGTAGCAGAGTTAAAGATGCTAAGATTTGCATTGGGTGTGACGAGGATGAACAGGATTAGAAATGAGTACATTAGAGGGTCAGCTCAAGTTGGACAGTTGGGAGACAAAGTCAGAGAGGAGAGATTGCATTGGTTTGGACATGTGCAGAGGAGAGATGCTGGGTATATTGGGAGAAGGATGCTAAGGATAGAGCTGCCAAGCCAGAGGAAAAGAGGAAGGCCTAAGCGAAGGTTTATGGATGTGGTGAGAGAGGAGATGCAGGTGATGGGTGTAACAGAGCAAGATGCAGAGGACAGAAAGATATGGAAGAAGATGATCCGCTGTGGCAACCCCTAACGGAAGCAGCCAAAAGAAGAAGAAGAAGAAAGAAGAATGGTGGAAGATTGCAGTGTACATATGTGCAAAGCTAATAAAGACCAGTGCAAACACACTTGAGGCTGCCAAAGGAGCATTAACTAAATACATACTTGATGGGTGGTGAATTCTCATGCAATCAATTATTTTCTGATTTACATGTGTAATTAAGTTAGATCACATGGTAGAGACCTGTTTTCACTTTGGCATTAAAGATTTTTTTTCTGTTGATCAATATAAAAAATGACAAATTAAATTCACTGTGATTCAATACTGTATAATAAAAAAATGTGAAAACTTAAAAGGGGTGACACTTTTTGTAGGCACAGTATTTACAGTCTAGGACCCAGCATCGACCAGTCAGATTGAACCACACACATCACTTAGGGGAAATATTCTTAAAGGGGTGGGCTCACTTTAAAAGATTAACATGCCAACATAAACTCAGATTTACCATTTCATTTTGCACACATAGATTTGTATGATTTGTGATATATTTTACTTTTAAACATGTTTACAAGTTTTCCACTAATTTTTAAATCTGTACTGTAAGAAGAACTTCACCTTGTATAGTGGCATTCTCTCACTCCTATCTGAACAGCTCTAGCTCAGGAGGGAAAGTATCCACAAGTTCTTGAAAAGCAGCATGCATGTCATCACAAGTCACAAAACATTTTTATATATATATATATATATATATATATATATACATATATATATACACACACACACATATACACACACGCACATGCACACTCATTAGCCACTTTATAAGGAACACCTGCTTGTTAACACAAATATCTAATCAGCCAATCACATGGAAGCACCTCAATGTAATTTTGGCATTGCCACTGTCAAGATAACCTGCAGATTTCAAACGGAGCAACAGAATGGGAAAAAAGGTGTTTAAAGTGACTTTGACCATGGTATGTTTATTGGTGCTAGACAGGCTGGTCTGAGTATTTCAGAAACTGCTGATCTACTGGGATTGTCACACACAATGGTCTCTCGAGTATACAGAGAATGGTCCAATAAATGAAAAAAGGTGGTCAGAGGAGAATGGTCAGACTAGTTTGAGCTGATAGAAAGGCAACAATAACTCAAATCGCAACTTGTTACAATCGAGGTATGCAGAAGAACATCTCTTTATGTACAACACGTCGAACCTTGAAACAGATGGGCTACACCAGCAGGAGACTACATCGGGTGACACTTGTCACCTAAGAACAGGCAACTGAGTATACAATTTGCACAAGCTCACCAAAACTGGACAATAGAAGATTGGAAAATTATTGCCTGGTCTGATGAGTCTTGTTTTCTGCTGTGACAATCTGATGGTAGGGTTAGAATTTGGTGTCAAGAACATGAAAGCATGGATCCATCCTGCCTTGTATCATCAGTTCAGTGTGGTGGATGTGGTGGAATGGTGTGAAGGATATTTTCTTGGCACACTAGCGGGCCGCTTAGTTACAATTGAGCATCATTTAAATGCCACAGCCTACCTTAGTATTGTTGCCGACCATGCCCATCCTTTTATGACCACAGTGTACCTATCTTGTGGCTACCTCCAGCAGGATAATGCACCAAGTCACAAAGCTCATATCATCTCAAACCGGTTTCTTGAACATGACAATGACTTCACTGTACTCAAATGGCCTCCACAGTAACCAGATCTTAGTCCAAAAGAGTAATTTTGGGATGTGGTGGAACATGAGATTTGCATCATGGATGTGTAGCAAACCTGCAGCAACTGCATGATGCTATCATGTCAATGTGGACCAAAACTCCTGAAGAATGTTTCCAGCACCTTGCTAAATCTATGTGAAGCAGTGAAAAAGGAGAAACTTTAAAAATCAATGAACAAACAGGTAGTGGGGGGGAGGTACACTTCAACATGTGGCAAGAGGTACAGCAATTCCAACGGAGGCTACCGCATGAGTGAGGAGAGCCCCGCCTGGCACCCCACTCCTGATGTCACTCTTCCCCATCCCTCTGCCCTCAGCCTCTGTCTTGACTTAGCATGAATAAATCACTGCCACAAGCAAACTATGATACTTAGCACAATGAGAGAAGTCGCAAAATCAACCGTAACGTTCAAGCAAATTATAAAAATATATCTAAATCCGTTAAGTAGTTTTCTCATGAAAAGCGGACAGACATACAGACACATGTTGGAGATATATATGAATGAAGATTTCACATACATTATGCAAGTCATATAGTAATTCCTTTTTATAGACCCTTATAGTGGATGCCACTAATCCAATTCTTGCACCAGTCATTCCTTATCTCACATTGTGAGAGAGAACATTAATGGCCCAAGGGAAAATGTGCAGTCTGTTACTGGAAGCTATATGTTGCAATGACTTCATCCACTTCATCATACATTTGATTTCATTTGTAGTCTATTACTATTTTAGGCAGCCTGTCCTCTGTGTTGCTCACAACTCTATTTTTATACAACATACAGTCATGGCCAAAAGGTTTGAGAATGACACAAATATTAATTTTCACAAAGTTTGCTGCCTCAGTTTCTATGATGGCAATTTGCAAATACTCCAGAATGTTATGAAGAGTGATCAGATAAACTGCAATTAATTGCAAAGTCTCTCTGTCATGAAAATGAACTTCATCCCAAAAAACCCATTTCCACTGCTATTGTGAAGAAGACTGCAGGGCGCCCAAGAAAGTCCAGCAAGTGCCAGGACTGTCTCCTAAAGTGGATTCAACTGCGGGATTGGGGCACCACCAGTGCAGAGCTTGCTCAGGAATGGCAGGTGTGAGTGCATCTGCATGCACAGTGAGGCAAAGACTTTTGGAGGATGGCCTGGTGTCAAGAAGGGCAGCAAAGAACCCACTTTTCTCCAAGAAAAACATCAGGGACAGACTGATATTCTGTAAAAGGTACAGGGATTAGACTGCTGAGGACTGAGGTAAAATAATTTTCTCTGATGAACTCCCTTTCTGATTGTATGGGTCATTCGGAAAAAGATTGTCTGGAGAAGAAAAGGTGAGTGCTACCACTAGTCCTGTGTCATGCCAACAGTAAAGCATCCTGAGACCATTCATGTGTGGGGTTGCTTCTCAGCCAAGGGAGAAGGCTAACTCGTAATTCTGCCTAAGAACACAACCATGAATAAACAATGGTACCAAAACATCCTCTGACAGCAACTTCTTCCAGCCATCCAAGAACAGTTTGGTAATGAACAATGCCTTTTCCAGCATGATGGAACACCGTGACATAAGGTAAAACTGATAACTAAGTGGCTCAGGGAACAAAACATCAAACTTTTGGGTCCATGGCCAGGAAACTCCCCAGACCTTAATCCCATTGAGAACTTGTGGTCAATCCTCAAGAGGCAGGTAAACAAACAAAACCCCATAAATTCTGATGAACTCCAAGCATTGATTATACAAAAATGGGCTGCCATCAGTCAGGATATGGCCCAGAAGTAGACTGACAGCATGCCAGGGCGAATTGCAGAGATCTTGAAAAAGCAGGGCCAACACTACAAATATTGACTCTTTGCATAAACTTAATGTAATTGTCAATAAAACCCTTTGAAACATATGAAATGCTTGTAATTATACTTCAATATACAATAGAAACATCTTGAAGTAATTTCTTTTTTTCCATTGTCATAGTGGATGTCACTTGTCTAAATCTTGCAGCTATAAGAAAATTCTCTTCCAGTGCAGTTTACAGCTGTACTAGATATTGCACTATTGGTGCCAAATTTACAAATTTGTTGCTTGAAATTTACACTGAATCAGCAGTTCAGTGTTATCTTACAAGAAGACCACATCCACATATCTCTAAATTTCATGATACACAAGACTACTCTCTACTTTTACTGTTCCAGCAATCATGTTTCTTATAGAAAATGTGATGTTCCAGCACAAAAGCTGATTTTATGCCTATGGCATGGCTTTTAGCATTTTCTGGTGTGGCCTAGAACCATTCTGATTTCATTTGCAGCATTAAATCTGTTCCATCTCTCAGGTGGGGAGAGAAACCATAACAGTTTTCCATTTTAAGAAGCAACAGTGTCTACTCTGTATAGCTGAGCAACAGGTTCTCCTTGGGATTAGGAGACGTCATGAAGGCCCAACTCAAAGGAAGTAATTCTCATTAGAGGAGTAGCCACCATAATCACAGTATCAGACATACCCTCCATGTGTCACTAAGGCACATTTCAAGAACATTGGTTTCAAAAAACCTCTGTCAAAAAATAAAAAAACAAAAATAAAGAAAGCCATTGGTACAGAAGAAGCAGAAAAGAATCAGAAGGCTATGACTTCCCATTGTATCTGTTTGCCCCACCACTATTTTCTGTAAACTACAAATACAAATATGTTTTCTAAGAGGCTAGCATTCTAGGGATGAAGGTGACAGAAAGACAATGTGAGACATATACCGCAATCTTCTGTGGTCTTTAATTACTACACCAACAAGAACCTCTTTATAAAAATAAAGTGTCACACTGCATGACTTTTAAAGAGATTTTCAGACATAACCATCATTTACATAATCCTAGTGAGTCACAATGATTTGTGGCACAAGCTCATGACCACCGGTTGTGTAGTTTAGAATCCTCAGCATATCAATCATAACAGTCGGTCTACAAGGCAGCATGACAGAATCAAACCTGTTTGATATTGTCTTAAATTGTGTGTGTGTGTGTGTGTGTGTGTGTGCGTGCGTGTGAAGGCTAACAACCAATGAGTACTAGGTAGAAAATACAATGCATAAAAGAAAGCCACAAGGAAGGAGGAAAAATAGGTGATTTGTACAATGCAAACAGAAGACAGGCATGTCTGTTCAAGTCTTGCTTTTTTCATACCATGACCCAGTGAACGGACATTCACATCAACATGTTATTTGAACATTTTTTTATTCAAGAATCCAAGAATAAAACTGAATAAAAAAATCATTCAAATTAAGTTTTATTCATGAATAAAACTGAATAAAAAACATTCAATTTCAGTTTTATTCAAGAAACCAAGAATAAAACTGAATAAAAAAAATTGTTCAAATGACATGCTGATATGAATGTCTGTGTGAGGAAAAGTAACCTTGTTACCATAAATTTACACAGGACACTACAGAATTGCATCCAATGTATGTTTTTGTTATATGACAATTATAATAATAGCTCACTACTCAAAGCGCTAAACAGAGAAGACATGGGATTTGAATCTAATGCCTCGCTGTTGCTAAACAGGTGCTTACCCACTGTGCCTTATGCATAGATCCATGATGGAGCAACATTACCACTGTGATAACAGGTTGAAAATGAATGTGTGTTCAGCATTGTCTCACATTTCCTCTGTCATTCTGTATTTACACAGGTTGTTATAGATGGGTAACACACATGTAATGTATGTATTTCAAATCACGATATTGCATTACGTATATAATTCCTTACAGACACACTGCCAGATAAACACTTCAGCATAGACTTGAACTGTGAGGATTGTAGCAGGGCAATGCCTTCATCTCTAACACGCAGCGGCAGCACACTGCATGCAGCAACAAATGTTTTATGTTGATTTATGTGAGAAACTATTGCTTTGTGTGCTTTTCAGCAAACTGAGTTTTTTGGAAAAATATTCAGCCTTGGGAGAAAAGGGGAAAAAAAAATCAGCGATATGATAAGCCACTGCTTTAATAATGTTGCCCCACTTCTCACTTTTTCTCTCATAAGGCACAGCATGGGTATACAAGTTTTGTAACGTGGTTTGTTTCAGGGCAGGAGGCTGGGAAGGATTTAGCAAGTGAAGTGGCGGGGGAGGGGTGAGTTGTGTTCAGAGAGGGAAAGAGGAGGGGCAGGGTGAAGTTGTGCAAAAGACAAACAGGCGGCTGTACGAAAATAACTTTAACGCAACATAAACACGATATAAACGATATTGTCTCATCCTGTATGTCGTATGAAAATATGTCGATAATTTTTAAAATATCGCCCAGCCTTAAAATATATACAGTGGAACCTCGGGTCACGACCGTAATTCGTTCCAAAACTCTGGTCGCAACCTGATTTGGTCGTGACGCGAAGTAATTTCCCCCACAGGATTGTATGTAAATACAATTAATCCGTTCCGGACCGTACAAACTGTGTGTAAATATATATGTTTTTAAAGATTTTTAAGCACAAAAATTGTTAATTATACCATAGAATGCACAGTGTAATAGTAAACTAAATGTTTACTTCTTCTGCTTGGGCTCTCTTGCTTGTGCTCTCTCTCTCTCACGCTTGCTCGCACTCTCTCTCTTGCTCTCTCTATCACTCTCGCGTTCTCTCTCTCTCGCTGCACAGGGAATGCACAGGGAGAGACTGAACACATGCGGAAATCATCAGCGCGTACGAACTGGAAGGGAAAGTGGCTTGTTTGTCACCCGAGTGTGTGGTCATGAACAGATGCCAAAGTTTGGCCAACTTTTTGGTCGTAACCCAATTTGTACGTGGTCTGAGACGTTCGTGACCCGAGGTTCCAAGTACATATACATACATACATACATACATATATAACACATGCTACATACATATAGCATATATTTTTCAATATTCAGTCTTTTTCAACATTAGCAACATGTTTTAGCACTTTTTAGCAATGCAGAGGTTCTTACTTATCCAAGTAGAGCTTCTGGCATGTCCTGTAGTAAAGACTATCCAAAGCAGGGGGTAGTAGGCTAAAATGCATCAAATGGGAAAAAAACAACAAAAACGGAAGACTGAAAATATTTTAATTCTGCATCAGATTCCTTAAGCACTAGCCCAGCGATAAAATTACATTAGGTGACAAGTGAAGGCAGACCTTAACTTCAGTCAACGTGCATATGTAGTACATGCAGCCAGGACTTGTTTACAGAAATTCTAGCCATCTGAACACTGCACAAACCCATAGCCAAACAGACTGAGGGGTCATATGTCACAGATGTTTATATTAACTAACATAGCTTAAGGATAAATGCTATAGTGTACTGAATAATTAGCAGGCATTCTATTCCATATTCTATCATAATGAATCATATGTATACTATAGCACAGTATAATATATATTTTAATATATAATACTACTATTTATAGCCATGTTTAGCAGCAGTGTATCCACACCATATACAGTGTGGCACGCGTGCTGGGGGTGGTACCCAGCCAGGACACCCAAGAGGACCGGAGGAGGGATCACGCCTCCTCCAGACCACGAGGGGGTGACCGCCCTGGTTGCTGTGGGGGCCAGGGGGCACCCCAATGCCTGGAGAGCCCTGGACCTCAGCACTTGCGCCACACCAGGAAGTGCTGGGGGGAAGAGAAGCAGGGACACCTGGAGTGCTTCCGGGGATGCAGCCGGCACTTCCGCCACACTGGGGCATGTCGGTGGAAGATTGCTGGAGCACATCTGGGTGACAATAAAAGGGGCCGCCTCCCTTCATTCAGGACTGGAGTCGGGTGGAAGAAGACAAGGTCTGGGAGAGGAAAGAGGCGGCCTGAAGAAAGGAAAGGCAGTGAGTGTTGGCCTGGACTTGTGGGGTGATTGGTGCTGCGGCACTGGGTTGTGCACTTTTATAATTGTAAATAAACGTGTGTTGGACTGTAAACGATGTCCGTCTGTCTGTGTCCGGGCTGCTTCCCACAACAAGAAACACTTGGTTAAATACTGCTAAGAATAAGTATGTGATAAAATACATAGTGCAGCATTTTTGTTTTTAATTTTGCCTGTTGACATGTGCATTAATTTTCATTTACTTGCTTAAAATAAAATTGATATATTTGTGGATTTTTCTGCATATTCACAATTTCTCAAAAAACATAACACTTACATTATGTACCAATTGATTCATCTATCTGTATGATCCTCATGTTTGTGTCGGCCAAGTTTTGTTCCACTAGAGCCGTCACATTCAGACTTAAATCCTGAATATATCTAAATTTCTTGTAATTTGAATTTTCAAAATTAAATCAAACATTCAGCTTTGTGTTACCGCGAATATCATATTGTGACATTAACTGCAGGATCAGCTGGCAAAGCAAGGTGCATAAGCATGTTCTTCCAGATGACTGAGACAGCTACAGCCATAATTCATGTTCAGTTTGTGAGCTGTCCTTTGGAAAAGATAGTGTAAGAAGTGATCTTCATTCACTACCCATCTATAACTACAATGTGGTGATTGACTGCATTTTGTTCATTTTGAAAAGGAAATATAATGAGGAAGAGCCAAACAAATAAAATGAAACTCACGTGATTCAGGCATTTATAAGCTACTGAAATTTTCAGAGTTACCACTTTTCATTTTCCAAACTTGGTTTTGTTCATATGAATTTTGGATGAGTGTAATTAAATTTGTTACATGCAATGTATACGAAGGAGAAAAACAAAAAGGTAACACATAAATCTGGAGGTGTAGGAAGCATGACTATTTGTTGGTAAGAAACACTGATCAGGATACAGTGAAAAAATGTGAGGGTGATCCCAAGAGAAAATTGTGTATGCCAGTATTTCGTTGTTGTTGGAGATCTTTAGTTAGAAAAGTTACAAGTAGTACTGTACTGGGGCTAAATACAGGGTGAGTCAAAATTATGTTAACACTAATGGATTATTTTTATCTCAACCACACCTTTCCAGGTTGATGGATAGGTCGTGGTGGACCATTGCCATGGCCTCTACACTCTCCTGATTCGACACCCTGTGATTTCTGGTTATGGGGTATGGTGAAGGAGTGTGCATACAACATGAAAGTTCATGACATCAGTGACCTGAAGGACAGAATACGGACTGTGGTATCATCTATTTCCTGTGAAATGTGTGTCTGGGCTTTAAATGGTTCTGTTGTTCGTTGGTTTTTGTGTGTTGAACATGATGGTGAACAGGTTGAGACATTCCTGTAAAATATATAGAACCATATGAAGTACTGTATGTTTTGTGAATAAATTGTTTCCACCATTCACGTGTTAACATAATTTTGTCTCACCCTGTACTTAAAAGAGCTAGAGAAAAAAAGTAAAATGTAGTGAAATGCAGTTTGGTTTCATGCCTACGAAATAAACAAAGATTCAAACTTTTTGTGAAGCAAATACAGAAAAAACACATTCAATAAAAGAAAAGACGATTGTGGTCATGACAGAAGGTTTGGATAGCGAAAGTTTTTCAGGTGGGCCTGCATCAGAGAACCATTCCAAGTCTTCTGCTTTTTGTGACATTGATGGATGTAGTAAATAGAGTGTGAAGGATGGTAGCTCTTACATGCCAATAATTTTTGTCAATAACAAAATATGAAGCAAAACTGAAAGAGAAGCTACTTAAAATGAAAGCTTTTTTTAGAAATGAAAAGCCTCAAGGTAAATACAGAAAAGGCCAAAGTGACAGATGTGAAGACGCAGGAGGTGTGTAAGAGGTGGATACATGGTCATACAGCATGGGTGGCAAAGGTGTTTTAAGAGGCTCAATCCAATACAGTATATGGGTCATCAGAAGTTGGGTGCATAAAAGATGTGGTGGGGTGAAGAATGGTCTGTAGGCAGCAAATTTGACCTTTCTGTCTGAGGGGGTGCAGAATGCTAATGTAGTAAATGTAAATTTAAATATTAGTAATGGAGTTGTTTTAGAGAAAGTGGGGAAGTTCTGCTGCTTAGGTGATATGATAACTACAGAAGGAGGTATGAGCACAGTAGTGATAGCAAAGGTGAGTGGTGTGTCAAAGAAATTCTAGGATCTGTTACCTATCCTCCTTTCTAAAGGAATAACTCTTGTATTGTTGGGTAAAGTTAACGAAACCTGTAAAGAGAATTATACATTACGCTTGTGATACATGGGAGATAAAAGCAGAAAATGAAGCAAAGATGGAAAAAAGGAGATTACGATGATGAGACGGTTGTGGAAAGAGTCAGAGTGAGGGAAACATGAATGGTGATTCAAGAGAAACACTTGGTGAGGACAAGATAGAGCTTGATCATATGGAGGAAGGGGATGCTTGAATGAAAAGGTGTGCCCAGAGAGAGGTCAAAGAGGATATGGTTGAAGATGGTGTCAGTTCAAATAAAAAGATTAGATTTGATCTCAAAGGTTTATACAGGGTGAGCCAAAATGAAGTACCACACTTCTCAAGGTCATTGCACAAGGTAGAGGTAGTAGAGTGGTTAGGGTGGGGGGCATTTGATAGGTGATCCCTTGTAGTTTTCATTCGGCAACATGCCTTGGTCCAGTGCACACCGTGCTTTCGCTGTCAAAGTATTCTTCAAAAACAACAAATCCATCATCACTACGCAATACGCCTTCCGAACGCACTTCAGCATTCCTCCTAACTGCGACGTCCCAAATCGGAAAACAATTCTTCAGTGGGTGGCTAAATTTAGACGGACGGTTACAACATTGAACAAAAAATCTCCAAGCCGTCCTCAGACTGTACGAATGACAGAAAACATCCAAGCTGTGCATCAATTTTGCAGTCTCCTAGACATTCTGCAGGCAAACATGCTTCAGCCTTAAGCATTTCCAGTACATCTTTGAGGAGGATTTTTCATGAGGACCTTAATTTTCATCCATACAAAACGATGGTAATGCAGGAACTCACTAAGAGAGACTGGGAAAGCCATAGTGAGTTGTGCATGAACATTCTACAAACCATTCATCAAGATGCCATCGTCATGTGCAGCGATAAGGCACATTTCCATTTGAATGGTTGCATAAATAAACGTTTGTACTGGGCCGAAACCAACCCTTGTGAACTTCATCAAAGACCCCTGCACAGTGAGCGTGTTATAGTTTGATGCGCTGTTGCAGAATTTTGCATTGTAGGCCCCTTACTTTTGAGGAGGGGGGAACAACGGTCACCTTCACTTCAGAACATTACATTGCTAGAGAACTTTTTGCGGCCCTAACTGGAAGAAATTGATGTGGTGGGTGTCTGGTTTCAACAGGATGGAACAACAGCTCATATGGCATGGGGAACACCATGCAAGTTTTGAGGGAGACTTTTCTGGGGAAGCTGATCTCCCTGCACGGCGATGTCAGGTGGCCTTCAGTTTCGCCTGATCTCGCTCCATGTGATTTCTTCTTGTGGGACTATTTCAAGTTGAAGGTATACACACACTGACCTCAAAATCTTTAAGCCCTCAAGGACACTATTCGCGATGAAATTCCCGCTATTCCCTTCGAAATGGCCAAATGAGTCATGTAAGTGTTGAGAAATCGTCTCAAGAGTGTATCGCTAATGATGGCCATCACCTTGAAGACATCATTTTTAAAACACAGTGAAAAAAATCAATTTTGTATACCCTTTCTTGTGTTGTAATGAAATTTATTTTATCTTTTAGCTTTTTTTTTAAAATAAACATTTGGAATGTGGTACTTCTTTCTGATATACTCTGTATATTATCATGGAGAGTTGGAGGGCAACTGGTTAACTCGGAAAATGGATGTTGAACTGGTGATGATGAAGTTTTGAGAGAAACACCAAGTCTCTGTTGACTTTCTGCTCAATTTGAGATTAGCTCTTTGCTATTATGAAAATAAAAAGTGAACTAAACAAACAAAGTAACACAGTGCTCTAAATACAATATGTAACATTTCTCTTTGCACCAACTACCATTTTTCACTTATAAAATAAAATGAAGTGAGATGGAGTGTTACGCCTCAACACTGCTAAATTAGGTAACAAGCTGTCTCACATATCCCATTGTGAACTACTCAGTTGGAAGGGCATTTATGTCACATTTTTCACTGTAAAGCTTAACTCTGAATATAACATAAGCACAGCATTAGAGCAGGAGGAGCTGCTAAAGTTTCTGCATGAATTATAATTTGGCTTGGAAGAAATTAGGATGTATTTGATTTTTTGAAATACCTATTTGTATTTGTGTAAGCCAAGTCCTGTTTCACATCTGTGTACATGCAGAGAGAAAAATTAACAAAGGTGCGTTTTCCATGTGCTTCTGGTGTGCTGATTTATGTTTCAATAAACATTAATGCATAAAGCGTAATGTCTTTTTATATGCTAAATCCACATGCATCTGCCAGTTATTTTGTTTTTAAAGTTCTATAGTTAAAAAATAACCACACAAATAAACACAAGACATTTTTTGCCACTTACAGACTATCTTTACAGCCATGAGACATGTGTTGTGTGCAATCCAAAACATGTGTCAGAAACGGTGACAATATTGGGCAAATTCATCCACGATGTGTTGAGCGTGAGTGTGCAGAAATCAGGACACAGGAAATATTGGTTGTTAGGAAACAGCAAAGGTTGTGCTTTCCACATTATACATTTCCATAAACGAACAGCCAGATATGCATTAATAATAGTGCATTTTGGTGCATCTTCCTGTGTAAAATACTGCATCCTGTCACATTTTTTTTGAAAATTCACTACGAACAGGAGCCATAGAATATAACTGATTTTACTGTTGTGATGCAGATTACCTGTGTTAGGCAATTAATAAAATAACACAAATGAAAAGTGTGAACAACACCTAAATGTTAATAAAATTACATGTAAACATGACATAACATAAGTTTTATTCATTGTACCCCATTAAATTGGATTTCAAAGTAACATTGTCAAATCCATTTTGCTGTTAAAAATATATATTTTTTAATAAAAGCAATCATATTGGTTCTTGGTTATCAGTCTATACTCCAGTAGTACTAGGTAATGAACTTAGCCATTAAACATAGCAGAATACAAGACCTATTCGATTTTATCTTTCGAGGCTACATCTTTTCTGGGTTACAATTCTGAAAGAATGTGTGAATCTAGCTGAGTTACTGTCTGTGAGCAGTTCTCACTTTCTCCCAGTTAGGGATGGGTGGTTTTCTTGATGAACTCTTTAAATTCAAATTAATGTTTGAAAACGATATTCAAACATGAAAATCACTTTTTCTTAATTACCAATGGTACAGTTAAACAGTCAAGCAAATACCCAATTTTGATCAGCTAGTCATGTACAGTGGTGTGAAAAACTATTTGCCCCCTTCCTGATTTCTTATTCTTTTGCATGTTTGTCACACAAAATGTTTCTGATCATCAAACACATTTAACCATTAGTCAAATATAACACAAGTAAACACAAAATGCAGTTTTTAAATGATGGTGTTTATTATTTAGGGAGAAAAAAAATCCAAACCTACATGGCCCTGTGTGAAAAAGTAATTGCCCCCTTGTTAAAAAATAACCTAACTGTGGTGTATCACACCTGAGTTCAATTTCCGTAGCCACCCCCAGGCCTGATTACTGCCACACCTGTTTCAATCAAGAAATCATTTAAATAGGAGCTGCCTGACACAGAGAAGTAGACCAAAAGCACCTCAAAAGCTAGACATCATGCCAAGAGCCAAAGAAATTCAGGAACAAATGAGAACAGAAGTAATTGAGATCTATCAGTCTGGTAAAGGTTATAAAGCCATTTCTAAAGCTTTGGGACTCCAGCGAACCACAGTGAGAGCCATTATCCACAAATGGCAAAAACATGGAACAGTGGTGAACCTTCCCAGGAGTGGCCGGCCGACCAAAATTACCCCAAGAGCGCAGAGACGACTCATCCGAGAGGTCACAAAAGACCCCAGGACAACGTCTAAAGAACTGCAGGCCTCACTTGCCTCAATTAAGGTCAGTGTTCACGACTCCACCATAAGAAAGAGACTGGGCAAAAATGGCCTGCATGGCAGATGTCCAAGACGCAAACCACTGTTAAGCAAAAAGAACATTAGGGCTCGTCTCAATTTTGCTAAGAAACATCTCAATGATTGCCAAGACTTTTGGGAAAATACCTTGTGGACTGATGAGACAAAAGTTGAACTTTTTGGAAGGCAAATGTCCCGTTACATCTGGCGTAAAAGGAACACAGCATTTCAGAAAAAGAACATCATACCAACAGTAAAATATGGTGGTGGTAGTGTGATGGTCTGGGGTTGTTTTGCTGCTTCAGGACCTGGAAGGCTTGCTGAGATAGATGGAACCATGAATTCTACTGTCTACCAAAAAAATCCTGAAGGAGAATGTCCGGCCATCTGTTCGTCAACTCAAGCTGAAGCGATCTTGGGTGCTGCAACAGGACAATGACCCAAAAGACACCAGCAAATCCACCTCTGAATGGCTGAAGAAAAACAAAATGAAGACTTTGGAGTGGCCTAGTCAAAGTCCTGACCTGAATCCAATTGAGATGCTATGGCATGACCTTAAAAAGGCGGTTCATGCTAGAAAACCCTCAAATAAAGCTGAATTACAACAATTTTGCAAAGATGAGTGGGCCAACATTCCTCCAGAGCGCTGTAAAAGACTCATTGCAAGTTATCGCAAACGCTTGATTGCAGTTATTGCTGCTAAGGGTGGCCCAACCAGTTATTAGGTTCAGGGGGCAATTACTTTTTCACACAGGGCCATGTAGGTTTGGATTTTTTTTTCTCCCTAAATAATAAAAACCACCATTTACAAACTGCATTTTGTGTTTACTTGTGTTATATTTGACTAATGGTTAAATGTGTTTGATGATCAGAAACATTTTGTGTGACAAACATGCAAAAGAATAAGAAATCAGGAAGGGGGCAAATAGTTTTTCACACCACTGGATGTAGAGTCAGAACAACTTAAAAGATACTAATGCAAAGAATATGACAAGCTGTGCTTCTCTTAGAATGAGTTTGTTTCAAAGAAAGGCTGTAACATTAAGTTAGGTAAATAGAACTAGAGTGTATATGAAAGATCTGATGGTGAACAAACATATACATAAAGCAAAGTTCACAAAAAGATGATAGCAGTGAAGTGGCTGCACATCCAGGTTTTTTCAGCACTTTAAACAGAAACATCCAGCAGAACTACAAAAATGCAAGAAAGCACAGGAAAAAAATTCAGAATTCTGCAGCTCGTCTACTTACACACACTAAAAAATCTGCTCACATCACTCCTGTCCTTTATGATTTGCATTGGTTACCAGTCTTTTCAACAATCAAATATAAAATTATTCTTCTCATCTTTAAAGCCCTTCATGGTTTAGACCCTCATTATCTTTCTGAGCTGCTGCTTCCTTACATTCCTGCTGAGGCATTAAGATCATCAGACGCTAACTTACTCACTGTACCTAAACACAGGTTAGCAACTATGGGTGGCAGAGCTTTCAGTGTGATAGCCCGTAAAATTTGGAATGCTCTTCCTCTCAGCCTTTGTAAGGAAAAATGTATTACTCATTTCAAAGTCCTGTTAAAAACACATCTCTTCAATGTGTATTATTCATTTTCTTGTATGTAATTTCTATTGTCTTGTTAATGTGTTTATTGAATTGTAAAGTGTCCTTGAGTGTATGAAAGGCGCTACATAAATAAAACATTATTATTATTATTACTAGCAAAATACCCGCGCTTCGCAGCGGAGAAGTAGTGTGTTAAAGAGGTTATGTAAACATACAGTGGTGTGAAAAACTATTTGCCCCCTTCCTGATTTCTTATTCTTTTGCATGTTTGTCACACAAAATGTTTCTGATCATCAAACACATTTAACCATTAGTCAAATATAACACAAGTAAACACAAAATGCAGTTTTTAAATGATGGTTTTTATTATTTAGGGAGAAAAAAAATCCAAACCTACATGGCCCTGTGTGAAAAAGTAATTGCCCCCCTGAACCTAATAACTGGTTGGGCCACCCTTAGCAGCAATAACTGCAATCAAGCGTTTGCGATAACTTGCAATGAGTCTATTACAGCGCTCTGGAGGAATTTTGGCCCACTCATCTTTGCAAAATTGTTGTAATTCAGCTTTATTTGAGGGTTTTCTAGCATGAACCGCCTTTTTAAGGTCATGCCATAGCATCTCAATTGGATTCAGGTCAGGACTTTGACTAGGCCACTCCAAAGTCTTCATTTTGTTTTTCTTCAGCCATTCAGAGGTGGATTTGCTGGTGTGTTTTGGGTCATTGTCCTGTTGCAGCACCCAAGATCGCTTCAGCTTGAATTGACGAACAGATGGCCGGACATTCTCCTTCAGGATTTTTTGGTAGACAGTAGAATTCATGGTTCCATCTATCACAGCAAGCCTTCCAGGTCCTGAAGCAGCAAAACAACCCCAGACCATCACACTACCACCACCATATTTTACTGTTGGTATGATGTTCTTTTTCTGAAATGCTGTGTTCCTTTTACGCCAGATGTAACGGGACATTTGCCTTCCAAAAAGTTGAACTTTTTGTCTCATCAGTCCACAAGGTATTTTCCCAAAAGTCTTGGCAATCATTGAGATGTTTCTTAGCAAAATTGAGACGAGCCCTAATGTTGTTTTTGCTTAACGGTGGTTTGCGTCTTGGAAATCTGCCATGCAGGCCGTTTTTGCCCAGTCTCTTTCTTATGGTGGAGTCGTGAACACTGACCTTAATTGAGGCAAGTGAGGCCTGCAGTTCTTTAGACGTTGTCCTGGGGTCTTTTGTGACCTCTCGGATGAGTCGTCTCTGCGCTCTTGGGGTAATTTTGGTCGGCCGGCCACTCCTGGGAAGGTTCACCACTGTTCCATGTTTTTGCCATTTGTGGATAATGGCTCTCACTGTGGTTCGCTGGAGTCCCAAAGCTTTAGAAATGGCTTTATAACCTTTACCAGACTGATAGATCTCAATTACTTCTGTTCTCATTTGTTCCTGAATTTCTTTGGATCTTGGCATGATGTCTATCTTTTGAGGTGCTTTTGGTCTACTTCTCTGTGTCAGGCAGCTCCTATTTAAGTGATTTCTTGATTGAAACAGGTGTGGCAGTAATCAGGCCTGGGGGGTGGCTACGGAAATTGAACTCAGGTGTGATACACCACAGTTAGGTTATTTTTTAACAAGGGGGCAATTACTTTTTCACACAGGGCCATGTAGGTTTGGATTTTTTTTCTCCCTAAATAATAAAAACCATCATTTAAAAACTGCATTTTGTGTTTACTTGTGTTATATTTGACTAATGGTTAAATGTGTTTGATGATCAGAAACATTTTGTGTGACAAACATGCAAAAGAATAAGAAATCAGGAAGGGAGCAAATAGTTTTTCACACCACTGTATATATACATATATACACATATCTACATATACATATATATATATATATATATATATATACACACATATATTACACATATCCACATCCACATATATATATACATATATATATATATATACACACACATATCCACATCCACATATATATATATATATATATATATATATATATATATATATACACACATATCAACATATATATACACACACATATACATATACACATACATGCATAGTGCGTTGTAATACGGGCTGTGATTGTTACATGGGAGGGAGACGACAAATCACAGCTTCCTGCTTTCTAATCGGGCCTGTGATTGGTACTTTGACTGATGCCCAGATCCCACAGTATTTCCCCTTAGGAGAGGCGTTAGGCAAGTGTAATTGAATAGCGGTGCTGCAAGTTTAGCTTTACACCTGTTTTTAAGGCTTATTGACTGAAAGGGGCTTTCATGAAAAAAGTTAGGGCTTTGCTACAGGATACACCCTCCACAAGTTAAGGAAGTAAAAATAAAGGTATATATTTCTGTTTTATTTAAACCTTTTAAGTTTGTATGCGGGCGGCATGGTGACGCAGTGAAAGGTGCCAGTTAGGAGACCCGGGTTCGCTTGCCTGCGTGGAGTTTGAATGTTCTCCCTGTGTCTGTCTGGGTTTCCTCCGGGTACTACGGTTTCCTTCCACAGTCCAAAGACATGCAGGTTAGGTGCATTGGCGATTCTAAATTGTCCCTGGTGTGTGTGGGTGTGTGCGCCCTGCGGTGGGCTGGCACCTTGCCCGGGGTTTGTTTCCTGCCTTGTGCCCTGTGTTGGCAGGGATTGGCTCCTGTATTTAGGATATAGCGGGTTAAATAATGGATGGATGGACATTCGTATGCACAGCCCCATTTGCCCGCTTTCGTTTTTTTTCTTTCTTCAGTAATATTTCAGCAAACCCGGAGCTTGTCAGTTCAAATCCTGGTACTGAAACCACTGTGTGACCCTGAGGAAGTCACTTCACCTGCCTGTGCTGCAAAAAACAAAAGTAATGTAACAAATTGTACCTCAGATGTTGCAAGTTGCTGGAATAAAGGTATAAGTCAAATAGATAAATATGTATTATACACATAGGAACTATTCATTTATTTTCAGTTAAGTCATCTGCAGCAAACCTTTATAAATGAGGTTTCTCCTTTTTAGATAATGCAAACTGCTTCTTCTTCATTGAGGTTTTCTCTTGGAGAGCTTTTTTCATTTCATTGAAAATTAAAGCAGCAGCTGCCAAAATATGTAGCTTTCTTATTAATTTTTCAACATTGTGTAAAATAACTTTATAAAGTAACATAAAAGGTTTAAATACTGGTTATCCTTTTACACTAAAATATTACTAAAGAGATACAAAAAAAGTAAAATGCATATGTTGTTTTTCTTTAAGGAGATTAAAAATTACTGAAGAAAGAAAAAAAAAAAAACTAAAACAGCCAAATGGGGCTATGCATACGAACTTAAAAGGTTTAAATAAAACAGAAATATATACCTTTATTTTTACTTCCTTAACTTGTGGAGGGTGTATCCTGTAGCAAAGCCCTAACTTTTTTCGTGAAAGCCCGTTTCAGTCAATAAGTCTTAAAAACAGGTGTAAAGATATTGACAATAAGCTACGCAAACCCACCAAGACATGGAATCGTTTAAATCAAGGAGCTGCGCTACCTTCTTCCAGATCGGCCCCAAGGCGTTCATATTTTTCCAAAGCAGTTTTGGTCTCCATCGGCATCTGTAACTGAGTCGAAAAACACCATCCCATACTATTAGTTAATGATTAACACATTTCTATATGTATTGTAAGCATACAATACAACTGATAATATGTTGCGCTTATTTATCTGGTGTACCAACATTTTTGCGCGTTTAACGGCTGAATTCTAACATGGTTTGTGCCCTTCAGAACGAAAACAGTTTGCATTTACCTTTTTAATAAAAGGCGAGCTTTTAAGCCTGAGAAATCACCCTGTAAATGCACACGTTTAATTGCACATGTGTTAATATGTATGCTTACACAGTATTAAAAGACACTCAACAATTAACGTCATTTACCTTCGTTCCCGCATTTGAGTCGTGCTGTAAATCTCTTCCTTGTTTTCAGTTCACGTGATTACGTAGGAGGCGTGATGACGCGATACGTGACTCCGCCATTACAGTATATGGACAAAAAAGAGGTTCCAGTTATGACCATTACGCATAGAATTTCGAAATGAAACCTGCCTAACTTTTGTAAGTAAGCTGTAAGGAATGAGCCTGCCAAATTTCAGCCTTCCACCTACACGGGAAGTTGGAGAATTAGTGAGTGAGTGAGTGAGTGAGTGAGTGAGTGAGTGAGTGAGTCAGTCAGTCAGTCAGTCAGTCAGTCAGTCAGTCAGTCAGTCAGTGAGGGCTTTGCCTTTTATTAGTACAGTGGAACCCCGGTTTACAAGCAGCTCGGTATACGAGTAATTCGGTTTACGAGCCGCGATCCGAGCAAAATTTCTGCCCGGTGTACGAGGCTTGCCCGTTTTACGAGCCGAGCTCCGAAACGTCACTGCTAGTTTCCGCTTCGCCTTTCTTACCCGGAAACCTCTACCCCTTCTACCCAGAGCCATATCATACATATTGGGCATTATGTCTTCAAAGAAGGTAGGAAGTGGAAAGGACAGCAGCAAGAAGAAAAGGATGCTGTCAGTCGAGTTGAAGCAGGAAATTATAGAAAAGCATGAGAGAGGTGTGCGTGTGATGGAACTTGCCAAAATTTACGACCGCAGTACGTCCACGATATGCACAATACTAAAGCAAAAGGAGACCATAAAGAGTGTAAAAGTAGCAAAAGGCATGACCGTAATTACACAGCAAAGGTCGGCTATCCACGAACAAATGGAAAACCTGCTGTTATTGTGGATAAAAGAGAAAGAGTTGGCAGGAGATATACTTACTGAAACAGTCATAAGCGAGAAAGCTCGCATCATTTACAATGACCTGAAGCAGAAAGAACCATCCACATCTACGGATGTAGTAGAACCAGAATTCAAGGCTAGTCATGGATGGTTCGACAGATTTAAGAAGCGATCAGGCATTCACTCTGTCGTAAGACATGGCGAGGCAGCAAGTGCAGACCAGAAGGCAGCTGGCGAGTTCATCACACGTTTCGCGCAGCTCATCGAGGCAGAATGTTACATCCCCCAGCAAGTTTTTAATTGCGACGAGACGGGGCTTTTTTGGAAGAAAATGCCCCGCAGGACGTACATCACAGCAGAGGAGACGAAGATGCCAGGACATAAACCGATGAAGGACCGCCTCACCCTTGCATTGTGTGAAAATGCTAGCGGTGACTTTAAAGTGAAGCCACTGCTAGTCTATCATTCAGAGAATCCTCGAGCCTTTAAGACTCACAGGATTCTTAAAGAAAAACTGCAAGTGATGTGGCGCGCCAATCCAAAGGCATGGGTTACGCGGCAGTTCTTCATCGACTGGGTAAATCTCTGCTTTGGACCTGCGGTGAAGAAGTATCTTCAAGAAAACAAACTGCCTCTGCAAGCGTTACTCGTCCTCGACAATGCTCCAGCCCACCCGCCCGGTCTCCAAGACAACATTCAGGAAGAATATCAATTCATAAAAGTCCTCTACCTCCCACTCAACACGACTTCAATCCTGCAACCGATGGATCAGCAGGTCATTTCCAATTTCAAAAAGCTCTACACGAAGCATCTGTTCAAACGATGCTTCGATGTGACAGAAAATACGGAGCTAACACTCTGAGAGTTTTGGAAAGAACATTTCAACATCGTGCAATGCCTACGCATGATTGACCTGGCGTGGAAAGAAGTGACCAGAAGAACACTGAATTCTGCATGGAAGAAGTTATGGCCTGATGCGGTTGCAGCGAGGGACTTTGAAGGATTTGGTCTTGATACCGAGATCGAGACCGAGACCAACGTGCCCGACGTAGATCCAGTGCATGAAATCGTGTCCCTCGGCAAGTCGATGGGTCTGCAGGTTGACGAGGGTGATATCAACGAGCTTGTCGATGAACATGAGGAGGAACTCTCAACACAGGAGTTGCTTGAGCTGCAGGACATGCAACGTACAGAGGCTCTGCAAGAGATCAGCGGTAGTGAGGAGGAAGTCGAGACAGAGAAAATTTCGACAAGTGAAATTAAAGAAGTGCTGGGAATGTGGGAGAAGGTTACAAGTTTCATTGAAAAGAAACATCCAGAAAAAGTTGCAACTAGTCGTTCTGCAGCAAATTATGATGACACCTGCTTGGCTCACTTCCGTAAGCTTTTAAAAAGCAGGCAAAAGCAAACGTCGTTGCATAGGTATCTTTGTACTAAAACTGAAACTGCTATAAGTGAAGGTGCCGAAAGTGCAGCCAAAAAGGCAAAAACAGATGATTAGCATAAAAAAAAAAATCATACGTACGTAATGTTAAGTGTTAGGCTAAGTTTAAAGTTAAGAAAGTTTATTTTTTTACAATTCATGTACGTACGTACAGTTAAGAAAGTTCAATTTTAGTTTTTTTTGATGTGAAGGTGCCGAAAATGCAGCCAGTCCTCCCTCCCTCCCTCCTCCCTCCCTCCTTCCTCAGCAACTCTCTGTTATCTGCCGCCATGGTAAGATTACATTTTCTTAAGTTGGTTTATCTTTTATTTAACTATATTTACTAATACAGTATTTTGATGTTTGTTTCTTATTTAAAAACATGTTTTTTTTCCATCATTTATGATATTTTGGGGACTTTTTGGGAGGGCTGGAACGGATTAATCTCATTTCCATTATTTTAAATGGGGGAAAATTTGTTCGGTTTACGAGCAGATCGGGTTACGACCTCGGTTCTGGAACGGATTAAACTCGTAACCTGGGGTTCCACTGTATAGATTAAAGATAAGGCCCCTGCTGCAGCACAAGGAGGTCTCGATTATATATTCAGTTAGACTGTGCAATTACATCAGAAACAGAAAATGCCTGGTCTGGGGTTGGAGAAAGAATACGGCAGAGATGTCCATTGTCCCTTCATACTGCCTGTAACAAACGGTCAGAGAGCTATCAGAGCACACTTAGAGGAAAGGAAATCTTATGGTAAAGAATCTGAAATTCTTCCCAGGTCCTTAAAAGCTGGAGATCCAGAAGGTGAAATGGCAGCATGGCAGTTGAGAGAAAGGCCATGGATAGCTTGTTAGTGGAAAGAAGGGAGAAAGAGTGAATAGGCACCATCTTGTTGTGGCAGAAGGGACACAGTTCTAAGTGGGCAGAGCACGCTTTTATTACTTTAAAGTAGTAGGCAGTACAAAGGCTACCCTGGAGATCCAATCATTGAAAGGTTACACTGGGCTAAGGGTTGCATAAACATGAGGGGATGTTAATGGAAATTTTAGCCTGGTGTTCCTGTAGCCAAAGATGGGCATCTTTTATTCTTTAAATGATTCCAAATGTTGTCCAATTGTAACACCAGGATAAAAAAAATTAAGTTGTTGCACAGTACAATACTAATTAAATATACAGTTAAAAGTAGGGATGAGTCAAAAGGTCAATGATGGGAGGCAAGAAGGTAAAGTTTATATGAGAAAAAAAAATATCTCAGGGTCAACGACGGCTAGGGCAAGGAGCTAAACTAAGAGATCATTCTCTCTATACAATCATATAATAGGCCTTGCAATGGTGACTTTATGTGCCTTTATGAAGCTATCATAAAAATGTTCAGCACACTTTTTTTATTTTAAGGACAGATCTAGTTTTCTGAAAGACTATAATTGCTTACGTTTTTTCTTATGTGTTCTTCTTTGTTTACAATAAAGCTACAGCTGGGTCAAAGCAGATATAAAGACATAAATCCAGCCTAAATCCGGTAAACAAGGAGGAAAAAAAATTTAACTTCACTTTTACTGAAGGAGAATTCACTCCAATTTAAATTTTGATAGCTACTAAGAAGAGAAATCTTGCCAGTAAATAATTAAACAAATGAATATCAAGAGTACCATTACACTTTTGGAGATGTTTAGTATAGCTACAGAAGTACCACATATGAATTCTTTACTGCAATCACTTGTAATGTTTTCCTGTTACATATGATTGTGCATGTGAAGTAATGAAACTCAAAAGAACTTTAGATGCCATATGTTCTATTTATAGTTAGAAGAAAAGATCATAGAATCAAAGCACTGAAGCACTTTACTGAAATCACTGCAAAAAAAATCCTAACAAGTCTAAAATTAACTGACATGGCATTTTGAGTCTTGATGCAATAGCTCTCTGTTCATTTCTTTTGGGTAGAGGTTACAGTTTTTGTTCAATGGAATAAATCCATGGACTTGCTTACCTCTGGGTAGGACCACTCCGGAGAGAAGTCAGTAATGTTCACCAACTGTTGTGCCTCCATTCTGGAAGCTGAAGATGCTGATGCCACAGTTGTCAGCTCAGAGTAGGGGTGAAATGAAGAGGAGGAAATCTGTTGCAGGTGCTGAGGATGGATATGGTTGATAAAATGGCTTACAGGAGCCAGGCTTGGGACCACCTTAGTGAAACTAGCTGTTGTAACACATGCTGCTACTGACTGAGGAATTGACTCTGGAAAAGTAAGGGGTGCCGTTGAAGTTGTGCAAGATGTTGGAGAAATGTGAAAGGACTGTGGATGAGAGCTAGCCGACACCTGAACAATCTGTAGCTGGCCTACTGGAACAGAGGGAGCAGAAGTGCATGAAGAAAACTGGAAGGCACTTCCAGTCCCATTCCCACCTTCATCCTCAGCAATAAACTCGGAAATGAGGTCAGGGAGTTGACTGTCAAATGAAATTTCCAAGTGTTCCATAAGATTAAGCCCCAAACCCACATCAGTTCCACTAGATGTCAAAGGCTGCACTGTAGGACCCAAGTTCTTTTGTATGATTGTGTACAAATCTGACATGTTGCCACTTTGTATATCTGTAATCTCTGTTACTTGATTGCTTGTTCCAGATTCCACAACCACTTCCAGTCCTTCAACTTTAACCTGTACTATTGCTTCCTCTGCAGGCAAATCCTCCACTTGATGCTTCCCTAGGTCTATGTTGGTGTCCATTGGAGTTTCTACTTCAGGGTTTATAATATCACAGACAGACAAAGGCTTCTGTCCTGGGGACAACTTCTCCTCCTTCATAGCTCCTACATTTTGAACTCGAGATTCAGTTTTTACTTTAATTTTGCTCGTAGTGGAGTTTCTTTTTCTTGACCGAGAGGAACTCATTTTCTCATCACACGTATTATCTTGAATAAAGAAGCAGTTTCCTTGGTTCTGCTGAAAGGCTGAAGAAACTGGAATATTTTGGCCACAGTTATCTGAATTTGTGTTGCTGCAGTCCATCTTGTCAGGAAGAGCACTTGAGGACCCCACCAAGCTTGCAACTGTTGGCCCTACTCCAAGAGTGTGAGAAAATGTTTGAGCTGTAGTTGCAGGGAGAAGGGAAATTGGAAGGGTATTGACTGAAGCTGTTGAGGATACCAATGAAATATGAGAGGCTGCACTAGTCACTTCTGGACATGAAGAAGGTTGAATAACCTTTTCATTTTCCCCATTTCCTGTTTCAGATGAACAGATGGATGAAGGTGAACTAAAACTCACAGAAAGCGAGTCCTGGTTAGCAGCACCACCATATGTCTGCCCTTGTTTAGGGCTATTAAGAAATGAATCTGGATCAAAGTCTGCAGTTACAGAGAGAGTGTGACTGGTCTCTGTTGTGTCCATGCTGGCATCTAAAGATTCTGAAAGCATCAATCCCCCATCAGAACCAGGAACCAATGCCAGACCAACTGAATCATTGGCACTGGGGACCAGGGATACATCGCTGTGTGAAGTCAGCTGGATACCAGAATGGTGGTGGGCACTGATGCTTGGCAATGTAGTATCAGTTTCAGTTGCTATTAGTTGCTGACTAGGGGTTAGTGCAACTGTAGCCTTGTCTGCTGCTGTTGTCAGTCCAGTGGTCATTACTATAACAGCATTCTGAGGCAAACTACAAGTCACTGTGGCCACAGGCAAACTGGCAACTCCTGAGACAAGCTGGTCTCCATAGTAAGTACTGCTCAGGGCACCTGCTGGAGAAGTCTGATTAGAGTCTAGACCATCAGAAGAGGCAGATGACTGGCTAGACGAAAAAGGAGATGCTTCTACTGGGCTGACCTGTACTTCCAGTTTCCCCTTTTCCCCTTGTGACATTGTCTGGTTTGATTCTTTTCTTTCCATTCCTCTTCCTATGCCGTTTCCACTGGTTCTATTGTCCTGCTCAGAGTCTAGTTTAGGCTCTGATGCAGACAAGTTCTGTACTTCAGTTAAGGCTGGATAGGGGCATGAGCGCACCTCTACTTTCGGAGAAATGATACGATGCTTTGTGCTGTTGCATTTGTGTGGAATATTACTGGTTGTTCCTGCAGCAACAGACAGAAGATAAAACAAATATTAAAACTTGACTTTTACCTTTACTATTCATGTAAGGCATGTTTTTTGCATTTACCGGATCAAATTAGTTCCAAAAACGGTAAGTCAGTTGTTTTCTCTTTTTTGTAGTTTACCAAAAAATGTGGGCCTTTATTCTCACTATCACTAAATGTTAGTCATGAAAATAATTATTTTAGTTTTGCCATATAGAAAGCTAAACATTCTAGGGAACCTTTAAAAAAAAAAAAAGTAGATTATGATTAGTTTGCATAAAAACTTTATACATTCAGTTTGAAATCTGTACTAATAGAAGTCTTATGAAAGGAAAGACTGTTCAGTAAAATTTCAGTTGTAGGCAACAGGAATTCACAAGATGGACACTCGATATAGATATATATATATATATATATATATATATATATATATATATATATATATATATATATATATATATATATATATAAATATATAAAAGGGTATAAATCCCAATAACCTAATCACCTACTGTATTCCATAACTACAATTTGACATTTAGTAACATAGTTGCTGAAAAACAATTATTTCATGTAACCTCCAAATGCACAAAGATAAAAAATCTATTTTTATTCTTTAATCATCTTTAATAGTTGCTAGATTTACATTTTTTTTCTCATTTAACAAGTCTGAACTTGCATTAGTCTATGCAATAGCGATAGAAAAAAATCACATCTTATATATAATTCGCCAGCCTACTCACTCACTCACTCACTCACTCACTCACTCACTCACTCACTCACTCACTCACGTCTGTCTGAAGCCGAATGCGCAGTCGCCTTCTGCGCACGTCCGAAGCCGAATGCACAGTCGCCTTCTCCGCAGCTGGCCGAAAAACCTTACGAGGCCGACATTGCGGCAGATTTATGGCCGCGTAAATTCAAAGAGAAAGGCGACTTCGACCGACATCCAACCCCAACATCGTGGCAGGCGGCGGATTTACGGCCGCAAAAATTTAAAGAGAAAGGCGACTTCGATTAAAGCTCTAGAGGCCTGAAAGGCAATTTCGACTACAGCTCGAGGCCTAATTACGCATTCATTCAATACACCTATATCAGGTTTGTGGTGCTTATACTTATTACTATTCCACTCGTGCCCGTTTCATCTTATGTTGTCGAAACAGGCTCTTTCTCTAGTATATATATACAATGGACTGATGTTATTTGTAGTCAATGAACTGTAACTGAGAGAAAGAATTATATTCACCAATGTACCATTCCTGACTTAGCAGTCAGGAAAGTTGAGCAGTTAAGAGGGCAACAGAGTAAGAGCTCATTAACACTAGATTCCTTTAACCGCCAACTCCCTAAATATTCCCTATGCCAGGAGAAATCTGAACAATTTTCGTTTTTTTACTTTACATTTATTCAAGCAGTATTTACTTGCTGAAATACCTGCTGAAATGTTTCAAATAAATGGTCAATCAAAGGACGTAGCTTGAACAAGCGGTCACGGTTTGGATCTTTCTTTTCTGGCTCAGATAACGGGCAGCAGTCCAGTTGAGATGCTGGGGATACACCCACTCATCGCCATCATCCGATGCGTCGTCATTCACAGTATCATGCAGCGCACGTTGCTGATCATCATTGTCGCTAAAATCTTCTTCAGAACTGCTACAATCATGATCAGAATTATTGTCCAAAATCGCCTGCAAAACCTCACTTGAAGTCAGTTTACGTTTCGCCATATTAACAGCTTTCACTTTCGAATCACATCACATGAGCGGCCAATACAACCGCAGAGTTGTCGAAATACAATGTAGTAATAATACCCACGCCAAACTGTCAGTTATACTACGCGCCAGGCATTCACATAACCACAGGCAAATGTGCCGGATATATCTGGCAGAGGGTGGTTAAGGGGTTAAGCTTGTGAAAATATTCATAATGCTGGGCCACCTTAATTTTACTCGCACCTCCTCATCACTGCATTAATTGCGGATTGATAGCGCCTTTGTTTTGCAAATGCATCAATCGGATATAGGCAGGCAGCCTGCTATCCCATCCCCCACCGAGGCAGCTGAAGTCAGACACAAAATACTCACAGCTGAAATCTGTTTATAGATAAGATAGTTTATATGGGAGTGAGGTGTCTGGAATTGTATAGGAAAATACTATATCGTTACTTGAAATACATACATTTCATGTGTGTTCCGTGTCTACAATGATCTGTGTAAATGTAGGATGATATTTCTTGTGAGGTAAGAAATGTTGAATACATTACTAAAACAATTTTTTTTTTCATATGTTATAACAACAAAATGTTGATGTGAAGTGTGTAATGTGTGAAGACTGAAGTCTAAAAGTAAAAAAAAAATCTCACATAAGTTAAGAGTCTTTACAGCCTGTGTAAAATTTTGGTACTTGCAAAAGTTAGTTTTTTTTATTCAGTTTTATTCTTTTAGTCACGTTCACACTCCCCTGAATCTGACACTATTAATTTTCAAATAAAGGTGTATTATAATGAAACAATTGTGCTTTTAGTGTGAAATTAATGTGTTTGATGTGTAAATTAATGGAAGGTATTATTAAGGAAAACATTAAGCAACACGTCAAGAACAGGAGGTTTATTGAACAGTCAGCATGGGTTCAGAAGAAGGAAGTCATGTTTTACCACTGTGCTAGAATTCTATGAGAAAGCAACAAAAGGACATGACCAAGTGGAGCACAGGACATTATTCATTTTGACTTTCAGAAAGTATTTGATACATTTCTACATGAGAGATGTTGTTTGTAGATGGGTACAAATTTGGCTCAGACAAAGGAAGCAGCAGGTTATGGTTCAAGGTACCCCATCAGAATTGTCTGACATTAAGAGTGGTGTTCCACAGGTGTCAGTGTGAATGCCGCTTCTATTTTTAATATATATAAATTATTTGATTAGGAATATAAGTAAAAATCTGGTTAAGTTTGCAGGTAATGCCAAGCTAGGTGGACAGGAAGATAACCTTGAATCCTTGAATCATTACAGAGGGACTTGGACAGCATACAGGCTTGGGCAGATTTGTGGCAGATGAAATTTAATGCAGGTACAGTAAATGTAAAGCATTACACGAGGAAGTAAAAATGTTAGGCTTGAGTACACAATGGGAGGTCTGAAAATCAAAAGTACACCTTATGAGAAGGATTTAGGAGTCATAGTGGACTTGACACTGCCAGCTTCCAGACAGTGTTGAGAAGACATTACAAAGGATAACAGAATGTTAGGTTATATACCATGATGTGTAGAGTACAAGTCCAAAGAGGTTATAATCAAGCTTTATAACACAGTGGTGAGGCCTCATCTGGAGGACTGCGCACAGTTTTGGTCTACAGGCTACAAGAAGTCCAGAGAAGAGCAACAAGGCTAATTCCAGGGCTACAGGAGATGAATTATGAAGAAAGACTAAAAGTTGAGTCTTTTTAAGCAAAAGAAGGTTAAGAGGAGACATAATTGAAGTGTTTAAAATGATTAAGGGAATTAGTCCAGTGGATAAAGACTTATTTTGAAATGAGTTTACCAAGAACACAGGTACACATCTGAAACTTATTAAGGGCAAATTTTACACAAACATTAGGATTTTGTTCTTTACACAGAGAATCGCAGACACATGGAATAAGTTACCAAGTACTGTGGTAGACAGTAGAACATTAGGGACATTCAAAACTTGACTTGATGTTATTTTAGAAGAACTAATTTGATAGGACTGGCTTGCTTTGTTGGGCTGAGTGGCTTGTTCTCGTCTAGATTGTTCTAATGTTTTATAATGGGATAAAAGAGGCAATCGCGAAAGCCTATGTGTGTCTGTTTTGCCTTTTTTTAATAAGCCTGATTCCTGCAATAATGCATTGAAATTCTCCTGTCTCAAACACAAAACATTTCCAGACATGACTTTTGCTTTTCTTCCCCTAAATAAGTTAATGCAGTGCAGTAGCACTGAGAGCCGTTTTCATGTGTCGTTTTTACTCACACTTTTATCATGTATTATTTTAACTTCTGAAGTAATATGTCCACTGGTACTGTTATATCAATTTGGCACCGAACCATCAGTGCTTGTAACATCCCTAAACCGGAGTATTTATTGTTTTAGTTTTTAACATGACAGGCAAACTGTTAAACCACAGTGTGCCTTTGCAAACAGAAACACCAGAACCAGTTGTGTTCACCTCACCTTGTTCCCTTCTGCACCCGAAATTGGAATGACTGTGAGTAATTCTGCATCTTGCAACTGCCAACCTCACGGCAACTCATTGCGATCCTCTCTCCTGTACATAAACCTGCTCACAATCTCATTTAACTTCCTCCAGGTGCTGGACCCAGAAGGTTCTCCTCAAACAGGCTGCTCTGCTCCTGATGCTGGAAATGCCAGACTGTCAGGTAATTGCCACACTTTTTAAAGCACCTGCACCATGGATTGCCCAGCTTCTAGACAGTATTCCATAGAAAGCTTTGGAACAGATAGTATGGATCTAGAGAGTTTGCTGTCAATCAGGTTCTTGGCTCCACTTCGTGTCTATGTGATATTCCCTATTGTAAACACTGCAAGTATTTGGCCCCAGCCTATCAGTAAGTGCTCAGGTTGTTTTGAGTAACCACAATCACTTCAAAAGCATTCAACACATCATCACAAAGTACAAAAACCTGAAGAATAATATTATTTAGACCTTCTGCAGGGGAAGGAAAAATAATGGTTAATTTGCATGGATTTTATTGTCTCTCTATTTGAATATGGTGTTCTCCTCATGTCATGCGTTTTGCAGGTTCTGTTTGTGGGGCTATATAATGCTCAGTGCAGTCAAGCTGTTTCAGCTGTGTGCATTTGTCATTGCACATATTTTTTCATCCATACATTGATCCCGACTGTCTTTTGTCCCGCACATGTTTATCAGTGTGCTATTGATGAGCCAATTTGTTGGTGTTATTTTTTTTTTTTTTTTTTCTGTACTGTAAATATTGCTGGTGCAGATTATCACTAATTTGCTGAAATCAAAAAGCATACACTGACATTAAATTAATACTTAAAAAATCTGTCAGTTAAATATTGCATTCCTTTTAGCCAATTCAAAATATTAAATATTTTAAAAAGATATTACATATTTGACTAGATATTACAAAACAAACTGCTTTATGAAAACTCTGAAGACATTGGTGAAAACTGGGTAAAGACAACACAAAACAAAGATATTTATTAAACATATAATTATACAATTAGAAGAGGATCAAAACACAGTAATGTTGAAATGTATAAGCTTATCGACACATTTACAGGACAAAAGACGCTGATGGAGAGGTGCGAAGCGATTTAAGGTAGGACGGTTATACGAGTTTTTTCGTAGGCTCTGGTAATTCTAGTGTTAATGCATTGAACTGTCTTCTCGGACTATGGCTGCAAACATCCAACTTCATGTAACTGTATGTTCGGTAATCTTCTCAAAATATATAGTTATACAGAACACTATGCATACACTTCCATAATGAGTCTCTGTGCAACATATATCATACCATAATATTGTTTTTAAATTCATCTTCCATAGGTGTCTCTCATAATTACAGTTTACTAACCACTTACCCAGTCCCCCACTGCAGAGACAGGCATGTGTTCGAGGCTGTGGTTTAGCCTGGTGGCTTTCTAGGATCTGCTGGACTAACTGTTCAATGGAAAATTCAGTTGTGCCGTTACCATTACTGCATGTCCATTTTACTCCATGAACTGTGAACAACAAGAAAAATCATAATATCATGCTCAGTATGAAACTTTGTATCAAATGAGCTTTCACAGTACTGTATATCTATGAAGAAATATTTTACTACAAAGAAGAAAACCAAAAACACAGTAACAAACAAGACACGAAACAATTAAAGAAACAGGATACACCACTATCTTACACATCGGTTTTAACTGTGCAATAAGCTCTTCTTTAGACCACTTCTGCCATTCTTTGCGATCACTGTTAATGGAGCAGAGGATGGGTCCACAGATTTTTCCGCAGTCCTCGATGGCCGGCACATTGAGGTAGTGGACCAACACAATGTCTGGGTTCTAAATAAATCAAAAATTTAATAAAACAAAATTTAATCTCAAAGTTTCAAAATATTATATAACAGAGTATCCTGAAATAAGATACTCTGGTGAATATTCTATAAATAAAGAAAACAGAAATAAAGCAATATGTACAATTATTTATAATGAAGATACGGTATGCCCAAATAATAAAGCAGTCAGAGTTGATAAGGCTAACTAAGGACTCTGCAACATAAATTAAGTTTCACATATGGACACTAGATGGCAGGGCATACAAAACACTAGTTTGAGGATGTGTTTAAAGATTATGATTTAGAATAAAGACAGGACAGACAGTACTTTATTTGTCCCAATACTAGCAACAGCTAGTTCAATAAAATCAAGACAAATTAGCAAACTTAAGTGTGATCAGTCATTATATTGTATGCTCTGTCACTGGGTCCAATAGAGATAAAAACATTATAAACAGCCCTCAAATCTCATTCTAGTTACAGGTGTTATGTAGGAGTGGAATCACATTCTAGTCGATAAAGCTGTACCCAGAAAATGTAAAACATGTCTTGACACATATGGCAAAAACAGCAATGTTTCCTTACATTATTCACTTAACAATACCCTTCAATGATATTTACAAAAGGGAAAAGGAAAGAAAATCCAATGTGAGAAATGAAAGAACATATTTATAGTATGCATCCTAAAGAAGGAATAATTAAACACTGACAAAGACACACTTTTATTTGTTTACCCCAAGTGCAGGAATTGAAAGATAGAATATTCCTAAAATGATAATACTTCAGTATTCTCAAAACCCTTACCTGAAATGTGTCGCAATTGGAATTTTATTTAAGTTAATTGATACTAATTTACGGTAGTGTGGGAAAAAAAATCTGTAGAGCTAAACATATCTATTCAATAAGAGTTTTTGCCAATGAAAACAAAACATATTAGAAAAATCATAAATACTGATGAATTAATTGCTGTCCTGTTGTTTAATTATAAGTAATTTATAATGAATAAGCAAGAATTAGTGACCCTTTTTGAGATGCATTATCATAGTTTACTTATTAGATGCCAATAATTCTTTCACAAAACAAATTCTGATCCAATTTAACCTCCCTATCATTAGACCCGAGCGATACTTGGGCAGCAAAAAACATCCTAAAAGCATTAGTCCCGAGTGTCACTCGGGCAACTGTACAGATGTGTCTTGCGTAAGCGTTAGAACCAAGAATCACTCGACCTGTAAAAGTGCTGTGAAGTGCTGCTGTTCTTTGGAGAAATTATGTCTGAGTGTAGGCTTTCCTTATAAGGGCAGACCGTTATGTATACAGTACATCACATCAAAAAGCTTTGTGAATCTAAAACAGATACATTTGGAATTCAGTTCTGTACACAGAGAAAGGGACAATGTTTGATCCAAAATACAACTGCGAACTTTGATAGATGCAATGCTGGATCAAGGTTACTGTGTAACCATGGACAATTTTTATACTAGCACAATGGGTGGAGTAGACAGTGCAGATCAAGAATTGACTTTCTATCCCATTATGCGAAGGCAACAAAAGAAATATCTGAAATATCTGTGCAGTGTACTGTTCAAAACCAGATAAATCTGGAAAGAAAATCAGAAAAGAAACACGCTATTATTGTCCCGACTGTCTTTCACTGTGCTTTAATATTTACCATACAAAGGACTCATTTTGAGATTAAGTACTGTTTTGCAATTATTGGTAGTATTTTTATTACTGTTATTATTACTTTTGTTATTATTGTACATTTTACATTATTATTTTATTCATTATTATTATTATTTATATCATTATTATACACTTCAGATTTAACAAAAATGCAATTTTTCATGCCAAAGAAATGCAACACTTTTAACATGTGTTTTTGGAATAATTATGTAATACTAAGGAGGTTAATACATACAGTGATCCCTCGCTATATCGCGCTTCGCCTTTCGCGGCTTCACTCCATCGCGGATTTTATATGTAAGCATATTTAAATATATATCGCGGATTTTTTGTTGGTTCGCGGATTTCTGCGGACAATGGGTCTTTTAATTTCTGGTACATGCTTCCTCAGTTGGTTTGCCCAATTGATTTCATACAAGGGACGCTATTGGCAGATGGCTGAGAAGCTAGATTGCTTACTTTTCTCTCTCTCTTGCGCTGACTATCTGTGATCCTGACGTATGGGGATTGAGCAGGGGGGCTGTTCGCACACCTAGACGATACGGACGCTCATCTAAAAATGCTGAAAGATTATCTTCACGTTGCTATCTTTTGTGCAGCTGCTTCCTGAAACGACATGCTGCACAGTGCTTCGCATACTTAAAAGCTCGAAGGGCACGTATTGATTTTTGACTGAAAAACAAACTCTGTCTCTCTCTCTCTCTCTCTTCCTGCTCCTGACGGAGGGGGTGTGAGCTGCCGCCTTCAACAGCTTTGTGCCGCGGTGCTTCGCATACTTAAAAGCCTATTGATTTGTTTGCTTTCTCTGTCTTTATGACAGTCACTGCTCCTGACGCACACTCCTTTGAAGAGGAAGATATGTTTGCATTCTTTTAATTGTGAGACAGAACTGTCATCTCTGTCTTGTCATGGAACACAGTTTAAACTTTTGAAAAAGAGACAAATGTTTGTTTGCAGTGTTTGAATAACGTTCCTGTCTCTCTACAACCTCCTGTGTTTCTGCGCAAATCTGTGACCCAAGCATGACAATATAAAAATAACCATATAAACATATGGTTTCTACTTCGCGGATTTTCTTATTTCGCGGGTGGCTCTGGAACGCAACCCCCTCGATGGAGGAGGGATTACTGTATATCATTTGCAAGTTTCTTTGAAGCACTGTTCAACATTAACCACAAATTACAAATACCACTATTATCATATAGTAGCTCTTCTGTGGGATCAGAGTAGATAAGCTAGCTTTCACTCCTCATGTTCATCAATGAGCCTTGAGTGCCCATAACATTGTCACCAATTCACCCATTGTCTTTCTTTGGACCACTTTTGGTAGATACTAACAACTGCCTGCCAGGACCTTCCCACAAAACCTGACATGACCCATTCATCTAGTCAATCATAATTAGGCCCTTGTCAAAGTCATTCAGACCCTTACACTTGTGCATTTTTCCTGCTTCTAAGACATCTCCTTAAAGTTCAGACTGTTCACATGCTGTCTAATTTATCCCAAACCTTGACATATGTCATTTTAATGAGATAATCATTGTTATCCACTTCACCTGTGTGAAGTTTTAATGTTATGGCTGACTGGTGTACATACTGTACACTTCTTACAATCATGGCCAAAATTATCAGCACCCCTGGAATTTTCCCAGAAAATGCACCATTTCTCCCAGAAAATTGTTGCAATTACAAATGTTTTGATATACACATGTTCATTTCCTTTATGTGCATTGGAACAACACAAAAAAACAGAAAAAAGCCAAATCTGACATCATGTCACACAGAACTTCAAAAATGGGCCGGACAAAATTATTGGCACCTTTTCAAAATTGTGGGTAAATCGTTTTATTTCAAGCATATGATGCTTGTTTGAACTTACCTGTGGCAAGAAACAGGTGCTGGCAATATAGCATTCACACCTGAAGCCAGTTAAAATGGAGAAAACTTGACTCAACCTTTCTGTTGTGTGTCTGAGTGTGCCACACTAAGCATGGAGAACAGAAAGAAGAGCAGAGAATTGTCTGAGAACTTGAGAACAAAAATTGTGGAAAAATATCAACAATTTCAAGGCTACAAGTCCATCTCCAGAGATCTTCATGTTCCTTTGTCCACTGTGCGCAACATAATCAAGAAGTTCACAACACATGGCACTGTAGCTAATCTCCCTGGACGTGGACGGAAGAGAAAAATTGATAAAAGACTGCAACGAAGGATAGTCTGAATGGTGGATAAACAGCCCCAATCAACTTCAAAACATATTCAAGCTGTTCTGCAGACTCAGGGTGTAATAGTGTCAGCTCGAACTATCCGTCGACATCTGAATGAAATGAAATGCTATGGCAGGAGAGCCAGGAGGACCCCACTGCTGACACAGAAACATAAAAAAGTCAGACTGGAGTTTGCCAAAATGTACTTGAGGAAGCCAAAATCCTTCTGGGCGAACGTCTTGTGGACAGATGAGACCAAGGTAGAGCTTTTTGGTAACGCTCATCATTCTACTGTTTACAGAAAATGGAATGAGGCCTACGAAGAAAAGAACACAGTACTTACCGTCAAACATGGTGGAGGTTCTAAGATGTTTTGGAGATGTTTTGCTGCCTCTGGCACTGGATGCCTTGACTGTGTGCAAGGCATCATGAAATCTGAAGACTACCAAAAGATATTGGGGCGCAATGTACGGACCAGTGTTAGAAAGCTGGGTCTGCGTCAGAGGTCATGGGTGTTCCAGCAGGACAATGACCCCAAACATACCTCTAAAAGCACCCAGAAATGGTTGAAGACAAAGCCCTGGAGAGTTCTGAAGTGGCCAGCAATGAGTCCGGATCTAAATCCAATTGAACACTTATGAAGAGATCTCAAAATTGCTGTTGGAAGAAGGCGCCCTTCAAATCTGAGAGACCTTGAGCAGTTTGCAAAAGAAGAGTGGTCAGAAAATCCAGTTCAGAGGTGTAACAAGCTTGTTAATGGTTATAGGAAGCACTTGATTTCAGTTATTTTTTCCAAAGGGCGTGCAACCAAATATTAAGTTGAGTGTGCCAATAATTTTGTCCAGCCCGGTTTTTGAGTTTTGTGTGAATTGATGTCAGATTTGAGCTTTTTTTCTCTATTTTTTTGTGTTGTTCCAATGCACATAAAGGAAATAAACGTGTATACCAAAACATTTGTAATTGCAACAATTTTCTGGGAGAAATGGTGCATCTTCTGGGAAAATTCCAGGGGTGCCGATAATTTCGGCGATGACTATATATATAAATGTCTACACTTGGAATTGTGTGTGTTTGTCCGACCCGGAAGTGAGAGGTGGAGTTGGGGTAAGGGCTCCGCTCCGAGGAAAGACAACTTGCTTTGCCACTAATAAAACAATCGAGGCTAGCACGGCAGCAAAACGAAACCTCAGAAGAAAGACAACTTCGCTTAGCCGCTAACATCTGCAAAACGGTATCATTTTTACTTTTTCTCCTGCTGCTAATACACAGCTAGTATTATTATAATTTCGTAATTCTAAAACTAAATACAACACTACCTGGCTGGTTAAGTTACATGGTTACATTCATATATGCCAAATGTACCTGAAGTTTATTACCCAACCAAAATTGCTCCGAGACAGCAACAAGAATTTATTGTTTTTGTCTGGTTTAGAAATATTTTTATTTATTTTGAGGATGTCATCACATTTTGTGTTCTTGTTTTTATGGTTGCTATGTTTGGTACCAGTCACAAGACATGCTAATTCTTCACTTCCTACCTATACAAAATAGTGGCGTAAAAACACTGTGTTCAAACTTTCAGACATAAAATATCTCTGGGGAAGAAATGCAGTTTTGTTTTTATTAGGGAAAGGGTTTCTTAATTATGGTTAGGACATTTTTGCTCCTGTTTTGACTGTAACTTCTATCTTATCTTTTGGCTTTGTTTATCAGTATTTTTCCACTTTTGATATGATCTCATATAATCTCCTGATTTATTGCCATTATTTACTTTTAAAGATATGCAAACAATATATTGCTGTTTTAATCCAGGCTTAACACTTTCTGATTAGACATTTTTATGTAATGAAAAAGCTGTAAGAAAGTTTTTGGGCAAACAATGTGTGCATTATTGTATTGATTATAAAACCTTATCTTTTATCGTCTGTTTTGGTCTCTAAATAATACATAAACATATATATAAAGTGGGTGAAAAATTAATTAAATCAAAGACACATTCCACTGACTTCTTAAAAGTTTTCAATCTGTTTTGTAGGTTTTTCTATGTTCAAAAAAACTGTTAAAGGATGCCATCACTTATTACGTATACATTTTGCTTCTGTTCTCTCGCTCTTTCTTTTCATCATTAATAGGTTTAAATTATTCAAATTGTTATATAAATTAAAAATGGTGGTGGTGAATGCAGCAATATTGTAGTCAAGGGCTTCTGCAATAAATAACCCAAAATGCATGATTCAAAATTACATCAGCTCATTACTTTTTCTTTCTGTGGAAATGCTGTATATAATTGTTTGACTTTGAAACCTCTGTAATTTGAAGACAAGTTGACCTTAAAGCTTGTTTTGAACAGCATTTCAGCAAATATACTTTGGTAATAATTTTCTAGTAAGGGAAAATCATTAAATGATACTAGAGACTGAAAAAAAGTCTTTTTTCAGAAATAACATGTAATCAACGATTTAAAAATAGCTTTCACAAACCTTGTCCATTTCTCATTTCTTAATTCAAAAGAAATTTCTTAATGAGAAAAAGATAACTTCAACTAGGATGAACACATCATCTTAGGAACTTAGCTTCTAAAAGTAAACATGTGACCAGTGTATTAAACAGTAACCTGCAATTTTAAAAATTTATTTACTTTTTATTTCACTTACAGTAATAAAATAGCCAGTCAAAATTCATATATCCATAAACGAACTGAAATCAATAAAACACTCACTCAGTCACACTATACCTGAATTTGATAATTATGATTAAAAGACAAGCAATTTGTGTAATTATTGAACTTTAATGCAATTCAATACAAAAATATTTTATAATATATATTGGTGTGTAATGATCCTTCAAGGAACTTGAGTTGGCTGCTCATGATTATCACTGAAGATAAAAGAGTCTTAATTTGAGGGCTCAAATGGTTTAAACTTTTGCTCTTAACATACACATGGCACTAAATAAAGCTGACATTACTGTGATGGGTAAGTTACTTATCTTGCATCAAACACTAAATGTAGTATTTTCTTAAAGTTTAGGTCAATATGTGCAGCAAGGTTAGCTCTGATGTGTCATGGATCCAGCACCCTGTGTTTGAATCCTACAATCCACTATGTGGAATTTATACTATTTTCCCAGATCTGGGTGTCATTTTCTCTGCGTATTCAGGTTTTCCTCCATCATCTTAAAAATTAGTTTAACTAGTGATTCTGAATCTGTGCTGACTGTTGTGAGTCACTCATGCAAAATAGTCAGGAAACTAGGCCAGAATCTCCAAAGGTCTACCCAGAGGGGGAGCACACAAAGACAGTCTGAGATCAACCAAGACTGGCTGGCTTTGGCCTAGACCAGGGTCAAAATGTGCTTCTAAATGAAAGTTCAAAAAATACATTCTTAAATGTCCCAATAATATCAAAAATTCACAACTATAGAAATGATGACTAAACACTTGCACAAGAGATGAAAAAATGCAAAGAAAGAATTTTTATAAATAAAATATTTATTTCAAAAATACTCAGAAACAAAAAAGCTCAAAGAGCAGAAAGACACAAGCAGTTACCTAATAAAAAGGCAATCCAGTCACAAAAAGAGTCTCAGTGCACAATTCAAAAAGAAAATACAAATACAGAGTAACAAGGTCAAAAATCCAGTACAAACCAAGAAAAACCAACAGCAAAACAGAAAAACATAAAAAAGGAGTTTAAACATATATTAAGCTAGGGAGGAGGAGAAGGACCCAGTCTTAAGCATAACACTGATGTGAGAGTGTGTGAAATTGGGCCCTTGTGTACCATTCCATTGCAAAGCTAAATTACTGCATCAAACTGTTTCTCTGAAGTACAGAACTACTTGTTTTCAAAACTTACATTAGTTTTATTATTGCAAAGAAACATCATCCAGAATGAACTCAAACTACATAGGATCTTCTTATTTTAAATTATAAAGAACATCATAAAGCATTAAATTAAAAAGGACTGACGGTTGTGGGGGACCCTATCCTTAATATAACATTTCTCAAATCCAAGAAGATACACATTTATGTGATATGACAGTTGGTAAATGTGAATTTCCCATCGGGATTAATAAAGTATCTATCTATCTATCTAAATATTCTTTCAGTTAAGCAGTTCCTATTCACAAATGAAACAGACCTTAAAAATAAGGTGTAATGCATAAAACAAAAATTTAAATGAGAGATAAAGTATGATAATAAAACTTACCTGCAGAAGCCAATAGCACCTACGGTGGAATGTTGGAACAATAGACGAGTGTACATAGCAGCCATAAAGGCACTGTAAACAGAAGTAAACAACGAATATAATGAATGAAAGGTAAGTTAGAATACTGTACAAATGGCCAAACAAACCATTTCAAAACCTTACTAAGCTTATGCATTACTGTTTTTGCTAGTAGAATTGGGAAAATACATGTGTTACATTTCCTAGCAGTATTAAAAAAAACACATAAATCATTTTGTATCTCTAATTCTATCAAATCAGTACATTGACAAAATAATGTAACTTTTAATTAAACCTGCTACACTTAAACTTTTATTTTAGCCTTTTAAATCTGTCATTAGTTATGCCTATCTATTTAGTATTAGAATGACACAGTAAGCCTGATCAGCAGTTCAATGAGATTGTTTACAGGTTCACTTTATGACATAGTGTAATCAGATCAACAATCAATGTCAGTAAAAGTATGGAGCTACTTGTACACCTCAAAAAGAAGAAGTACACTACTCATCTATCTGTAACCAAGGGGTTGCTGTGAAAAGGTTTATCAGCTTTAAATTTATAGGTGTCACCATTACTGATGACCTTATAGGAACAATACATCTAGAGTGGATTTAAAAGGGGTTACCAATGCTTTTGCTTCCTGAAACATCTGAGGAAACCTGGATATCCCCATCTATGCTCACAAACTTTTATAGGAGTACAGTGGAATCTGTCCTTGCTGGCTGCATAACAGCCTGAAACATCACTACCTGAGCTCAGCACCATACAGAAGAATACTGCCACTCAGCTTTTTTTCTGTTCAGGACATAATACATGGTACCTAAGAAAGTCTATCAGTATTATTAAAGACTAGGCAACCCGCGGCCTAGCATACGCCGCATAATTATTTATTGATGGGTGAACATTTCCTGAACGACACAGTTGTCCAAATGGGGTGGGTTTGAGGATACGACTGTGAGTGAATGAAAAGATGGAACTCTGGAGAGAGCAACATACAATTGTCCATGACTGAAAACTGGGTTTGGCAGATACAGGCATATCGTTTTGAAAGTTTGTCCCTGTGCCTTACTAATTGTCATTGCAAAGGCCAATCTAACAGTAAATTGTCTTCGTGTAAAAGTAAAAGGCAAATTTGAATCTGACGGGGTCAGGGATATCCGGAGAATAAGGACAGTTTGTGAGGTAGGAGCTGCGATAGTTTTACACATTGCGGTGAATGCTGGTAACAGTCCGTCTAGTGCCATCACAGAGACTTCTTGTTGGCATGAGGTTTCTGAGAAGCATGACGACTGAACCTATTTTAATTTTGAGTTTATGCGGAGGCATGCCAGTGGGAGTAAGACTGTTAAGAAATTCTTCGGGGAATGAAACTTGATCTGCGGGATCGTCTGTGATGATGGAGGCAACGCTGGTGAAAGTTACTTCATCGGTAGGGATAAGTTTCAGTACTTGTTCATTAAGGTGTAGCGAGTCTTCGTTGGTGACGCTTAATATAGCACGCGTACTGAGTTGTTCCGGAGTCACAGTTGAGTTTTAAGCACAGGGCAAAAATGAACATTTGAAACATCTGTAATGTAATAAACCACCAAGAAAAGTAACACTGCAACAATGCACACTAAGAACCGATCGCTGTAAACAAAAGTGAAAACAAAATCAAGCCCGGTGCATTCTTTAACTGCCTTCTCTGCCTTATGCGTCCAGTTCCCACTCTCTCGCGCTTGTGTCTCTCTCTCTCACGTGTCTGTGTGTGTGTGTCTCTCTTGCGTGCCTGTGTGTGTGTGTCTCTCGTGTGTGTGTGTGTGTCTCTCTCTCACACGCCTGTGTGTGTGTCTGTCTCTCTCAAGCGCGCCAGTGTGTGTGCGTCTGCTTAGTGAATTATTGTTGGTGGGCAGATCTCTGTGAGTTGGTGGGCGTGGCACTGTCTTGCCGTATCCTGTGCCTATCTTGCACTTCCCTGCTTATATTTTGTTTTTTTTTTCCCAAATCTAAAACTTGCAGTAATTAAAGCATGGTGAGATAAGCCTTGAGCACTTCTACCTGCAGCCTAAACGTAGCCTAAGTTCTGGTAGATAAGTGAGGCTAACTTCTTCTATCCACCAATCAGTCTATTATGTCCTTTCCTACCTTGTTACAGTATATTGCTATTAACAATGAGGACACCCTGTGGTCAAATTGAAAGTTACAGGAAGTGAAAAACAGCCATGTTGGCTTACTCAGTTAAAATGGTGATGCCCCTCCCCCACCAATAACATTATCGATTGACAATGTTTAAGAGGGTTATTAATCAACCTGAGAATTCTATATATCATCCAAACCTAACTTCCATTATGCCTTTGACAGTCAGAATCAGCCCAAATATTCAACTTAATCATGGACACATTGTTTTCTACTGGAAAACCTGTATTAGTGCTTACAATAAGAGCCCTCCATCTATAGGAATACTGAAGCAATGCATTTTATCATGCAAGTACCAATAAATGCGATGCTTCTATATTCCCAACAATATTATAAAAAGGTGAAAATAAAATGTGGATATTTGGTCTATTAATGATCTATTACAATGAAAAATAATTCAAAGGCACACAATGTACAATGAAAAAACTGTTTTGATTGTTTCATGTGATTTTTATATATTTTTGGGAATCGAATTAAACAATAAAAATACCTTTCTCCATCATGGAACATATTTTCACTGAGCAAATTTTTAAGCTGTCAATTATAGTTTTTTTATATAATTATTTATTGGCTCAATGTTTCAGAAATGTTTGTCCCCATAAAACTATGCTTCATTCTTCCACTTCAACATACTGAATGCACCTGTTGATAAAATGCATTGTGGCACTATTCCTTTTTATGTCATTGTCATTCGCTAATCTTTTTTGAATTTTTAAAATGTTCAGCTATAATCAGGCCTCATGTTATCCTTTAGATCTGCCTACTACTATGTAATTTTGTTTCATTTTTTTGTATTTAAACTGACAAAGATTATTTTGGTTATGAGACCTGCTCCAAATGATTATTAAAGAATGGTTCCTTGCATTTTCCAGTGTTGCCCTGCCTCGTACATACAACAATGGCACACTCTACTGTATATTTGCTTTGTTGACAGTTGTCTCTGCATAACCTGTGATTGTCTTTCTGAATGTCATTTACAATGTTTTTAATGTAAAAATCACCTTCAATAGAAATTTCAGTCATTTCTTTAATCTATTCAATATAAACGTAGTATTTATTCAACTGATTTTTATTTACATATTAATACACAACATTATTCATGCAAATACACTACATTCTTTACTGTTGACTCCAGCCAAGTGCCTTAACTGTTTCTGTAACTAATCAATTTAAAGTGAATACACAAGTTTGTAAATAGTAGATGCATGGTTATTATTGATGACTTTCAAACTGAAATTTTAATCAATGCATGGAAATCTGCTGAATAGAATAGATTTGTTTAGATTCAATCCACCTCTGCTTTGGCCTTCCTCGCTTTCTCTTCCCCCATACTTCCATTTCCATCACTTTTTTTGCCCACATATTCACTGTCTGTTCTCATCACGTCCTTACCACTTCAACCTACTTTACTGTACTTTCTTAGATACCAGTAAACCCCCGATTCGCTAAAGAATCGCAAATGCAAGAATGGCAGTCAGTTTCTATTCCCTCCGATATTTGGAGGAATGACAAATGATGGAGTGTGGGAGCGTCCTGGTAAAGTTTTTATTGAATTAAATACATATATTTGTACTAAAATTAATCAATTTATTAAAACAAAAATTGAATTTTAATTGTTACATCATTTAAGTCCAAAATGTCTTTGAGTTGTTGCACTTATAAATACAAACAATATCGGAGTGGAAAGGTTTAAATGAAGTAAATTGGAAACAAAACATTCATAAAATGGTAAATCCAAAATAGTTCATCAGACTCTGGGAAGCCGCTGGGTTTGACTCTGGGGCGCTGAATAGGCGCCTTCGTTCATTGTTTTTATCCATACGGGATCGGTTTTGTATTTCTAATCATTGAGCTCTTTGTTTTTGGAGTCGTGACTCCTTTGCTTCTGCTGTTTCAGAGGCGCGTTGTAGGCGCCTTCGTTCATTGTTTTTATCCATACGGGCTCGTTTTTGTATTTCCGTTAGTTGAGCTGTTCCTTTTTGGAGCCGTGACTTCTTTGCTTCTGGTGTTTCTGAAGCACGTTGTAGGAGCCTCCGTTTATTGTTTTTATCCATGCGGTCTCGTTTTTGTTTCTCTGTGGCTGTGTCGTTAGGTACACACTCTTACTTTTAATACTGAATTACCGTTATGTGATTCAAATATGCCACACTGACTGCTGGCACAGTGGAATAGAGCAAGTTTAGTTTACAGGTTGTGTTGTTTGGGCGCACCCATGCGGTCTCGTTTTTGTTTCTTTTTATCCATGCAGTCTCGTTTTTGTTTTTCTGTGGCTGTGTTGTTAGGTAGGAATTACCATTATGTGATTCAAATATGCCACACTGACTGCTGGCACAGTGGATTAGAGCAAGTTTAGTTTCCAGGTTGTGTTGTTTGGGCGCATCTATGCAGTCTCGTACAGGTTGTGTTGTTTAGGCGCCACCTACCGACTCTGGGAAGCCGCTGGGTTTGACTCTGGGGCGCTGAGGCGCTCTGGCGCATGCGCCTCAGTGCGTCCTGCGTCCGCGCATATATTAAACTGTCGTTTAGTAATATAGATCTGTTCCACTTTTTTTTAACCTCTGATTGTCTCATTTCTTATTATGTTCTTTTATGTAATTCCAACACATCCATCTCTACATTCTCATTTCTGCAACATCCAATTTCTTCAATTGTGCCCTCCCTTACTGCTCGTGTCTTGGCTCCATACATTATTGTTGGACTTAATCTTCAAAACATTACCTTTAACCTACACTTTAATTATTTCATCACATAGTACTCTAGATACCTTCTTGTTCCATCTTTATTGCACTCTGTGGGTTACCTCTATATCTAATTCTCCATCTTGGGCTACCGCTGATCCGAGGTATGTGAAATTATTCACTCTTTTCAATAACTCTCTCTGCAGGATAACTTCTGAATCCTGACTCTCATTAAACCTCAAATATTCTATCTTCTTCCTTCTTATATTCAATCCTCTATCTTCCAAAGTCCTTCTTCATTTTTCCAACTTCCTCTCCAATTCCACCTTTCTAGTGCTGACCAGATCAAAGTGGTAAGGACTTTAAGAAATTCCTTGGTGTAGTCCTACTCTATCTAGGATCTTGTCTGTAACTGTAATACTGTTTGTAACCGGAGCCCGCACTCTTGCATACATATCCCAAACAATTTTCACATAATTCTCTTATACTCCTTTCTTTCTCAGGCACCTCCAAAACTCTTGATGTAGCACTCTATCATAAGCCTTCTAAAAAATCATTAAACAGCATATGTAAACTTTTTTGTTTTTTGCAAACATGAGTTGTCTCAATGCAAATACTGCATCAGGTGTTCCTCTCCATGGCATAAAACCAAACTGCTCCGCCCTGATGTTGGTTTCTTCCCTAAGCCTTTTACCCTATAACCTGTAGCAGATAGAGGCGTGGTCCACCTCTTGAACCCTCAGGTACCTCTCTGAACACCAGGTGAAAGTATAATCAGTATTTATTTTACTGTTAAACAGTGCACAAAGCTCCCTCCACTCCACACTCATAAATCACAATAAACTCTTTTACAAACCAATCCTCCTCGCCCAGACACTTCGCCCTCCTACCTCCCAGCTCAGCTCAATGTCTGGGCTTTCCCACAATCCTTTTATACACCCTGACCCGGAGGTGTTCCTGTCCAATCAGTCCACAGTTCCTTATCCCTTCCGGGTCAGGGTAAACAGTGCTTTTCTTCAACCCGGGAGCACATCGTTCCTTCCTGTCACGTGACCGTGACGTACTCCCGGGTTATAGGGCACATAAGAGTCCGCGAGCCCCCCTACAGCGACTCCCCGTGGCCCCCAACGTATCCAGCAGGGCTGTGTATAAACACTACATAGTCCATGAGGCCCTGCTGGAACTCGGGGCACGATCATGCTGTCGGGAGAGCTCCTCCTGGCGGCCTGGGGGTGAGGGCCGGAATAAAAAGCCGGCAATCCATCACAAACCCTTTTCCAGATTTTCATTGTGTGTGACATTAGCTTTAGCCATCTATAGTCTCTACAATCCTGGAAATGTCTCTTCTCCTCATAAATGTGTACAATCCCACAATCCTTCACATAAATGTGTACAATCCCCATTCCTTCACTCCCCTGGTATTCTCTCCTGTTCATAGATCTTCTGCATTAGATCCTAAACACATCTACTTTCTCTTCCCTTAAACTCTTATGCACTTCCAAATTTATTAATTTGTTATATCAATGAGTATTTGTATTTATTATAATGCTAACACTTTCTTCATAAATACCAACAGACCATTATTCTTACAATTAAAGATGTAAAAAAGTTTATACAGTATTTGGGTAAGAGCAGCTGCAGGTATTACTAAGCCTTAGTATTAATTACTGATTTTCAAAGTCCTGATAATAAAATCAAAATGCAACGCAAGGACTGCATTAAAGTGGTTGCAAAGTCTTAATGCTTTCCTCATTGATAACCATATGTCTTGTCAGTTAACCCATTAGATTCATGCTCCCTACCTATTTCTGCAGAGTTTTTAAGGGTGTTCTCACACTAGACATGTTTGTTCCGTACCATGCTCAAGCACAATGTCCCTCCTCTCTATTCCTCCACTGCACTCACACTACACTTAACATTCTGGGCCCGGGCACGTTTTTGTCATCACCATGCGACTTTGTATAAAGCTAAAAAAAAAAAATCAGAGCAAGAAATGACAGCATGCATGTCAAAATGATTTTACTTATTTTGTTGTTATAGATTTATTGAGTGGCTGTTAATCATGCTGCATGTAAGAGAAGATTCTTAAAATGAATGATGTTAAGGAAGAAATTTGCAGCTTTTCTTGACAACTACAATTCACGTTCATGTGTAAGATGAAAATAAAAAATACTTTTTAAACTCAATGGTATTGAATGAAATGAGAATTGCACTCTCTCACTTATCGCATCATCAATGTCATGTCTGTTTTCCATGCTCGGGCAAGTTTAGTGATCACACTGATCCCAAATACTACTGAACTGTGCTTGGGCCACCTGTTCCAAGCAGGCCAGGGTACGGTACAGTTGGCTTGGCACGGAGCAATCACACTAGTCAAACGAACCAGACTTTGCAGGGTTACATGCAGACAAACGTGCTTGGGCATTACAAGCTGAAATAAAATTTCCAGTGTGAGTACACCCAAAGTTTGCATTATATACCCGGGAAGTGATTACACTGAACTGGTTAACACAAAAAGACTACCTATAACAATTAAAGATGCATGATAAGCATTTAGTAAAATTTAGCAAATTTTTTTCTTCCTAATTCTGTTATCAAATAGCACACAAAAATGGCTATGGTAGTTCTGAGATCCTTAAAAACAAGGACTGAAATGTATGATTTTTTTTTTTCTTAATCGCTTCGATAAAGAGATGAAAAATATTACACAATTGTAAAAGTCATTATTTGGAACAATGTTTTATGTACTCTAGCATACTACACTTTGGAAGCTTCCACACAACAGTAGTGTTCTCAAAAATGCTGATTTATTTTTATATATTGCTTACCAGTACGTATTGATTCTGAAATTCTGAAACAGTACTAATACATGTTTTCAGAAGTAGCAATCTATCATTACTTGATGCACTTTCCTGCTTTCTCATTCTTCTGACATCGCGTTCAGACTCATACAATACACATGTGCAAGTACACACACAAACACACACACGCGTGCTCATGCCCACACACACATGGAGTGGCAGCCTTGCCACCTCTAAAATGCTCAAAATGTTTGTTTTATACTGAAAGTCAAAACATCAATCTGCTGAAGGGCAGTCAAATTGGCTAAAAAGAAACATTCAAATATTCTCAAGTAGTAGGGTGTTGTTCCATGTTAGCCATTATTAATTCAAAGTCAAGCAAAATGACACCTTAAATTGGCTAACTGAACCAATTACAATGTGCAAGCTTTCGAAGCAACTGAACCAATTACAATGTGCAAGCTTTCGAAGAAACTGAGGCCCCTTCTTCAGACAGGTTGTAATATAGAAACTGGAGTTCCCTTTGTTTATATAGACACCAGGACAGAGACAGGATTGGGAAGCCTTTAAGTGGGTCATCTTTAATGTAAAAAAATTAACAGACCTCTCCAGACTAAGATTCATTTAGCAGGAAAGAACAAAGTATAGTCAAGATCTTTCATATGTTTTCCATAATAATAATAATAATAATAATAATAATAATTAATATTTCCATAATAATAATAATAATAATAATGTATTTCTTAACACCCAAAACTATCAAATGAAGTGCACTTATCCATTTTCTATACTTGGTCCCTTGCTCTTTAAAATTGGTCAGGTAGTTTCCCTAGCTATTATGTTAGGACATCAAGCAGAATTTTGAAATTCCATTGAAGAGTGTCACTTTGTGTCCACCATGGAAAGGTATGGAAAGTTCTGCTTTTGGCTACAGTAATATTTACAGGTGATTTAAGTACTTGCAATTTTTTGATTTGTAAATGCATGAGAATGACAGAGACAAGGATTTAGCTATCTTTACATAGTTATTCTTTATTAAAAAGCTAAATTATGATGTTCAATTTTGTGTGTTTTTTCCTTCCTGTGTATGCTATTGAAAGACAATTATTTTTTAAGCATGATTTACTCTACTTTCAACAAAAAATGTAACAGTGGTATGTCTTTCATTTCCTAGGAACATCTGAGTACTGGGGTGTTTTCCGAACAAAGATTTTTAGTGAAGCAGTATTTAGTTGTATGAAATTAAATCAAATGTGAAAAACTGGCTGTGCAAAAATTTGGGTCCCCTTGTAATTTTGCTGATTTGAATGCATGCAACTGCTAAATACTGATTACTTGCAACACCAAATTGGTTGGATTAGCTCGTTAAGCCTTGAACTTCATAGACAGGTGTGTCCAATCATGAGAAAAGGTATTTAAGGTGGTCAATTGCAAGTTGTGCTTCCCTTTGACTCTCCTCTGAAGAGTGACAGCATGGGATCCTCAAAGCAACTCTCAAAAGATCTGAAAACAAAGATTGTTCAGTATCATGGTTTAGGGGAAGGCTTCAAAAAGCTATCTCAGAGGTTTAAACTGTCAGTTTCAACTGTAAGGAATGTAATCAGGAAATGGAAGGCCACAGGCACAGTTGCTGTTAAACCCAGGTCTGGCAGGCCAAGAAAAATACAGGAGCGGCATATGCATAGGATTGTGAGAATGGTTACAGACAACACACAGATCACCTCCAAAGACCTGCAAGAACATCTTGCTGCAGATGGTTTATCTGTACATCGTTCTACAATTCAGCGCAATTTGCACAAAAAACATCTGTATGGCAGGGTGATGAGAAAGAAGCCCTTTCTGCACTCACGCCTCAAACAGAGTTGCTTGTTGTATGCAAATGCTCTTTTAGACAAGCCAGATTCATTTTGGAACAAAGTGCTTCGGACTGATGAGACAAAAATTGAGTTATTTGGTCATAACAAAAAGCGCTTTGCATGGCGGAAGAGGAACACCGCATTCCAAAAAAAACACCTGCTGCCTACTGTCAAATTTGGAGGAGGTTCAATCATGCTGTGGGGCTGGTTCAGGGACTGGGGCCCTTGTTAAAGTCGAGGGTCAGATGAATTCAACCCAATATTAACAAATTCTTCAGGATAATGTTCAAGCATCAGTCACAAAGTTGAAGTTATGCAGGGGTTGGATATTCCAACAAGACAATGACCCAAAACACAGTTCGAAATCTACAAAGGCATTCATGCAGAGGGAGAAGTACAATGTTCTGGATTGGACGTCACAGTCCCCTGACTTGAATATCATCGAACATCTATGGGATGATTTGAAGCAGGCTGTCCATGCTCGGCAGCCATTAAATTTAACTGAACTGGAGAGATTTTGTATGGAAGAATGGTCAAAAATACCTCCATCCAGAATCCAGACACTTATCAAAGGCTATAGGAGGCATCTAGAGGCTGTTATATTTGCAAAAGGAGGCTCAACTAAGTATTGATGTAATATTTCTGTTGGGGTGCCCAAATTTATGCACCTGTCTAATTTTGTTAAGATGCATATTTTCTGTTAATCCAATAAACTTAATGTCATTGCTGAAATACTACTGTTTCCATAAGGCATGTAATATATTAAAAGGAATTTGCTACTTTGAAAGCTCAGCCAATGATAAACAAAAATCCAAAGAATTAAGAGGGGTTCCCAAACTTTTTCATATGACTATATGTGATGAAGCTAAAGCCGATGTTATATTACATGACTTCTAATTGTGGTGTACGTCAGATGTATCGACTGCAGTTGCTGATCTCTTTCTTGGACCGTGTCAATTATGCTCCTGAAAAATGTCACATTTAGTGACTCACATTTTTGTGGCAGCCAATACTGTGCTGTCTGGAGGAGGCAGTGTTAGATGGAGAGTTAACAGCTACAATGAGTTCTGCAAGAGTCTCAGTCTGTTTCTCTTTTTTCCATTCTGTTTAAGTATGTAATACAAGAGACAACAAAGATGAGCCTTTCTTCTGTTTGCAATGTTCACAACTCACATGCTCCTTATTTCTCCTCACTACATTTTATGCATTGACATTTTGGATGAGCATTCACTGGTTGACACCTCTCATGTCATGTCTGAGCTATGACTAAAGACAATTGTATCAGAGGAAGTCACACACTTGTTGTAGTGAGTCACTGGGAATGTCACCTTAGGTGTCCGGCTTCACTGCTTCCACCTCACTAAGATTATAAATGAAGACTATGACTGAAAATAACTGGAAAAGTTGCATAATGTGACATGGGCTTAAACCTAAAGAACTAGCACAGTAACATCAACAGTAAAGTAATAAAAACTGCCCAGTTGTACAAGAGCTAATACATTTCAGTTTCATGTATTTTCTCACCTCCATGCCTTGCACCTTTAATTTCATATGATCCTCTCGGGTAGTCTTCCCATCTTTACGTTTTTTCCAACAATAGCCATCTTTGCGGTACTTCACTTTCTTTCTATTGTACAGGACAATTGAGCCATTTTGTGGTCTGCACAAGTAAAAACAAATACTGAGAAAATCAGGGTTTCTGTGTCTCAGAAAATTTAGTGACAGTTTTATACTTGCTCAATCCGAAATTCCACAATAAGAATGTACTTCTTTCAGAGTTTAAGTTAAAACAATCTAAATCAGTTACATCTAAATCTCCTAAAGAATTAAACTTTTAAAATAAAAAGTGTGTTAAGAACTACAACAATCATTATAATCAGGCATTTCATTTAGAAAAACTTAATTTTCTAATACTCTCAATTTTGTAGATTTGTGGAAATTAAGGGAAAACCAATTCCCTTAATTTTAGCAGATGTTGAAAAGTCCAAAAGGTAATCTTCAAAAACAGAACAAAAACATTCATCCACCTATGTATTTTTCAGTCTACTGTTTCCTTGACAGGCCTACAGGAAGGAAAAGTAATTTATAATTACTATATTTGTAACTATTTATAATTTATAATTTACAACTATTGAACATGCTGTTGTATGAACATCTGTCCTAGCCAACAAGAAGTATTTATTATTCTGAAAATTATGTTACTTTAGTATTCGCTATAACGGGATTTGACCTGTACGCTGCCTGGAACATATATTATATATTAATCAAACAAATAAATGCATTAAAAATTATTATTTAGCCAATCAGGGAGCCCCTCAAAACAGTTCCACGGTATCAATAAAATTGTACTGCACCAACAAAACAAAAGACCTAATTCAAATTAAAACCCATCGAAGTGATACACCCAATAATTCTAAACAAAACAATGGACAAAAAGAGTTAGTCATGCTTAACTGAAAAGGGTCAGTTTACCTTGTTTTTAGAGACAATGACAACCACTCCTCATGCTTTTCAAAGGTAATAAGATATGAAGCAATTTCCTAGAAGAAAAAAGTGTATAATTTAAAAGAGAAAACAAGGAAAAGAGAGAACTTTTTTACAATGAAGTTAAATACTTTTTGCTTAAATTGTATGAAAACCAGTATGACAACCAAAAAAAAAAAGCCAAACCTTATCAAAACAGCTATGGTTTAAAAATAAGCAAACTCATGTCTTGTCTTTTTCCTTGTTGCAAATACCAGTAAACAGTATTGAATGTGCAGAGTTAACTCTGCCACAGCTTGGGAGAACTACGCGATTATATGAATATATGTTTCTTAAAATACATGTCAGCTAGTTGCTAAAAAAGCGTTATGAGGTTATACTTGAAATGATACTTTAATATTTTAGAAATAACTGCATAGAAGCAAGTGTTGGGTTATGAATGAGTTCCGTTCCTATGATTTTGTCAGAACCTGCACTGAAAAAGGTCAAGTTGATGGAAAATCTGCAAACATACACAATGCATTATTATTTATTTTACATAGAAACATTTTACACTTATGAAGGTCCAGGCCCACCAATCCAGAGACGTTTGCACTAACAACATAAATTCTCAAAACACATTATTTGTATACATCTATATAGTATATAGGTTTGCACGAGTTTTAAAAAAATCTAAATCCAAATTATAAAAAGTAAATGAATAAAAATTACTATTTTGTTAAAAATATAACAGTTTTCCTAGAGAGTAACTCACTGTGACCTTGATTATATGATTTGCTCAGAGATTCTGTACCCAGACTTGGCGAGCTCAGCTCTTCTAATAGTGGGCTCGGTGGCTTAATATCTGCTTTTGTATATATGTGTTTTAACCTACCAATATCATGAATAATCCTTTAACAATGGCAAAGTGCTTTAATAGCTAAATATAAACCAACAGAGCACTACTAGCATTTAGGTACTTGTCATCTGCGTATAGTGATAGGCTAAGCTACAGGAGAGCCATTCTTCAGTTTTTATGCTTACAGATATGTTCTAATTTGATTTATTTTACCATTTTTCAATGCAGTGAACAGTATATTAAGGACTGTGTGAGCTTGTTTGATTCCAGGTGCTATCTTATGCAGTTTGAGAACCGCTGTGATAAGTGATGAAAAACTAAACATACTAATGGGTTTTTGTATTTATTCCATATTTATTAATTTATCTTTTTTAGTTCATATTCACAACTCAAAATAACTGATAATGTGAAAGTAATCCATTAGCAGAATTATATTTTAAAATATATTTGTCTCCCTTTTTTCAATATTTTTCTCTCTCTCTCAAAATAGGCTTTATCATACTTATCATCAGCTTTATCATACATATTGCATACCAGGGATTTTTCCTGCCTTGCATCCAAACCTGCTGCGGCAAGCTCCAGATTTCCTGCAATCCTACTACGGATAAACAGGTTTAGATAATGTATATGTTGTTCTTAATCTCAGATGCTGTGTCTGTATCATTTTGTGCCCGTCCGTACTCCTATTACCTGCTCTTGCTCAGCTCGTTATGGGTTTACTGTCCTTTATGGTGGTCTATTCAAGACTCACTGCCCGTAACCTTGACACTACATGCTTGTTGTTCTTTGTTTCCCTCAATACAGCTAGGTGGGGTTTGCACACTCATTCAAGTCTAAGAGCCCTGTTCTTCCTAAGCCCCTGTGATTTTCATGAGAAAATATTTTAAAAATTATAAAATTGTGTAAAATTGTTCATATTCAGTGTCTAGTTTTGATTATGCTTGTTTTTATCAGACAAAACAAAAACCAGATAGTAAACCAGGCAGTGTAGTAAGCTTCCACTAACATTAAAATCATATCCAAATCTGTTAAGTGTACAGTTCTGTCTGATTGTGACACAAAACTAACGCTCCATGCCATAATTACTAAAACTGAAACTAATATATATAAAAATAAAATAGAAATGTCTTTGTGAAATAAAAACTAAACTAAAACTAAAAATACACGATGAAGGAAAACTAAAACTAAACTGAATTTCCAAGTCAGGTTAGAAAAAATATAGAAATAAAAACTAATATAAAAAGGCAAAACTATAATAACCTTGCTTTGCAGCATAAAATTAAAACACACACAAAAAATATTTTCCCAGCTGTATTTTCTCAATTCAAATTATAACAGCCAAGTGAAAGATAAAATACCAACAGTTAAAAAAAACACTTAGTTGCCTCACATTTTTATGCAATCATTTTGTTCACCCCACTGAATTAAAGCTGAAAGTCTGCACTTCAACTGCATCCGAGTTGTTTCATTTAAAATTCACTGTGGTAATGTACAGAACCAAAATTAGGAAAAAGTTGTCTTTGTCCAAATATTTATGGACCTAACTGTATATTTGATCTAAGCCTAACTAAGACTGGTAGCACTTCTTTCTGTATAATCATCAAAAGATGTAGTGTTTTGCTAATATTTCACTTGAACTTCTCCTCATGTCTAAGGCACATCTAAAATATGATTTCACTTACTTGTAGCTATTTAACATTTGGACAATGATTTATTTATGTTAATGAGTTTAATATACCTGACAAATTATACTTTCCTACTAATATTCCTATGGCACTACTAGAAATGTTCAACGCTGTGTCACTAGTTAATACATATAATTTTTGCCAAACTCTAATTAATCTGGCTGGGAAAAATGACTGTAAAATATATATATAGTCCTGCTTTTTTAATCATAGTCTAAGAGTATCTGTTTTTCAGCTTTGCATCTTAGGTTGGGTTTAAACTTCACACAACGCGATGCATGCTCCAGGGGACGCTCCTGCTACGTAAGCGTTTTACTGTTTATACTTGCGCGCGTACTTTACATAAATCTGGAGGAATCCACCAGGTGGCAGTGCGAGATATTATCATGGTGAGAACAGGTTCGCCTTCGCTGTGTTGTGAATTGCCTGGAACACCCATTAAATTCTGATGACACCTTACGGGCACGAGGCAGAAACAATCCCTGGACGAGGCATCAGTTCATCACAAGGTGAATACAAGCTCTCACATACACTGGCGTCATTTTAGTGTCACTAAATCTGCATATCTTTGCAAGTAAACCAGAGCACACTGTGGAAACCCAGCAGGAAAACATATAAACTCCAGGCAGGGAATTTCAGCGACATGACTCCCTGCGAGACAGCAGTGCTACCGCTCCACCACGTCACTCCCATGTGTGTAATTATTAACAGTGTTAATTATTTAAATGAAATTAACGCTTTATCTGTAAAACGTAACATACATACTTTATTGCATTTCATCATGAAAGTGATATCAAGTATAAATCTTAGGATTCTAAATGTGCAGAGAGTTGGAATATCATACATTTAATGTGTTCTGTGTGGTGATCTATTGCTGTTTGCCGTTGTTGTCAAGTCAGGAGGAAGCCCCAGAAAAAAAAGACAGCACAAAAGATGGTATGTGAGACTTTTAAAATGTATCGTGTCATTACGATTGGGAATATGCAACCCTCGAATATAAAAGCACCACAAATGCATTTGTATGTCAACATTTTGCTTCACCACATCGAACCATTCATCAAACATCGAAGCGCAGACATCTAACTTACTGGGATCTGCATAGTGGCTTTCTGTCACATGTAGATAGTAAACAGAGACTCTGATGTCATGTTACGACTTTTATCACACTACGCCCCCCAGCCTTTTGCTGGTACTGCAACTCACGCACGCGTCATGTTAATTTCTGAGGACCTACTCAGAGGATGCGTCAAATGAACACTGGGAACGCGTGGCAGCCATGATGCCTGTGTGTATGCGTTCCGAGCGTTAAGTATAAACGAGCCCTTAGGCGTTTCTTCATTTCCAAATGTTCTGCTTTTTGCACATTATATCTTTTTTAGTGTAAATGACTGTATTTTCAAAGACATTCTTCAACTTCACAATACTGTGACCTATGTATTTTAGAAGGTAACTGATTTTTTCCACTACTTCTCTTTGTCTTCAATGGGGAAAACGTACACTGCCCATTTTCTTCTTGTGGAAATCAAACAAAATGTTTTCCATTTAGAGAAGCCAGTCTCTGTTACAATACAATGCTTACAAAAATATCTGCTTTGGTTTTAAATTTGAGATATTCTGGAAAGTTAAAAAAGCCACTAATTAACACTCAGTTACTGTTTTGCAAAGCAAACTCTTTGAAAATTCTAAACTGAACACACTTTCAGATTTTTAAGAAATGACATTTCCAGTAGGCAATGGCAAGAATGAGTTTTATCAGTGTAACCCCAGGAAGAAAAGCATCCTACTCTTGCATTAGAATCTCCAGGCTCATAAGAATGATAAGATAAAGAGATGTTTCTCCACCTGATGGTATAACTTTTACTGTAGATTACTGATATTTCTACTGATTATTAATATTTGCTACTTCTTTCTTTTCAAAACACACTTGCTGGATTTCTACTACACTTAAGTGCCTATTGCTATAATGATTTCTAAAACATGAACCAAAGCTGCATCCATATAATGAATTAAATTCAGTCCAGTTTAAAGTCACTACTTATTTCTAGAATCTAACAAATTTGGAGAAAGGTAAGGTAAAGTCAAAAAGAGAATCCTAGATAACCTGCAGATCAACAATGAAAATACCACTTTTTAAATATTGCAGTGAGCTTGTGTAAACAATAGTGCTGCTTTTATACAGTACAGGTATTCACTTGCACAAGTATTAAAAATATTATTTATACCTCATTGGTGTTCCACCGCAGGCGCTCCTTGGGCAGAACAGTACATTTTGGTAAACATTCCAGCAGTTTATTCGGCAAAAAAACTTTGACGTGGTTGTTATTTTCTAGAGAAAACATACAAAATATTATTTCAAAAACAAAACTTATTACAATATATTAAACTTTGATATTTAAACTGTACTTATAATATATATGTATCCGTATAATAACTAAACATATACAGTATATTAATTTCTTTAGCTAACAATCAGAAAACAAGGATGCATGTTTAGAAAAAGAGAAAAGACATTTTAAAAAACATAAGAAGAAGCTGATATTTGCACAATATCTGTACAGTGAAATCATGCGTGACATGAATTTATATCCTAGCAGTTGTACTCTTTCAGAATGAAACAAAATTTAAGGGGAACAGAACTAGGAAATATTAGTATAAAAAAAACCTGACAGTGTAAATAAAACTTTAAAGCAATGTATTTTCTTAGGCGTATTGCTTGTTCAAGTGGCCAAACATACAAGTAAGAATAACATGTGGAGATAGTAGCCCTAACTTGTGACAACTGAACATCCAGAGCAGCTGATTCCAACATGACAATCACATGCCACTACATTAAAAATGACTGTGTTGCAGACAAGCGTGCTGCATGCCAGTCACAGCTGGAGCAACCTTGCTGCCTATACAGTACGCAGAGCTGCTCAGATGACTGGCTTTTGTTCCAAAAACTTTTCAAGCATTCCCAATGAATGTTTCATCATGTGACCGCATCAATCAAAAGTTTGTGTTTTGGCAAGTCCAATAAATGTTGCTTCTCTTTAAGCACGAAGCTAGCTTTACTGCTACGGTGGAAAAAGTTTGTAACATGCATCACCTGGCCAAACAAGCTGACAATTGTTGGAATTTTCACAGCAGCCAGCAATACCAAATTGAGTGTGTGCACAAAGCACCCAACATGACTATCTCTATAAGCTTTGTCTTTATGTTCCATTCATCCAACACCACTGTCCACAAGCAACAGCTCTATATCTTCATTTTAAAATGCTTTCTTTTTGTCTGAAGAAGATATAAAGACATATTTTCGAAAACTGATTAACGTGACTTCTACATGTAAGCAAATGAAATGTCCAATAGGGGAATAAATTTGGCTAACAGTTTAGTTGAAGGGTCTCTACATGGAGATTCATAACACATGATTAGGTTAATGAATAATATTTATTACTTAAGAAGCAATATTTTATTATTTTATAATAATATTATTTGCAAGATTATATAGATGTTTAATCAAGAAGATGCCATTACATTGGCCAAAACAAGGAACCCCTATAATAGGCATGGACTCTTATCTCTTACGTTAGTTATATTATCATGAATTTTGAATGAATGCAGTCCTGTGAGATTTTTATTTATTAAAAAAAGAGCAATGATAATTTGTTCCACATCTTCCAAGTACTGATATTAACTCTTCATTACTAGTGAAGTATTTCCATGCTAATGCACATGTTATGAAGTCACTATGCAGACACCCTTCAAATAAAGTGTTACTGAAATCTGTCACATTATATTAGTGTTCCCTAAGCATGGTTAAATAATTTCTAAAAAAGCCACCACTTCAAATATATCACTTAACGCTATTTCAGTCAAGTAACAATTGATATCAAATTGAATCAGGGGACTGTGAATCGAAATTGAACTGAATCGGGACATCAGTGCCAATAACCAGTCCTACTTGCTATGTATACTCGTTCTTGTTATTTGTATTTGAACTAGCGTCAGCAAGGCAGGGCAATAAGCAGCATCTGTAAATAAATAACAGGCGTCATACCGACTGAATAGTTAATAACTAACAAATAGAGTGATTCCTTAGTGGGGGAAAAAAGGCCACAGCTGACTTCAAAGCATTAACACTAGAATTACCAGAGCCTACGAAAAAACTCTTGGATCTGTCCCACCTTAAATCCCTTCACACCTCTCCATCAGTGTCTTTTGTCCTGTAAATGTGTCGATAAGCAGCAAGCAGCCTGCTATCACATCCCCCCACCGCCACACAGTTTTCTCAGCTCAAGTCTGTTTTTCCTGCGTGTCAGTTGCTTAGAGTTGTATAGAGTGAGAAGTCAAGCAAAATGACACCTTTTATAAATACTGTATCGTTATTTGGAACACATGCATTTCATGTGTGTTCCGTGTCTACAACATTCTATATAAACACATCGTTAAAACAGAAATCTTTTCATGTTTTAGTAATAATTGACAAAATGTAAACATGAAGTGTATAATGTGTGAAGCCTGAATTCCAAATATCAAATAAACACTTTCACAAAAGGTACGCATTTGCTACGACCGCTTTGGTGGCGCAACGGTATCAGCTGTTGACTGATAATCAAAACTTCACGGGTTCGAGACCGGACGAGTCCGTTTTGAGAAGTTAGCTGCTCTTATTCTTACTATCTTAGAATAAAAACATACACTTGATTTCAGTCTGTAACAGCCTGTGTAAATTTATGATACTTGTAAAGATTAGCTTTGTTATTTTTTATTATTCAGTTTTATACTCTGAGTCGCGTCCACGATCCAACCCCCCCCTCTCCATCTGACACTGCTGTTTTCACATAAAGACGCGCTGTAACAGAGGTGAACTTAGATGATGACGACGGTTCTACATCAGAGCAAGAATGCCCGTTGCACTTTTGCCATCGCTGTACTTTGTATATGTACACGTGAAGCTCTGCAGTCTACTTGTGACTTCACGCTGTAGGAAGTAAGTAAACAAATACAGTGATCCCTCCGCCATTGCGGGGGTTGCGTTCCAGAACCCCCCCCCCCCGCAAAAGGTGAAAATCCGCGAAGTAAAAACCATATGTTTATATGGTTATTTTTATATTGTCACGTTTGGGTCACAGATTTGCACAGAAACACAGGAGGTTGCAGAGAGAAAGGAACTTTATTCAAACACTGCAAACAAACATTTATCTCTTTTTCAAAAGTTTAAACGTGCTCCATGACATGACAGAGATGACAGTTCCGTCTCACAATTAAAAGAATGCAAACATATCTTCCTCTTCAAAGGAGTGCGCGTCAGGAGTAGAGAATATCAGAGAGAGAGAGAAAAGCAAACAATCAAAAATCAATAGGTGCTGTTCGAGCTTTTAAGTATGCGAAGCATATCACTTGACAAAGCAGCCGCAAGTAAGCCCAGCAAGGAAGGGAGCAATGTGAAGGTAGTCTTTCAGAATTTTTTAGAGGAGCGTCTGTATCCTCTAGGGGTGCAAACAGCCCCCCTGCTCACACCCCCTCCGTCAGGAGCAGAGAATGTCAGAGCAAGAGAGACAGAGAGAGAGAAAAGCAAACAATCAAAAATCAATAGGTGCTGTCTGGGCTGCTGTTTGGGCTTTTAAGTATGCGAAGCACCAGGCAGGAAGCATATCGCGCAACAAAGCAGCCACAAGTAAGCCCAGCAAGGAAGGGAGCAATGTGAAGGTAGTCTTTCAGCGTTTTTTGAGGAGCGTCTGTATCCTCTTTGGGTGCGAACAGCCCCCCTGCTCACAATATATTTGAGGCGTTTTATTTAATACGTAATACGTGCTCTGATTGGGTAGCATCTCAGCCATCTGCCAATAGCGTCCCTTGTATGAAATCAACTGGGCAAACCAACTGAGGAAGCATGTACCAGAAATTAAAAGAACCACTGTCCACTGAAACCCATGAACCAGTGAAAAATCAGCGATATATATTTAAATATGCTTACATATAAAATCCGCGATAGAGTGAAGCCGCGAAAGTCGAAGCGCGATATAGCAAGGGATTATTGTAAAGGTAAACAAGTAAATAACATTCGATCTGGCTCTTATATATAAAGTACAGCAACGGCAGTTTCCACCTGCAGCTATAGACTCTTCAGTACACAAGCGACTCTCTACGCTAGTGTTTAGATCTGGACGGTGTATGTACCCAAAAAAAAAGTATAACTGCATTCTCATACCATTGCTTGCATACTAAAGTGTCAGCAGGCACTTTTGTGGCATTACACATATTTTTTGAGCATGTCCGTGTCGATCAAACAGAGGAAGCTCTGCAGTCTATTTGTGACTTTATGCTGTAGGAAGTAAGTAAATAAATAAAGGTAAATAACATTCTATCTGGCTTTTATGTAAGTAACATATAAATGTTAATGTTTTGGGCACATGCACCGTCCAGATCTAAACACTAGAGTGGAGAGTCTATAGCTGAAGGTGGAAGCTGCCGTCGCTGTACTTTGTATATAACAGCCAGACTGAATGTTATTTACTTATTTTTCTACAGCGTGAAGTCACAAGTAGACTGCAGAGCTTCCCGCGTACATATACAAAGTACAGCGATGGCAAAAGTGTGACGTACATTCTTGCTCCGATGTAGAACCGTCATCATCATCTGAGTTCACCTCTGTTATAGCGCGTCTTTATGTAAAAACAGCAGTGTCTAATGCGGGGAGAGGGGGTGGGATCATGAACGTGACTGAGAGAATAAAACTGAAAAAAAAAAAAAACAAAGCTAACCTTTACAAGTATCATAAATTTACATCGGCTGTTACAGACTGAAATCAAATGTATGTTCTTATTCTAATATAGTAAGAATAAGAGCAGCTCACTTCTCAAAACGGACTCGTCTGGGGTCAAATCCGTGAAGTTTTGATTACCCGTCAACAGTTGATACCGTTGCGCCACCGAAGCGGTCGTAGTAAATGCATGTCAATGTCGCACCCTAACGTAGGTTCTTTTTCTGCAGTTATATTCTTAAATAGAAGCACATTTGTTCTGTTATATTTGTACCTTTTGTGAAAGTGTTTATTTGATATTTGGACTTCAGGTTTCACACATTATACACTTCATGTCTACATTTTGTAAATTATTACTAAAACATGAAAAACGTTTCTGTTTTAACGATGTGCTTACATAGAATGTTGTAGACACGGAACACACTTGAAATATATGTGTTCCAAATAACGATACAGTATTTATAAAAGGTGTCATTTTGCTTGACTTCTCACTCTATACAACTCTAAGCAACTGACACGCAGGTAAACAGACTTGAGCTGAGAAAACTGTGTGGCGGTGGGGGGATGTGATAGTAGGCTGCTTGCTGCTTATCTACACATTTACAGGACAAAAGACACTGATGGAGAGGTGCGAAGCGATTTAAAGTGGGACGGATCTACGAGTTTTTTCGTAGGCTCTGGTAATTCTAGTGTTAAAGGGGAAGGCCCAGCGGTACATAGGCAGGTGGCCCTCATTAAGATGCCGATTAGGCACAAGTGGCTGTAGAAGCAGACAAAACAGTAGGAAATGAACTAGTGGCAGATATTCACTAAGCAAGCTTTTCTAGATTGAACAGTTCTTAACGGTCAGGAAAGGAGAACAGTAAAGAGGGTGACAGCACAAGGGTTCATTAATACGAAGTTGTACAAACAGTGCCAGTGGAGAGCTTTTAAGTAAGGAATAAAAGGAGCAGAAAGTTATAACAGACAGAGAAAAGTAATATTAACCTCAAAGAAGGATAAACAGCTGGCAGTCGAGAGGAAGAATATTATAGGAGCTTAAGGGACCAAAAGGCATAAAATAACTGTTGAAATTTTTTAACCTAATTTCTTTGGCTTTCATTTTTTTTTAGTTTTACCATTTAAGGTAAAACATTTAATTTTAATAAAAAAAAAAGTTAAGGCAGTTTTAGCAACCTTAACTCAAATTTTAATAATAAGTCCAGTGCAATTAAAGTCTTGTTGGATGTTGGACTTGTTAGATGAGAGTTTGGAGGATGCCAGCTGATCCAGCACCTCAATCAAATTCATGGTTGCTGAACTTGAACAAAATATGAATATATTTAATAGAAAAAATATCGATATAGTTATGGGAAAGAAAAAGAAAACGAAAACAAAAAAAAGTATCCAAAAAGGACATTACTGTAAATGTATCGTTACGGCAAATGTTGCATTACAAATAGACCAAGTTATAAGCAGAATCTTCTTTGCATTACCAGGACATGATATGACTCATATTCATGTTTTAAATAATGTATGGATCAGCTATTTTTCTGCTTCTTTAGGAGAATTAAAGATAAAGAATATGGTAATCAAAAATCACTTTTAATTTAGCAGGAGACAAGAGGCTGTATCCAATTTCTGCTTTGCATATGCACTATTTAATGCTGTAAAATGCAGCTCACTGGGCAGCTGCTGAAGGAGAGAAATCTGGGAAAATATGAATGTAGTTATTTTCAAATATAATCTCATCTTTCTGTCTGAGAAACAATATCAAATTTTCTTTAACCTGTAGTTTGTTGAAACTGACAATCAGGCTTCTCAGTTTTAAGGCATTCAAGTCACATTTGCAGTAAGCTACTGAAATATAGGTGTCTGATTTGAGATCATCTCCAGTTATTTTAGAGAATAGTCCCTCTATGAATTTCACTGGGTTTAGACTTTCAAGGTTTTCAAGGAGACCTTCGATTCTGATGCTGTTCCTTCTATATCTATCTTCCATCAGTTTATCACCAAGTACTTTGCATTCTAATTCTACAGCAGTTGCTTTTTTTGTCATGTAAATTGTTCAACTTCTTCAATACAAGTCATAAATGTTTACTTATCTTATTTAAGATGTACAACAAGTACGCTAATATTATTCTAAACTTTACTCATATTTGTCTGAATTTTTTCATCAATTTGTGCTAATACGTTTCTAAATCTTACAGCAAAGTTATTGCTTAATACCAGAATTCTTGAAGCTTATGATTTTTTTCATTGTCCCCGACCTCCTTAAATTTTCCTGACATACACCAAGAAGCTCTAGCTCCTTATCACTGCACTAATAGTCTGCTTCTGCTTTGCATATGTGTAGATTAGCAGAACACAGCCTGCTACACCCCCCACCCCCTATTCAGTCAGATGAAGGCATCACCCTGCTGCAATCCTCACAGCTGAAGTCTGTGTTGAACAGTTTATCTGGTCATGCATTTGTAAGGAATTATATAGGTGATGAAATACGGTGATTTAAAATACATACATTTCATGTGTGTTCTGTGTGTACAACGATCTGTGTAAATATAGAATGACAGACGAAATACAGGGCAAGAAATACTGAACATAAGGCTAAAACAGAAAATGTTTTCATATGTTATAGTAATAATGACACAATTTTGACGTGAAGCGTAGGATGTGTGATGCCCAAATATCCAAGAAACTCTTTTAAAAAAGGTGTAACAAAACAAGTATGCTTTAATTCAAGAATAAAACTGAAAAAAAAGAAATTGCTCAACTGACATGTTGCTGAAGCCCAACTATCAGTCGATACAAAATAAAAGACTTTTGCATATGTGTGTGTTTGCATGTTTCATTTTCAACCAGTTGTCATAGTGGCAACGCTGCTCTGTCACGGAGCTGCACAGATGGTGCAGTGGATAATTAACCACTTAGCGATCTTGAGGTACTGTAATAGGTTCAATTCCTGTGTCTTCTTTGCATTTAGCGGTTTGAGTTGTGAGCTGCTATTATTACTACTATTATCATATAACAAAAAATACATTTGATGCGAGTCTGTAACATCCTGTGTAAATTTATGTTACTTGTGAAAGATGTTACTTTTCCTTGCACATGGACATTCATATTAACATGTGTCACAAACTCAACACAGAGTCTTAGAAAGGTTTGAGGCAGCCACCCGTGTCATTGATTTCCTGGCTGCAAAAGTCGTTTTTAAATGAATACTGCACTGATGTGCACACAACCGAGTCCAAGACAGAACTGAGGGAATAGGGAAAAGGTGTAGGCTTTTAAAGGGGAAGACAGGAAGTGAGATCATAGGGATCAGGCTCATGGTCTTCAGCCATTGGTTCGAGCCCAGACGTGACATCACAGGGGCCGGAGCCGGCAAGGTTTCTTTCCATAGGCTCGGTCCCGGAAGTGACGTCAAGAGAGCCAGGTGGAATCTCCCTTGAATGTTCTACAGGAAAGGGAGAAAAAGAGTCAGTGCACTCTGCCACATCCCGGCATGCCTCACAACTGCCCTTACTCAAGCCCTTTAGCTGCCTCCCATGCGCATGTGTGTGACACATGCCATTTGAAATATTTTTTTATTCAGTTTTCATTCTTGAATTAAATTTAATTTGAACAATTTTTTATTCAGTTTTATTTTTGGATTCTGAAAAAAAAAATCGTTTAAATGACATGTTGACGTGAATATCTATGTGTGACGACATACTGCGGTGTCTGACATTCAACAAGATACCAAGAAGAAATGATTGAGCTGTGTTTGTGTGTCTGCTTTTCTCCCTTCAGCACTAACTTTTACAAGAACCATAAATTTACACCGGCTGTTACAGACTCAATTCAAATGTATGGTTTTATTATATACTGTAATAGTAACAATAATAGCAGCTCACTACACAAAATGGTAAATGTGAGGAGGACCCAGATTCGAACCCGCAACCTCTTGATTATGAGGCAACAGTCCTTACCTCTGCACCAGCCAAGCAGATGTGTCTACTTTGTATTGATTGATAGTTGACCTTCAGTTTTTACACATTGCCAGTAACAAGTAAACTGAACAATTTTTTTTCTTCTTTTATATTCTTGAATAAAAGCACACTTGTTTTGTTATACCTTTTGTGAAAGTGTTTATAGATACTAGCTGAAATACCTGGCGTTGCCCGGGAGGAAAACTAAGTTGTTTTTTTTTTTTAATTGTTTGAGAAAAGTATAATTAAAAAACACAACTTGAGCAATTACTTTTTGTTTTGTGGTGTAGTAAGTTTACATGCAGAATTTTTGACAACGAAAAACACATCAATTAATTTAATATTATTATTAAGTTGATTTAATTTTATTACCACTACAACATTGTTACAACAAAAATAATGCAAGATAAAAAATATAGTTAACAAAAACAAATATTAAATGACAAACAAATAATACTATGGATTTTTCATGATAAAACTGCGGAGCACAATGATAAAACTGTCGGTTGCATTTACGGAGCACACCAGAAACGTTCCGAGCGTCAACTGGATGATATCATATATACAAGTCCGCAAGATTGTTACAGTCTGCTTTATATACATGATTTGGACTTCAGTCTTCACACATTATACACATCACGTCAACATTTTGTCAAGTATTACTATAACATGAAAAAAGTTTCTATTTTACTTATGTGTTCAACATTTCTTGCATTGCATTTTCTGTCATCCTACATTTACACAGATCTTTGTATTCCAAATAATGATATATTATTTTCCATATACAATTCCAGACACCTTACTCCCAGCTCTGAGAATTTTGCATCTGACTTGACTTCAGCATCCTCAATGGTAATGGGATCGCAGGCTGCTTGCTGCTTATGATAATATTTGCAAAACAAACATGCTACTGATGAGGTGCGAGGGAATTTAAGGTAGCCTGGCATTATAAATATTTTCATTGGTTTCAGGGATTTTAGTGATAAACATACCTCCTTGTCCTTTATATCCTGATGCAGCTTGTCTATTCTTGTCAATTGTGTCACTTCTCTTGTGTATATCCTTCTTTACATTCCTCCCGAGTGTAATAATCATTACCTTCAGCTCAGACAGTTCATTTCCATCTTCTCTGCGCTCCAAAGGTGGAGTTGCAAGTATTGTTGGAGCTGATGCTATTAACTCATTGGGGTATTGGCAGGTGTTGACAGCGGGAATAGAGAGGCAATTCTCAGTTCCGATAACCTGCCTGAGATCAGCGAATTCTAATTGCCTGCCTCACTGTCAGTTTTGCTCCCATATTCGCTCTCGGCTAGAGCCAATGCTGCCGCTTAAGGTCTCGGCTGATCCATTCCTTTGCCTGTCTCTTTCAACTCAGCCTCTGGCAGGCAATATGGAGAACTTGAGACCGGTTTAGACTTTCATGAAACTTTAGCTACCCTTTCCTTTTCTTTCTGAACCCTTGGTCTCCATCTTATGCTTTTTGTAAATGTGTTTCCCTTTCTTATATGTTATTCATTTTGATTAAAAGCAAATAACAATCCATACATTCAAATCAAACTTAACAAAACCAAAATTCAACCCCCACCCAAAAGAAAGAGAGGAGAGCCAGCCAACAAAGTAAATCTTTGAAGCAGCAAGGAAATGTTAATCAGTGTTACTGATTAAATCCTGACATATTTTAAAAAAAAGTTTTGAACAGTTTGCATATTGAAAGATTTCTTTTTGGGAAGTAAGTTAGTTGTCAAAGCAGATGCAACTATTGTGACTTCCTAATCTTTGTCAATATCAATCTTTTATATTATTCTTAACTAAAGTCTGCAAAGAAACCAGACCTCTTTTTTCAAAGGTAGTTGTGTCAAAAGCACTATATCTGTAACTAAGGCTAGTAACTGACTAGTCATTTCTTGAAATAATTTCATATTGATCTTAGGACCATTGCGGAGCATCAGCAGGCAATAAAAAGGAAGTAGGCCAGATTTTCCAAGAATAACAGGCATAACAATACACTGAAACAGGTAAACCTCTAACAATACAGGCCTAATGGGAGTGACTTAAAAAGGGAAACTAGATGAGGCAGTTTGTGCTTGTAGTTAGAAAGCCCCCTTTGTGCCTCCCATTAAAAGTGTACAGTACAAGACCCACTGTAACAGGATGCATGGGCAGACTCAAGACATGCTAAAGTGATTCAATCTCTGCGCATGCATGGGAGCATCTGGTATTTAACCACAAGGTTTGAGAAGAAATTACTGATGATATAGTGACCTTTGTTATCCCATCTATGCATATTTCTACTGCAACCAGTACTAGGATTAGCAGTGAAAAAATTATTATGATCACTAAAAAATGTAATTTTACAGTGCACGAAGGCACACTCTGGTGGAAATCTGCTTTTTCTCTGGACGTAGCTGTTTTGGCTGAGAATAATTCATAAAGAAATTCCAGTATTCCTTATATAATCTACTTGCTCTACCATTTTTCGGTTTCACGCAAAAGTCTTTTTGAAAAGTTTCTAACTTTTCAGACATTGCTGAAGGCTACCCAAAGATTCACATTTGGTTTTTGCAACTATGCACCTTCTTGTATTTCCCAATATTTGAAAAATTATTTTTGAGGGTAAATGTTACATTAATGCTTCTGTGAGCAAGTCATTTTGTTTTATAAATATTGATTACTGAAAAAGAATAATACAAATATTCATGATACAATATAAGCTATAAAGTATATACAACAGGCAAACAGAGAGACTTTCTAATGCCAATAAGATCAAGATGTTTCAATTATTCATACAATTATGCTTACCGTATATACTCGTGTATAAGTCGGGTCTTGAAACCCAAAAAAATCGATCATAAAATCAGACCCCAACTTATACCCCCATTCAAAAATGCAACACTTAAATTTTTTTTTTATTTTACTTCTTATTGCTTCCTCCAATCTCACACCAGTTTCTCAAACACATCGAATTTTGTTGCAGCAGCACAGTTACCAATTTCTTTCGCCACTTCAACAACTTTTAATTTAAAACCAGCTTCATACTTTCTTTTGATCGAACGCTCCATGGTAGATAGGGGATGCTCTTACAATAAAGGTGTATGAGGGTGTGAGATACAAAAAACACAAAACATTGCAAACATCACTTCGGAATAGTTCGGGTATTACCATGTGGTCACCTAGGCACAATGCATTGAAAAAAAAGGCAGTGTGCTCCGTGGTTACTCTCTCAGGTGGGAGTTAGCATATCACAATCTCTTGGACCAATAGCGTGAGTTTTCTGCATTCGACTTATACAACCAACATTATAAAATGCAAGAAATTATACAGTAAAATCCTGCCCGACCTATCCGCAGAAAAATTTAAACATGAGTATATACGGTAATACTTTTTTTTGTCTCACATAAGCTACTTTCTATAAGACTGCATACCTGTACTATATTACCCTATCTTATATTCATGTCAACAATTGGTTTATTTGGCACATTTTAAAAAAACATTAAAGAAAGTTTTTAATAAGCTATTTCATATATACAGTACATATAAATTATTGCTATTTACATTTCAATTAGCTAACATAAATCATGGAGCAGTGGTTAGCACCACTGCCTTTCAGCTCCAAAGAGACTGGATTTGAATCCCAGGGTGCTACAGTCTGTGTAGAGTCTGCATGTTGTCCTTATTATTGTATTGAATTTTCTCTGGGAAACTCTAATATTTCTCCTAAGTTCTAAAGATATTGAATTTCTGGTTAAATGGTGACTCTAAATTAGCCTGGTAGAAGTGAATGTGCGCTAAGTACACTTTGCATAGATACAAGCACAAATAGACTAAAAAACAACTTCTTCCCAACTGCTATAAACTTGATGAACTCTGAAATCCCCTCAGTCTGAGATAATTTTTCATCGACCATTTACAAAAAGTTACGTAGGAAATGTGTAATATACTGTTTACTAACGTGCAATAATAATCTATGCTGCTGTGCATTTATGCAATAATAATCCATCCTGGTTACTTGAACATTTATGTGTATGGTATCTTGCTAATATTGTGAACATAATTTGTATGATTACTTTTTAGTTCTTATTTGTATTTATTTATTGTATTACTATCTATCTGAACTATTTGCCTTTTGGGTTTTATATACACCTTATGTTATATAATGACAATAAAGTGCTTGAACTTGCAAACCAGCCCTGTTGATGTTAATTCTTGACTTCATCCAGTAGGTGAAATGACGAATGACCACAAAACACAGTCAAAGGTGACAAAGAAATAACCTGATAGCACAGTAGTGTTGATATATAATGTCCTACTGCCCAGTCCATTCCTTGGATGCATGCAAACATTTTGTTCATTATTTTTTCCCAGTGCTGTGCCTTTACTTTATATGGTGTTAGCCAACAAAGCAGAGAACATCACACATCCACCCATTTTTATTGACTCTTTCTTGCCAGTCATTAACAATGGAAGAAGTGAATGTTAAAATTGTTTCACCTAAATACTACTGAGCAGTATTGCTGGAAGATTTCTACCAACTTAAAACATAACTGAAAATTCCTTAGAAACTCCTGAATCTACAGTTCCTAACAACAGTTTTCAATTCATAACAATAACTATAGACACCGAGCACATTAATGAGTAAGAACTACAAAAGCATTAGATCTGTAAAACTGGGCAACACAGCATGATCATCTGAGTAACTACACTGCAGATAACAACACCTTAAAATACTATCTATAAAACACTTAAAAAAATTAAGAATGAATTGTGGAATAATAATTATAAGCGATGACTCATCAGTCCCAGCACATAAACCTATAGTAAGCTGACACGTCACATACAAGGCGGAGTGGTGGCTCTGAGGCTAGGGAGCTGCACTGGCAATCGGAAGGTTGCTGGTTCGAATCCCGTAAATGCCAATATGGACTCTGCTCTGTTGGGCCCTTAAGCAAGGCCCTTAACCTGCAATTGCTAAGCGCTTTGAGTAGTGAGAAAAGCGCTATATAAATGCAAAAAATTATTATTATTATTAAAATTATTATACTGCTTTCTCTTAGAGCTGCTGAACCTTGTGTCATGTGGCAGCTGCAGCAGATGATGTTACTGACACTAAACTAGTTATATGTTCTGGTCTTAGAACAAGAGCACAGACTGATTATCACTCCCAATAACAGACCCCAATGAGAATGGTAATTAGAGACAGATCTCAAAAGTAGGATGATGCAAGCTCCTTCTTTATACTGTATTTCAACAAAATCATGAACACTAGAACTAAATTTCACCCAGAACAGTCTTGAATAGTCATTGAGGCCAGATGGACTATTGATGATGGAAAAAAAATAATTTAAATGATTCCAGCGCAAGGCTGCATCATAGCAAAATGTGAAAAAACATGATAAGGTCTACATACTTTCTGAATCCACTGTACAAGTCTTAAGACAAATTACCTTAAAGTGGAATAGCTCACTGCATTATATCTCCTCCCTGCTGTTCAATATGTCATGGAGAAAATATCAAATCAGAGCTGGGGTTCAAAGAGTAACTGTTTTGGTAACCTGAGGGTTGCATTTCTGTTATTTGTAGATCAACTTAATTGGACTGTATTCTTGCAATTGCACTAAAAGTTAACAGGTGAGTGTGTAGTAGTGAAGGGGAGAATTGGTGATTCTAAAAGTCATGGCTTTATGCTACAAAAAAGTGTTTTGCTCTATGTCAGAGAGGAAAGAGAGCACCAGCCCAGTTGAGTGTATTCCTGCTTCCCTCTCTGCCTATTAGTGTGAGGCCACTTCTTCAGTATTCACTCACTGGCAAGTGCCTGACCCTTTAGTGAATATTAACAAATAAAAGCAGCAAAGCAATGGACTTTCTCCTGTAAAGCTGTATGCTGTAAGGTTTCTTTGAATATCAGTGAGTTCACACGTTAAGATTTTTTGGATTATGAGTAGGTGTTTGTGTTTAATTATCATTTTGTACCTGTAGGCATTAGACCAATATATGTGCAAGTAAATTGTAGGACTCCATGCAGCCTGCTGAGCAAAGCAAGCACTTGCGAGCTTGAACAAGGAGCTACCTTTTAAGGTTCTTTTTGCAGGTTAATGAGCAGATGTAAAAGAGAATACACCAGAAGAAGTTTCCCTTCTTCATCTCCCAATTACAATTTTGGGTATAATTAGACCAAGTCTCAAATTTTAAGCAGACCTTGCTACTAAAATTATTCAAGCTATATCATATATAGTTAGGTCCATAAATATTTGGACAGAGACAACTTTTTTCTAATTTTGGTTCTGTACATTACCACAATGAATTTTAAATGAAACAACTCAGATGCAGTTGAAGTGCAGACTTTCAGCTTTAATTCAGTGGGGTGAACAAAACGATTGCATAAAAATGTGAGGCAACTAAAGCATTTTTTTAACACAATCCCTTCATTTCAGGGGCTCAAAAGTAATTGGACAAATTAAATAACTGGAAATAAAATGTTCATTTCTAATACTTGGTTGAAAAGCCTTTGCTGGCAATGACAGCCTGAAGTCTGGAACTCATGGACATCACCAGATGCTGTGTTTCCTCCTTTTTAATGCTCTGCCAGGCCTTTACTGCAGCGGCTTTCAGTTGCTGTTTGTTTGTGGGCCTTTCTGTCTGAAGTTTAGTCTTCAACAAGTGAAATGCATGCTCAATTGGGTTAAGATCAGGTGACTGACTTGGCCATTCAAGAATTTTCCACTTCTTTGCTTTAATAAACTCCTGGGTTGCTTTGGCTGTATGTTTTGGGTCATTGTCCATCTGTATCATGAAACGCCGCCCAATCAATTTGACTGCATTTAGCTGGATTTGAGCAGACAATATGTCTCTGAAAACCTCAGAATTCATTCGGCTGCTTCTGTCCTGTGTCACATCATCAATAAACACTAGTGTCCCAGTGCCACTGGCAGCCATGCACGCCCAAGCCATCTCACTGCCTCCACTGTGTTTTACAGATGATGTGGTATGCTTTGGATAATGAGCTGTTCCACGCCTTCTCCATACTTTTTTCTTGCCATCATTCTGGTAGTGGTTGATCTTGGTTTCATCTGTCCAAAGGATGTTTTTCAGAACTGTGCTGGCTTTTTTAGATGTTCTTTAGCAAAGTCCAATCTAGCCTTTCTATTCTTGAGGCTTGTGAGTGGCTTGCACCTTGCAGTGCACCCTCTGTATTTACTTTCATGCAGTCTTCTCTTTATGGTAGACTTGGATATCGATACGCCTACCCCCTGGAGAGTGTTGTTCATTTGGTTGGCTGTTGTGAAGGGGTTTCTCTTCACCATGGAAATGATTCTGCGATCATCCACCACTGTTGTCTTCAATGGACGTCCAGGTCTTTTTGCGTTGCTGAGTTCACCAGTGCTTGCTTTCTTTCTCAGGATGTACCAAACTGTAGATTCTGCCACTCGTAATATTGTAGCAATTTCTCAGATGGGTTTTTTATGTTTTTGCAGCTTAAGGATGGCTTCTTTCACCTGCATGGAGAGCTCCTTTGACTGCATGTTGTCTGTTCACAGCAAAATCTTCCACATGCAAGCACCACACCTCAAATCAACTCCAGGCCTTTTAGCTGCTTAATTGATAATGACATAACAACGGACTTGCCCACACCTGCCCATGAAATAGCCTTTGAGTCAATTCTCCAATTACTTTTGTGCCCCTGAAATGAAGGGATTGTGTTAAAAAATGCTTCAGTTGCCTCACATTTTTATGCAATCTTTTTGTTCACCCCACTGAATTAAAGCTGAAAGTCTGCACTTCAACTGCATCTGAGTTGTTTCATTTAAAATTCATTGTGGTAATATACAGAACCAAAATTAGAAAAAAGTCAAAATTAGAAAAAAGTTGTCTTTGTCCAAATATTTATGGACCTAACTGTAAATACTTTATTCTTCAGAAATGCTATTGAGAGGATATGTGCAAAGCATCAAAAAAGAGTTGCCAAATGACCTTATGCACTTAATTCAAGAATTACATATTATATTGTATAATTTAGACTGGCCAATTAGGACTTGTGTATTATTACATATTTCTAGCAGTGTTAAAGAAGGGCTTTGCCAGTGTATAACCGTTATAGTTTATTTTTAACAATACAGTATTTAGCATAATCTTGGGTATTAAATACTGTGAGATTAAACGTATATAACCAAATATCTTCAATTTGTTTTTCAAAATTTAAATTAGCTATATCTAAAATAAATGTTCACTGGAGTACAGTGAATTAAAGTATTCATTACACACACATACATATTATATATATATATATATATATATATATATATATACACACACACATACATACACAGAAATATAAATATGCCTACCAGACAGCTCCGTAGTTGTCTCCTTGTTGTTCATCTTGAAGCCTGATAAGGCTTCTTCAGATCCTGAGTTGCTGTTGTGCAGCTTCCTATATCCCACACCTTCCTACAGAGTTGAACAATCCAGCTGGAAACAAAAAATAAAATATACAGAATTAAATGTATAACAGCAGTACTATACAGTATTTGCTTTTTTGGCTACAAAACATTTTGTTTTTCAAATATACAAATACGAAAATTTTGTTTTTAATTACATATTGATTGTGTCAAGTTAAAATATAATTTTGACAGTGAGTAAGCCCTTCTACGCTACCTGCTTTTGATCATACCTTATGCTGAAAAAGCACATAATATTTTTTCTTCACTTGTTTTAACTAAATGCATATTCTGTTTATTAACCTTGTTAAATCTAAATGAGTTCCCTTTGAGGAGGGTAAGAAACAGTCTTCAAAAAGAGCAATTTTGTGCCCCACTGACTGAAAACCAGAGGTTTTTCATAAATACATGTGGGCATTTTCCAAAATAAAGAAAATGATGTTTTATCTTATCAAAATAGTAAAACTGACTTATTTACACTCAATAGCAGAAATAAATTAAGCCAGGTTTAGATTCAATTTAATTTTTTAATTTAATTTTTTTTTTAAATGTCAAAAATATATAGTATAGATTCAATTTTCTTTCTTCTTATTAAAATACTGTCAATATATTGATTAATCAAAAGAAATGTACTGTAAAATAATAAAAGATACTTTAAAAAATGTTGAACAGCCTCAGGACAAATTTGCTGAAGCAAACCATCAAAAGCCAGCTGTTACCTGAAAGTGTATCTTTTTGTAACAGTTACAGTGCATCCAGAAAGTATTCACAGCGCATCACTTTATCCACATTTTGTTATGTTACAGCCTTATTCCAAAATGGATTAAATTCATTTTTTTCCTCAGAATTTTACACACAACACCCCATAATGACAATGTGAAAAAGGTTTACTTGAGGTTTTTGCAAATTTATTAAAAATAAAAAAAACTGAGAAATCACACGTACATAAGTATTCACAGCCTTTGCTCAATACTTTGTCGATGCACCTTTGGCAGCAATTACAGCCTCAAGTCTTTTTGAATATGATGCCACAAGCTTGGCACACCTATCCTTGGCCAGTTTCGCCCATTCCTCTTTGCAACACCTCTCAAGCTCCATCAGGTTGGATGGGAAGAGTCGGTGCACAGCCATTTTAAGATCTCTCCAGAGATGTTCAATCGGATTCAAGTCTGGGCTCTGGCTGGGCCACTCAATACATTCACAGAGTTGTCCTGAAGCCACTCCTTTGATACAGTGGGGCAGAAAAGTATTTAGTCAGCCACCAATTGTGCAAGTTCTCCCACTTAAAAAGATGAGAGAGGCCTGTAATTTTCATCATAGGTATACCTCAACTATGAGAGACAATATGAGAAAAAAAAATCCAGAAAATCACATTGTCTGATTTTTGAAGAATTTATTTGCAAATTATGGTGGAAAAAAAGTATTTGGTCAATAACAAAAGTTCATCTCAATACTTTGTTATATACCCTTTGTTGGCAATGACAGAGGTCAAACGTTTTCTGTCAGTCTTCACAAGGTTTTCACACACTGTTGCTGGTATTTTGGCCCATTCCACCATGCAGATCTCCTCTAGAGCAGTGATGTTTTGGGGATGTCGCTGGGCAACATGGACTTTCAACTCCCTCCAAAGATTTTCTATGGGGTTGAGATCTGGAGACTGGCTAGGCCACTCCAGGACCTTGAAATGCTTCTTACGAAGCCACTCCTTCGTTACCCGGGCAGTGTGTTTGGGATCATTGTCATGCTGAAAGACCCAGCCACGTTTCATCTTCAATGCCCTTGCTGATGGAAGGAGGTTTTCACTCAAAATCTGACGATACATGGCCCCATTCATTCTTTCCTTTACACGGATCAGTCGTCCTGGTCCCTTTGCAGAAAAACAGCCCCAAAACATGATGTTTCCACTCCCATGCTTTACAGTAGGTATGGTGTTCTTTGGATGCAACTCAGCATTCTTTCTTCTCTAAACATAACGAGTAGAGTTTTTACCAAAAAGTTCTATTTTAGTTTCATCTGACCATATGACATTCTCTCAATCCTCTTCTGGATCATCCAAATACTCTCTAGCAAACTTCAGACGGGCCTGCACATGTACTGGCTTAACTCTTTTAGGGCTAATTTTTTTTTTTGTTTCTTATCTCCCAGGGCTGAATATTTTTCCAAAAACTAACATTTTTTAAAAAAGAACACAAAGCAATTGTTTAACATAATCAAATCAACAAAAAATATTTCCTTTTGACAAATGTTACTGTCTTGCATGTTGTATAAGCCTGCATACTATATGATTTCACATACTATGATTTCACATACATATCACATACATTTTACACAGCAAAGTCCTGCAAAGTCTGATCTCGATCAAAGCAGCCAATTTCAGTCATTGCCACATTGCACTGCTTACAATATGTGTTGCTTTGGTGCCTACTTTTCAATTGCCTGTTGCTGCACTTTCTTACATACTGTATATTGTTAGTGTGTACTGTAGAGAGACAAGTCACCCGTTTGCCATTGTGCCATGCCACTGCCACTAAGTCTTCTGCCCGCATGAAAACCGTATTGTCACCTCTTTTCATCTTCAGCCTGTCTGGCTTCAACTGTGAAGCCATGTGTCTCCTGTTCACCCTCACAGTGCTACAAGCTCCAATTCCTCTGCCCTGTAGCTCCATGAACAATTCTGGTCATGTATAAAAATTGTCCAAATGTACACAACATGACCCAGATGTTCATAGCCCTGAAGCAGCTCCAGCACATCCTGACTTGTCAAGGGACAGTTCTCTCTTTGAAAGAAATACTTTCCTGTATATGTAATTACTTTCAGGCAGAAACCAGTGTTTGCTTCTGCCAGTACAAAATCCTTTATGCCATACTTTCTGGGCTTGTCTGGCATATATTTGAGAAAAAAAAGCACCCCTTTTATTTTATCATAGATTCATGCACAGACAAATCACGGCCAGGCTGATAAAATTGTTTCTATGTTGGTTCCACAATGTCAAGCAGGGGCTGAACTTTATGCATGGCGTTATAGCCTGGCTCACCCCTTGGGATTTACTTCTGGTTATCACAGAAGTGAATAAAACTTTGCAGCATCACGTACCTATCATCACGCTGCATAACCTATCCAAAGCCACCAGGGGACAAAGCACGTTTAGACCAATGCTCCATGAAGTTATATCACCAGTTCTGTCCCATCTCTATTTGTAATGCCACAACGCCCTTCATCTTGTCTTTTGTTGTGGGTTTCCACTTTGAAAAATGAGAATGCGATGCAAGCGCAGCCCGCGATTCAAAAAATTTCTCAGCCTACCTGTTTGCCTCGTCTGACAGTAGCTGAAAAGCAGCATCAGAAGAAAGCAGCCTGAAGTAGTCCAGCAGCTGGTGATCTGTCGTGTCCAACAGTAAGCCATGCTGTCTTGTGAAGTCCGGTAGCCAGTTCGGCTCCCACGGATCAATGTCTGGGTATTCCTCCCACGCGAACCTTGCCGTAGGTGCATCGGCTGCGCGAATTCGCTCAGCTGGCAGCCGATTAGCTGGCGCGGCATCGGCTGGTGTCCGATCAGCTGATACCAGCTTCTCACTCTCTTGCTCAATTTCCTGATCACTGTCAATAAAATCCGATTCTGAAAAATCAGAGTCCGACTCAGCGATAATGCGCAAAACATTGTCTGCCGAGTGTTTTCTTTTCTGCACTCGCTTCGCTCCCTTGTGACATGTCGATGCCATCTTGCCTTTGTTTACATTTCGCAACTCACGCACACGCAAGGATTAGTTGCAGAATCAACGAGTCTAGCATTCCTCCAAGCACAGAGGGAACGCCTGTGACGCGACAGTGAGTTCTGTCGCCATTAACAGCTGACTGTCGCCCTCTATCGCTGAATGTCGACTTTTGTCGACATTCGCCCTCAACCCCTCCTGTCGAGAAAAGTCGACATCCGCCCTAAAAGAGTTAAGCAGGGGGACACGTCTGGCACTGCAGGATTTGAATCCCTGGCGGCGTAGTGTGTTACTGATGGTAGCCTTTGTTACTTTGGTCCCAGCTCTCTGCAGGTCATTCACTAGGTCCCCCGTGTGGTTCTGGGATTTTTGCTCACCGTTCTTGTGATCATTTTGACCCCACGGGGTGAGATCTTGCGTGGAGCCCCAGATCGAGGGAGATTATCAGTGGTCTTGTATGTCTTCCATTTTCTAATAATTGCTCCCACAGTTGATTTCTTCACACCAAGCTGCTTACCTATTGCAGATTCAGTCTTCCCAGCCTGGTGCAGGTCTACAATTTTGTTTCTGGTGTCCTTTGACAGCTCTTTGGTCTTGGCCATAGTGGAGTTTGGAGTGTGACTGTTTAAGGTTGTGGACAGGTGTCTTTTATATGGATAATGAGTTCAAACAGGTGCCATTAATACAGGTAACGAGTGGAGGACAGAGAAGCCTCTTACAGAAGAAGTTACAGGTCTGTGAGAGCCAGAAATCTTGCTTGTTTGTAGGTGACCAAATACTCATTTTCCACCATAATTTGCAAATAAATTTTTTAAAATCAGACAATGTGTTTTTCTGGATTTTTTTTCTCATTTTGTCTCTCATAGTTGAGGTATTCCTATGATGAAAATTACAGGCCTCTCTCATCTTTTTAAGTGGGAGAACTTACACAATTGGTGGCTGACTAAATACTTTTTTGCCCCACTGTATCTTGGCTGTGTGCTTAGGGTCGTTGTCCTGCTGAAAGATGAACCGTCACCCCAGTCTGAGGTCAAGAGCGCTCTGGAGCAGGTTTTCATCCAGGATGTCTCTGTACATTGCTGCAGTCATCTTTCCCTTTATTCTGACTAGTCTTCCAGTCCCTGCCGCTGAAAAACATCCCCACAGCATGATGCTGCCACCACCATGCTTCACTGTAGGGATGGTATTGGCCTGGTGATGAGCGGTGCCTGGTTTCCTCCAAACATGATGCCTGGCATTCACACCAAAAAGTTCAATCGTTTCATCAGACCAGAGAATTTTCTCTCTCATGGTCTGAGAGTCCTTCAGGTGCCTTTTGGCAAACTCCAGGCGGGCTGCCATGTGCCTTATACTAAGGAATGGCTTCCGTCTGGCCACTCTACCATACAGGCCTGATTGGTGGATTGCTGCAGAGATGGTTGTCCTTCTGGAAGGTTCTCTTCTCTCCACAGAGGACCTCTGGAGCTCTGACAGAGTGACCACCGGGTTCTTGGTCACCTCCCTGACTAAGGTCCTTCTCCCCTGATCGCTCAGTTTAGATGGCCGGCCAGCTCTAGGAAGAGTCCTGGTGGTTTTGAACTTCTTCCACTTACGGATGATGGAGGTCTCTGTGCTCACTGGGACCTTCAAAGCAGCAGAACTTTTTCTGTAACCTTCCCCAGATTTGTGCCTCGAGACAATCCTGTCTCGGAGGTCTACAGACAATTCCTTTGACTTCATGCTTGGTTTGTGCTCTGACGTGAACTGTCAATTGTGGGACCTTATATAGACAGGTGTGTGTCTTTCCAAATCATGTCCAGTCAACTGAATTTACCACAGGTTTACTCCAATTAAGCTGCAGAAACATCTCAAGGATGATCAGGGGAAACAGGATGCACCTGAGCTCAATTTTGAGCTTCATGGCAAAGGCTGTGAATACTTATGTACATGTGCTTTCTCAATTTTTTTATTTTTAATAAATTTGCAAAAACCTCAAGTAAACTTTTTTCACATTGTCATTATGGGGTGTTGTGTGTAGAATTCTGAGGAAAAAAATGAATTTAATCCATTTTGGAATAAGACTGTAACATAACAAAATGTGGAAAAAGTGATGTGCTGTGAATACTTTCCAGATGCACTGTATATTTATTTTACTAAAAGTATTTATATCAAAAATACTAAAAAGTATAACAGCAGGCAGCTGGACAGTGGTAATGCAGCTAAAGTCACTGGTTAAATTGAATTAAAAGACTTAGATGGCCAGTAATTAGCTCTCCAGCATGACACTAAAAAGAATTTAAGAAAGAGTGACAAACTTCTACATAGTGACCAATAAAGGATGGACCAGAGATGGACTGAGTTTAAATAAGTGTGAAGTGAGTGAAAGTGAGATTGTGATTACAACAGGCAAGCAAGAACAATGCAGGAAGGATTTGCACTGAAGTAAAAAAAATTATTACTGTAGTACAGGTGTGACAAATTCAGATCTCGAAGCACTGCATTCGCTGCAGGTTTTTGTTCTCAGTACTTTAATTAGTAACTCATACATTTATACTTTACTGGTACTGATGCTAATGGAACATAATGATGTGTTCTGGTCCATAAAATATTTGAACGTCTCTCTCAGGAAAAAGAAGAATCAACAGCATTACAAATGTATGGTATGGAAGAATAAGACCACTATAACACCAAAGATTTGGATAATGTTTCTCACTATCAACAAGAATTGGCTTCAAATTAAAAAAAGTGTTTGGAGAGAAAATTAGTTTGAGACTCCTATGCATACTGATCATCTGTTGGCTTGTTTTTCATCTCATTATGGTTTGGCTACTGCTGAAGAAAATAGAAACAATTAAGGGTAAGACAGGAAATGGTTACTACGTAATTAATAAAGTGGTTAGAATCAAAACATGCAGCCACTGTAGATTTCCCATGAGTTTGGGATTTGGAGATAGACGTCTAAGGTGGAACTCCATTAACAGTGGTGTTATTTTACCTTTTTTTTTTACTATCATTCCAAGGTATCCTGTATTTATTGAAATTGAGGGACTTTAATTAAAGTAAATGCAAGTATATACAGGCATGAGTACCAGAAAAAGGGCTCAGAAAGAAACAGAAAAGACAGCTAAAGCTTTATCTAATTCTAAACAGGCCTCAAGTTCAAGTTCAAGGTATGACCTGCCAGAGACTAACCTGGAACAGATAGCTGAAAAATAGATCTACGGGGACTTGATGCTGCAGCATCACCTCCAGCCGAGACCAAAAGTGGGAGTGAAATTGCAAGTGAGTAGGGCAGGAGAACTCGTTGATTCCAGAAGGATTATTGGAAAAGAGCATGGCCTTACTATCCCCGCTGTCAACTATCCCACCCCAACCCCAAGTCAGTGGCACCGACTCCAACCGGGCTTGTTACTCTGCCCACGAAGCAGACCGAAACGAACAGTCCAAAAGGAAGGTAACGATCACCGCAATGATTACCACAGTTACTACTGCTCTCAGGGGGGACATAATGGATATAAAGAAAGACATAAAGGACATAACTAAGACAAACGAGAAGCTGGTTCAGGGTATTAAACACCAGGAGAAATGTTCAGTAATCCCTTTGAGGCAACCTTTAAAGGAATACTAGAATAAAACTGAGGAAAAAAATTCAGGAAAATGTGAGTAAGTTTGAGAATAAATTTAGAGCGCATGGTACTCAGCTTGAAGACATTAAGCAGTCATTCATGACTCATACTGAAATAGTTGAACAATTTGCTTCTACCTCTGATGGAAAAGCAGTGGCTGCAAATTCCTAATGCAAACTGCTTGGAGACAGACTAGCTGCACTGGAGGATAGATATAGAAGGAAAAGTATCAGAATTGAACCGTGAAAGTCCAAATCCAGTTAAATACATAGCTGAACTATTCTCTAAAACAATTGGAGAGGACTTTAAATCAGACACCAAGATATCAGCAGGTTACTGCATACGTGGATTGAATGCCTCAAAACCTAGAAGTTTTGACAAATTACAATCAAATTAAAATTTTATGTAACTTCTCAGATTGAAACAAGATATTATATTTGAAAATAACCACATTCATATTTTTCCTGATTTCTCACCTTCAAAAGCTGTTAAACATTCCACATTTTACAGCATTAAACAGTGCTTACGCAAAGCAGAAATCAGATACAGCCTCTTATATCCTGCTAAATTGAGAGTGAATGTTCAAGGCAAGTTCTAGATTTTTAGTTTACCAAATGAAGCAGAAAAAAAAGGAAGAAAATTGATTCTGACACTTTTTGAAATACGATTGTGAATCACATCATGTACTGGCAAAGCACAGAAGCTCTTACCTGCAATTTGGTCCATTCGTAATAAGACTTTTGTCGTAATTATGCATTCTGTTTTCTTCTCAGCTATTTTTATGTATTAATTGCAATAATAATTATACATTTTTATTTATTTATTTGTTTGTTTGATTATTGTTTAATTTATTGATTTTTTTTCTTTTCCTCCACAAAGAAGACTGTTTAACTTTGGTTTATTGTATTACGATTGTAGTATCATATGTTATCTGCTTCTCCATGGGTACTGTTTAACATCATACCCTTGGTTTATTGTATTAGTATAATATTATCACATGGTATCTGTTTCTCCAAGGGTACTGTATAACATCATTTCCTATGTTTAATCTTTCAGGACTGTTTAAGATTATATTATAGGTTTATAGTATTTGGATTGTATTTCCAATAGATATCCGTACTTTAATCCTTCTACACCGCTGCTGTGGGGCTTGTTTTGTTTTGGATGTGCTCTGCCTCTAGGTATGTCAGTGAATTGTGAGCTAGCCTCACGTAGGGAGGCAAATTGGAGGGGGAGGGGACACAAAGCAAGCAAGCTATTTCTAATCTATCCTTTTTACCCCCACAACTGTAAGTGGCAACACAACAATAAGCTTCATAGCACTAACTCCTGGCAAAATTGGAAGTCAAGGTAAATGCTATCTTATGTAATAATGTATTATCTTAGCTCAGAAGCAATGTCTCTATGACCAAACAGTGAACTTTGTGAGTTGGAATGTCAAAGGTCTCTTCCACAAATTAAAGAGAAAGAAAGTATTCTCTCACCTAACAGGTCGAAACGCCAAGATAATGTTTTTACAGGAGACCCACTTATTAAACAAGGATCAGTTTCGGTTGCAAAGAGACTGGACTGGCCAAATATTCCACTTCAGCTATACAAAGAAAACTAGAAGTGTGTGAATCTTAATACATAGAACAATTTAGCTGGTAGTATCAGATGTATTATCTGATTCTGAATGGTGATATATGCTCGTTATGGGTAATTTATTTAATTGTAAAGTGATTTTGATAAACATATACGCACCCAATGTGCATGATACAGACTTCATCCAAAAAGTATCTACAACCATTTCTAACGTGAACACTCATAAAATTATAATGGCCGGAGACTTTAACAGTGTTTTAAATCCAAACCTGGAAAGGTGTTTTTCAGCAGTGCCTTAAACGTATCCATCCATTATATATTTGAGAGTAGGACAGGTTTAACCATTAAAGCTGATCACCAGGCTCTTAGAAGCGAGACGTATTTTAAACGTAACAAAAATTCTGTAAAATGAGTTTGAGAGTTTACTACTAACTACTAAGTTAACAACTGATAAAAGAAAAAAAATTAAAGCAAATCACAAGAGATGTAGGATGTAGTTAGTTAAAATAAATAAATAAATAATGCAGCTGTTGCAAAGTACTGAATAGCATGTCTGGAGTAACATGAAACCAAAATTATAGTCAGATAAAACAACTGTTGTTTTACAACTGAATGTCAGTTTTTGCCTTCAAATAAGACCTTTCTCCTAGCCCTACCTTGGAAACAAATGATGGCTGTTGTTTGACGGTCTTCTTCCTAACATGCTTGTCATAAAAGTTGAGGGACAGAAAACTGCTACACACAAATAATTTTACTACTACTTTTAACCTAGATAGTGAGAGAAGTTTTGTTCTTAGAACAAAGATTTACAAACCAACATATAAAATCAAGTACAACAGAATTACTGTAAGAAGTTTTGTTCTTAGAACAAAGATTTACAAACCAACATATAAAATCAAGTACAACAGAATAACTGTAAGAATTACAAAAGATTGACATTGATTATAGTTTTGTATGCTTTAAAATAACAACGCTTCCTAAGAACAACCTTTACTGTGTTTTCTCACTTACTCATTATACATTATGATTAAAGATCAGCATATTATTAATGACTGTCTCCACCATCTCTACAGTCTTCTCTTTTAACACTGTTGCATGAGGGGAAGAAGGGAGTGGGAGGCATTGAAAATCTACAGCCTATTGTTGTTTTAAGATATTTAGCAGTAAAAAAAAAATCACATTACGCAACAAAATCGTAAATAGATCCATTATTGTCATCCATATCTTGTTAAAGACTTACAATCTGTAATATGCCTGTCCTCATGTGAACTCCAGTAGTTAGTTATATTAAGAATAAACAGAAGAGTAAACAATCAGTAGCTTTCAGGTGACCCAGGGGCTGATAGGTACTCACTGGAGAAGATGCCAGTAAATTAAATTTATTGTATTCTTTTACTAACAAAATCCAGGATCTAGTTACACAAGTTAAAGTCCAAACAGAAATAATCATTTTGTTTCCCAAATCAAATGTAAGACTGAACTGTAATTGCAACATAAATAAAAAAAAATCAATAACTGATGACACAGCAAATAAAGAAAAGTGGCTGTGGCATCCTCCACTCCTCTGCTCTCAACAGGGTAGGTACCTACATAGACCTGTTTATCAACTACACAAAAGATTTCAAGATGTGGGAAGATGATGATGATAATAATAATAATGATTACACTTATATAGTATGTTTTTCCATAATCAAAGTGCTTTTTACTTAGACAGAGGAAAACCATTTGAACCACCACTAATGCATAGCACCCACCTGGATGATGAGACGGCAGCCATTATTGCATTCGCTCAACACACATTAGCTATTAGGTGGTGAAGAGGTGAGAGAGACAGCCAATGATTATTAGGGTCCAGAATGGACGAGGTCATGATGAGAAGTTTAGCAAGGATGACTACAGAGAGTAGATAGCTGGTCTGGAGTCAGTCTAGGCTGCTGAGCGTGTAATTTTGGATTTTTTAAAGACAGCTCAGTCTGTGCATTTAAAACAGGCTTGCAGGTACTGCATGGACTTCCAATGCCAATCTTTGTTATAATACAAAGGTTTCTCTCTTAAAGACTGTTTTTACTACTAGAAAATTAGGATCTGATGAACTAAGTAGGAGTAGGGTTCAAGTGCCTTTAATATTTCCTATGTACTAGTTGAGCACTCGATTTTAACAATTTGGGCAAGTAACATACTGGTAAAAGTTTGAAAAAAATTTCTTCTTCTGTGAACACTGGTTAAACTTGACAAAAATAAAACTCAGTGACTGAAGACAGTGATACAAGTTTCTACATTACTCTGTGGATACTGTCAGGTCCTTCAATTATCAATTTTCTCTCTTTGTAACCATCGGTTTACACTATTGCTGATGTATATGGCTGACACTATCACCTGTTAAAACAATTTCGTCCTCAGTTATTTTCTGCCTACCAGTTTCTTTCAAATGCTGTAACATCATGAAACATCTATGCCTGAAGTTTATTCCATTCTGTACATAGTTTTTTTTCAGTCATGCTCCAATACCATCTCTTTCTCACTTGTACATTATTTTTTGGTTGCATCTCCATTAGAACAAGCTATTGAGTTTAAAAAAAAAAAAAAAAAAAGAGAGAGAAAGAGAAGATTCACTAAGAAGGCAGTTGGTAATACGTGCATAATCTGTGTAGGATGATTACAAGGGGCAGGATGGAGACTCCAGGCCACATGAAAATAAATTTAAATCCTAAGAAAGATAAATATAAGCCTCCTGAATGTATTAAGTTATCTGCTACATTCAAGGTCCAACTGGAATAAAGCAGACCTTTATCTAAAAAATGTGTTGAAGAGAAGGGAAGACAGGCTTAAGACTAACAAGAAGCATGGTGCTCTGGCAGGCGGCGTGAGCAGGAGCAGGTGGGAGAGAGCTATTATGCACACGAAGTTCAAATTTCAGATAGAAAGTGCCTCATAGTGAAACAAATGGTCCAGATTCCAAATTTGTGGTATAAAAACCATGATGCATTATATCAAAAAGATCAGATAAATGCAGATCACTGCTATGAAAAATACTGGATAAACTAGTAACACTCGGACACTCGGTCCTCAAAGAAAGGTTGTGCATGCACATCTCATGAAATACAGTACCTCAAGCTATCTGATGTGACCACGTCTCTTTTTCTGATAGACATACCTGCATGCTCATTGGACACAAAACCAAATAACATGGCAGAGGAAGCCCACACCTGCATTTTTTTTGTCATGTATGACTTTCTGTTGATCCTGGAGTGTACGACCAGTCAGCCATGACTGTGTTTTTCCTTTCAGCCATGGCAAGCATCTGTGTTGTAGCTTGCCATGTAGTGCATGCCTGTGCTGCCGCTTGCCATGAGGAGGACATCACCAGCAGTAATATGTTCAAGTCGCTGCTTGCTGTGAGAAGGTCCTGTAGGCCAATATCGTTGCTGATGCAGCTTGCATGGCCAATTCATGGGTCGTGATATACTTATCATGGCATAAGCTGCCAAGTGAGACCAAGGATAAAGGCCCAGGGGTTAGCACATTTTTGAGTGACAAACAGGCAACCCATAGCATTTTATATTTACAAGCTTAGCTAGTGCATGTAATTGACATAGACCTCAGAGTTAACTTTTGCCGTGCACCATCTATTTGAATGTATTTTGTAATGTATGTAGTAATAAAAATAACAAAATGTATTACACTACAAATGTTTGTGATGCACCATGTGTTGCAATGACAAATGCATTTTATTACTACAAATATTTGTAATGTGCCATATGTTGGAATGAAAGAGACACAGCAACCAGATGGACACAAAGATACAGTCATACAGACACTTATCCTTTTCCTTGGAGAAAAGTTTAAGTTTAATACAGCCTTTAGAGAAATTCCAGATAAAATTGATGAAAAAAATACAGGAAAATAGAAGTTAAGAGAGTAAAATTAGAGTACTTTCTGCTAAACTTCAAGATGTTAGGAAAACGTTTATGACTCGTATTGAAATAGTTGAAAAATTGACATCCGCTGCTGACAAAAAAGTAATGGCTGAAAAATCAGAACGCAAAGTAGTCACTGACAATCTGGCTACGCTGGAAGACAGAGATAGGAAGAATAACATTGGAATTAAAGGTCTTCCTGAAAAACGTGAAAAAAGCTAAGAAGACTGATCCCACCATTGTTTTGAAACACAATCATTGGTCATACCGTGTTCTGGCAAGGCAAAGAACATTCTGCTTGCAAATTGCTCCATTTGCGGTAACCATACATTTTATTTCATTTTCAGCCACTGTTCCATATTTTTTTTTGTTATACTTCAATTAATATATTATATTGAATTTTCTTCCATTAAATATATGTAAATTTTGGAAACCACCAAGTAACTAGCTTCTAATAATAATAATAATTCATTACATTTATATAGCGCTTTTCTCAGTACTCAAAGCGCTATCCTCACAGGGAGGAACCGGGAAGCGAACCCACAATCTTCCACAGTCTCCTTACTGCAAAGCAGCAGCACTACCACTGCGCCACCCCACATCATATCCTTGGTTTATTGTATTGGGAATATAATATATGTATATATATCTCAGTCTCCATGGGAACTGTTTACTATCATTCACTAGATTTATTGTATTGGGTTTGTTTAAATCATATCTTAGGTTTATTGCATTTGAACTGGGCTTTGAAAAGACATCTTAATTTTAACCTTTTGTATACCACTGCCAGGCAGCTTAGTTTTGCTCTGTATGTGCTCTGTTTCTTGGCATATCAGAGGACTGGAACTTCGTGAAACGCGGTCTGCCTCATTAAGGGAGGCAAAAAAGGGTTGGGTGTTTGAGAAAGAAAGCAATGCTATTTCTTACTTATCCTTTCTACTCCAATAACCTAAGTGCAAACATAACAATAGGCTTCATTGTGATAACACCTGGCAATAAAATGAAATCTAGGTCAAAGCTATCATATGTAACAACGTACTGCTTTAACTTAAGACTACAAAATGTCAACAAAAGTTCAGAAGCAATGTCTTTAAGACCAAACAGTGAACTTTGTGAGCTGGAATGTGAAAAGTCTCAATCATGAATTAAAGAGAAAGAAAGTATTCTCTCACTTAATAGGTTTAAATGCTAAGATAGTATTTTTACAGGAGACTCACCTAATAAATAAGGACCCGTTTCACTTGCAATGGGAGTGGAGTGGCCAAATTTGTCATTCCAGCTATACAAAGAAAACCAGGATTGTGGGAAACGTAATACACAGAACTATTCCATTTGTAGCATCAGACGTAATATCTTATCCTGAAGGGTGATATGCCATGGTGAATGAAGGGCAATTTATTTAATACATTTAATACTAAAGTGATTCTAATAAATACCTATACACCTAATGTGGTTCATATAGATTTTATCCAACATGTATTTGTGTCTATTCATAATGTGAACACAAAATTATAAAGGCCAAAGACTTTAATTGTGTTTTAAAACCAAACCTGGATAGGTCTTCAGCTACAGTGATGGTGATATCTAATACTGCAAAAATAATTACACAGTTTGTAATGGATCAGAACTTATTGGCCGCATGGAGGTTTTAAAATCCTAACCAAAGCGCAAATTTTTTGTTACTAATGAACTGATTACTTCTTCACAGACATTAATTTTTTCCCACTATCAAATCTTTTAATTACAACGCACATGCTATTTCTGACCACGCCCTTCTAATCATGGAGCTTAAATCACCATGGCCTATACACTAATTTCATAGCTGGCGTCTTAAGCCCTGTAATTAGCGGATGAGACTTGCACAGAATTCATATCCAAGTAAATTGACTACTTTTTGGAGATAAATGCATCCTCAGAGGTCTCTGCAGGAATACTCTGGGAAACTCTGAAGGCATTTTTAAAAGGACAGATTATTTCGTATCTTTCACACAAAAATAAATTGGAAACCTAGAAGGCATTTGAGTTAATCAGTGAAATTACCAGAATAGATCTAGAATGATGGCTACCCAGTGTAATGCTGTAAAAAATGTTCAAAGCATCCCCATATACATTAACAAATCTTTTTTTTAAGAAATTAGATTCAATCATAACCTAATTTATTCAAAACATTCACATATCCAAAGGGTGACTCTACAATGACGTAAAGCAGAAGGGGGCATGGCACTAGGAGGTAAAATATACAGGCCACTGGGAGGCAAAATATACAGGCCATAAAGACTTAGACATCGACACAACTTGATGAATATACACAAGCGTAGTCTGTGTCCAGTAAATACAAATATTGTCAATAAACTAATAATTCAATTGCCCTTCATTTACTCAGAATATGGAACCAATGTAGGAAGCCCTTTAAGACAGAGAAGCTCTTATCTTTTGCACATCTACATGATAACCACTTTTTCCATTCTCGTAGCTCTTTTAGGGCGGATGTCGACTTTTGTCGACAGGAGGGGTTGAGGGCGAATGTCAACAAAAGTCGACATCCAGGGATAGAGGGCGACAATCAGCTGTTAATGGCGACAAAACTCACTGTCACGTCGCAGGCATTCCCTCTGTGCTTGGAGGAATGCTAGACTCGTTGACTCTGCAACTAATCCTTGCGTGTGCGTGAGTTGCGAAATGTAAACAAATGGCAAGATGGCATCAACATGTCACAAGGGAGCGAAGCGAGTGCAGAAAAGAAAACACTCGGCAGACAATGTTTTGCGCATTATCGCAGAGTCGGACTCTGATTTTTCAGAATCGGATTTTATTGACAGTGATCAGGAGATCGAACAAGAGAGTGAGAAGCCGGCATCAGCTGATCGGACACCAGCCAATGCTGCGCCAGCAGATCTGCTGCCAGCTGAGCGCATTCGCGCAGCCGATGCATCTACGGCAAGGTTCGCGTGGGAGGAATACACAGACATTGATCCGTGGAAGCTGAACTAGCTACCGGACTTCACAAGACGGCATGGCTTGCTGTTGGACACAACAGATCACCAGCTGCTGAACTACTTCAGGCTGCTCTATCCTGATGCTGCTTTTCAGCTACTGTCAGACGAGGCAAACAGGTAGGCTGAGAAATTTTTTGAATCGCGGGATGCGCTTCCATCGCATTCTCGTTTTTCAAAGTGGAAACCCACAACAAAAGACGAGATGAAGCGCGCTGTGGCATTACAAATAGAGATGGGACAGAACTGGTGATATTACTTCATGGAGCATTGGTCCAAACGTGCTTTGTCCCCTGGTGGCTTTGGACAGGTTATGCAGTGTGATGATAGGTACGTGATGCTGCAAAGTTTTATTCACTTCTGTAATAAACAGAAGCAAATCCCATGGGGTGAGCCAGGCTATAACTTCATGCATAAAGTTCAGCCCCTGCTTGACATTGTGGAACCAACATAGAAACAATTTTATCAGCCTGGCTGTGATTTGTCTGTGCATGAATCTATGATAAAATAAAAGGGACGCCTTTTTTCTGCAAATATATGCCAGACAAGCCCACAAAGTATGGCATAAAGGATTTTTTTACTGGCAGAAGCAAACACTGGTTTCTGCCTGAAAGTAATTACATATACAGGAAAGTATTTCTTTCAAACAGAGAACTGTCCCTTGACAAGTCAGGCTGTGCTGGAGCTGCTTCAGGGCTATGAACATTTGGGTCATGATGTGTACATGGACAATTTTTATACATGCCCAGAATTGTTCATGGAGCTACAGAGCAGAGGAATTGGAGCTTGTGGCACAGTGAGGGTGAACAGGATACACATGGCTTCACAGTTGAAGCCAGACAGGCTGAAGATGAAAAGAGGTGACAATACGGTTTTTATGCGGGCGGATAACTTGGTGGCAGTGGCATGGCACAATGGCAAAAGGGTGACTTGTCTCTCTACAGTACACACTAACAATATATTTGAGAAAGTGCAGCAACAGACAATTGAAAAGTAGGCACCAAAGCAACACATATTGTAAGCAGTGCAATGTGGCAATGACTGAAATTGGCTGCTTTGAGCGAGATCAGACTTTGCAGGACTTTGCTGTGTAAAATGTATGTGATATGTATGTGAAATCATACAGTATGCAGGCTCATACAACATGCAAGACAGTAACATTTGTCAAAAATAAATATTTTTGTTGATTTCAATTGCTTTGTGTTCTTTTTTTAAAACAAGTTAGTTTTTGGAAAAATATTCAGCCCTTGGAGAAAAGAAACAAAAAAAAAAATTAGCCCTAAAAGAGTTAAACATATGGAGTATTTAATATTTGGAAAATGTCTGGGATTTAACATTTAGAGACTAGTACACAGATAATGTCTTTGCATCCTACAAGCAATTAAGCTTCAAATTTAATTGCTCATAGGTAGTGGTGTCAGAAAGCATTTCCTCTATTGTAGTAACAAATTGCTCTTTGTCCACTACGACTTGCGCCTCTTTTGTCAGCTAGTGTAATAACAATAGTGTTCTCATTACGTAGCAAAATTAAGGCCTTCTGTTCTTTTTTAGAAAGGTAGACAGTTAGATGTCTTGCGTGTAACTGGTTGGAAATGGCACATCTTATTTCATATGTATTGTCTGCCAGTATCTTCTCAGTTTGAATGACCCTATAAAAACCATTTTAAATTAAATCAAAACCACCCTGGTTAAACTCGGAAGTAACAACCATTTAAACTTACAAGATTACTTTAAAATGAAATCGAATGATGCGATCTGCCTGGAATTCTACAGCCTCCCAAAAATCCACAAGAAACCTTCAAAATTCAGACCTGTGGTCAGCATAACAGGTGTACCAACTTATCTAAAAGACTTTTTCATATGTTCAAACATTTTACATATGACTCAGATTATTCTGTTAATAGTGCTGAGATGACATTACAGCACCTGAAGAATGCCTCCATTGCTGATGATGAGATCATGGTCTTTTTTGAGGTTGTGTCGTTATATATGATGATGCCAATTCATCCGTCCACAAAGACTTTATTGACAAAACTAAATAACGAGGGGCAGCACGGTGGCGCTGCTGCCTCGCAGTAAGGAGACCTGGGTTCACTTCCCAGGTCCTCCCTGCGTGGAGTTTGAATGTTCTCCCCGTATCTGCGTGGGTTTCCTCCGAGTTCTTCGGTTTCCTCCCATAGTCCAAAGACATGCAGGTTAGGTGCATTGGCGATGCTAAATTGTCCCTAGTGTGTGCTTGGTGTGTGTGTGTGTGTGTGTGTGTGTGTGTGTGTGTGTGTGTGCACCCTGCAGTGGGCTGGTGCCCTGCCCTGGATTTGTTCCTACATTGCACCCTTTGTTGGCTGGGATTGGCTCCAGCAGACCCCCATGACCCTGTGTTAGGATATAGCGGGTTGGAAAATGACTGACTGATGACTGACTAAATAACGACCCCACCTTAACGGCACAAACAAAGCTGACCACTAAGAACATGCATCTAATATCACTTTGCCAAAATACCAACTTCCATTTTAATGGAAAATACTATAGAGAGAAAGAAGGCAAGCCAATGGAATCTCTATTATCAGGACTCTTAGATGAACTGGTTATGCAGCGATTTGAAAACGCAGCTCTAACTCAGTTCACAGTAAACTCTGGATACACTACATCAACAACACATTCATAATGTTAAAAAGTAAACAGCTGAATGAATTCTACAACCACATCAACTCAGTATTCCCTGCAATCCAATTCACGATGCAAAAAGAAATAACTGGATGCATCAATTTCCTTGACATTTCTATTGAAAAATGTAACCACACCAGTTAAATTACGTTACATTAAGTTTTATCGCAATAATTGTTATGTTGAAAAAATGCTACACTTTTCCAGCAACCACCCTTCATCACAAAAAACAGAGTTGTGTTAGGACTTTGTTCAAAAGGATTAACACCCATTGTTACACAATGGACACAAAAAGAATGAAGGACGTTATCTTTTTCATCTATTCACATCAAATGGCTACCCCAAGACATTTATTAAACAATGCCTATATAGGAGATACTGCAGACCTCAGCAAACAATGTACTCCAACTCGGTCCTGCACCGCACTTACCACACCCTGCCTTATCATTGTGGCGTGTCAGAAAGTACAAAACGTGTCATGTCCAGATCTTTACAGCAGACACTTTACGGACTGTCTTTTTGAATGTCAAAAGCAAAAAGTCAACCACAAAGACAAGAAATGCAGTTTACAGCATTCCATGCAATGCATGCCCAGCGGCATACATGAGACAAACATCTGAAAGACTCGCAACATGTACACAGGAACGTCGCAATGCCATCAGAATGAAAGACCTACAGTCTCCAATTTACATGCATACAAGTTCCACCGGACACACATTTAACTGGGACACTGCAAAAGTAAAATTCAGGGCCCATACTAAGTGCCAGAGACCTGGCTGAATTTTGGCTCCCTAATGAAAACTTGCAGGCTTAAAAAGAAGAACATCTAAACAATAAAAACACTTCATGACTAATGCCTTCCAAACCCCACCTTACTGATCCAGGCCCCCTATACAACCTCCACCTCCATCCCCACCCTTCACCGGCTACATATTGCCCCTGATTCCTGCATATTTATAATCATTTCATCTGATGATGACACCTGGCAGGTTGTCAAAAGCTAAAGAATAAAAAACTATTTTAAGATACGTTTTCTCTCTTTGTGGATCTTTAGCTACAAATATGCAAACTGAATTACAGACCTTCACTTCCATATATATGTGTATGTGTAAGTGTGTATGTATATTTATTTAATTATTTACTTACATACTTATCTATTTATTTACAGAGCTTCTGTAAAAAAGCCTAATTTTCCCCTGGGGACAGATAAAAGATTAAAAGAAATCATGAAAAAAAGTATGCTTTGTTTGAGCGGTGTTTACAAATGTAACACTTTACAGCTCATATAAAAATATAGAAACTTTACTGTTTTGGGGTGCTAGCCACCCAATATCTATTAGACAAATAAATGATAATAAAATAAATACTTTTGCCATATTTTAGGTAGTAAATTGTTGAGGATGAAAGTATGAGGTATACCTTGAGAAGGGCGTCCACACACAATGCATGACTCTCTTACTATCAGGAAACATTTCATGCCTTTGCCATGACTTGTACGAATAATTCTTTTCCATCACATTTAACACTCTGAGGATTTCAGATCTCAGACATTGTTTTTAGTTACATTTGAAGACAAAGAAGCCGATATAGAAGAAGCATCACTAGCCCAACTGCTGCTACTAATCCCCAACAGCTCGCAGGTGCATCGATCACAAAAGGTTTTTAAAAAAACAAATTCTTAACACAATTACTAACTCCCTTGCTCTTACTCAGCTCAAAATGCTTACTTCCTTAAATATCACTTTTCAAAGCAGCCTACCCTGGCAAGTATGACAGCACTCAGCCTCTTTATGTAGTGTTTAACAAGGCTAGAGAACATTTGTGGAGGGATCTTGGACAACTCTTCCATGCAGAACAATACAAACTCATGAAGATTCTTGGGTTTTCTCTTGTGAAATGCTTTCTTCAATTGAGACCACAGGTTTTCAATTGGGTTCAAATTTGGAGACTGAGAGGGCCACTGCAAAACCTTGATTCTGTGTTTCTACAACTAATTCTTTGTTGATTTTGACACAAGACACAACCATGGCCCAGTTTCAGCCTTCTCGCAGGGGCAACCAGATTTTCAGCTAAAATGTTCTGGTATTTAGTGGGATTCATAATGCCTTAACAAGAACCCCTGGACCACTGGCAGCAAAACAGTCCCAAAGCATCAAAGAGCCACCTCCATGGGTATGAGGTGCCCTGCTTTGTATGCAGTTCCCTTTTTTTTTTTTTTTTTTAACACCAAACATGGGTATATCTATCTTTATCTATAAAGTATCTATCTATCTATCTATCTATCTATCTATAGGGTACATAGCCAAAAAGCTAAATTTTAGTCTCAGCTGACCACACCACACGACTTCAGTTGTATCACCAATGTTGCTTGGCAAAGTTGAGACCTTGGGATTTGTGTCTTGGACTCAACAGAGGATTCTTTCATGCCACTCATCCATAAAGTTTCTGCTCATGCAAATATTATCTCAGAGTTGACTTTGAAACAGTGAATTCTAAAGATTCAACTAAACTCTGCAGTTGTGAAACTATGATGTCTTTGCGTCTCTTAGCATCCTCTTCATTGTGAACGGGGGCAATATGCAGATGTGACGCCTTCCAGGCAAACTTCTTTATTATGGCCCTGATTGTGCTTACCGGTAATTTCGACTGACTACCTGTTTTTTGGTAGCCATTCTCCAATCTTTGCATGTATTTTCTATATTACATTAATGTTTATGTTCACTTTTTTGAGGGGTGCCAATATTTCTGGAGATGACTTTATGTTTCTTACAGCATCATGCAAAAATTACCACACAGCTTTTCATGAAACTAGAAAATATTGTTCAATTTTGAATCTATCTATATATATAATTCACTAAGCAGCCGACAGGGCACGCAAGACAACCATGGGATATGCACGACATAGCCACGCCCACCAACTCACAGAGACCCGCCCACCAACTCTAAGAGCATGGGACGAGAATGCCTGCCCGCACGCCCGCCTAACTGTTACCAGCACTCCGCCCACCATCTGTAAGACCATGGGATACGACAACTCAAAGAGCCACGCCCACCAACTCTAAGAATTCACTAAGTCCATGGCAAGCAAGACGGATGCAAGACAGAGCCCCGCCCACCAACAATTAGAGCGAGAGCGAAAGCATTTGCCAAGAATGTTTTCATTAATCAAGAACAAAAGTCGGAGGTTCGAAGACAATCACATACCATCATAGTTCCGACCATAAACGATCCCAAGTGGCGATCCGGCGGCGTTATTCCCATGACCCGCCGGTAGGGGTGGGCGGTATGACCAAAATTCTATATCACGGTATTTTTCTAAATTATTCCGGTTTCACGGTATTCGACGGTATTTTTTTCCCCATGCATGAGTGGATGTTAACCACATTTTCCACTGCAATTACTGGCTAAGAATAACCTATTCCACTGTCAAGAGTATTGTACATTGTACAAAAAAAAAACATTTTAATGTGCACACAAGTATTAATACAGTTTTGCATTGCCCCATAAAGTGATAGTTTTCAAGGGGGTGGCACTAATGGAGAAGGTATCACATTGCCTGACAGATGCAGTCAAAATATAGAACCTTTTTATTGAACAAATTTTGCAAAAACAAACTCATTTTGACAACATATTTTCAACCATACAAAGAGGCATTTAGACTTAGTAAAATATCCAGAAGTGCTTGTCAAAAATTGTATTGCACCGATTATGTCTTAGAAAAGGAATAAATAGTAAATATTTTTTGTAAATCAACTACACTTTCTGTTAATGTTAACAATCTCTGTCCACTGACACATTAAAGTGACTTTTTAAACAACTTTATCATCATTAAACTGCATAATATTTAAACTAATAAATAATAACAATAAAATAAATAATAGTATTATTACTGATAGTTGCACTATTACTTCAAGCCCAGGTGCATTACACAGTATTCACCAAATTAAAATAATGGTGATGACATCTTTACCAGCTGAACCATCATTTAGGCAAACTGCATTAATATGGACCTTGCTTCAAGCTAAGCTATACTGGGAAGAAAAAAACAAACTATATGTCGAGAACAAAGTCAACATTTCCACTTTATTCTCGCCGTTTATGTCGAGATTAAAGTCGACATTTCCACTTTATTCTCGCCGTTTATGTTGAGATTAAAGTCGACATTTCCACTTTATTCTCATAGTTTACTTCATAATTAAAGCAGAATGTCGTAAACTAAACTTCTTCCTAAAATGTTTAATCAATTACTTAATTTACCCCGTCATAAATTAATGCAGCACATTAAATGCTTTGTGTTACGTTCCCCGACCCAGTGGTTAATCACTACGCTTCTTAAACTGACTTCCTCCGCACTAAGAGAAGACAGCGATCACCATACAGAATCCATTCACTTCATGATATTCCTGCTTTCTGAAAATTTAGAATGCTAAGATAAATACTTGATATCATTTTCATGATGAAATGCATTAAAGCAGGTATTACACATGCACGGTAGTGAGGCGGTAGTGCTGCTCCCTCGCAGTAAGGGGTCCCCAGGTGTATGTTCAGTGTAGAGAAATTTATGGCAGGTGTGACGAGGCTCCAAAAAACTGGATGTATGAATAGCTATCGCACAGGTATAACTTAAATATTTTGTAAATGTTGGGTTTGTGATCTGCTGGTCGGAGACACGAACACAGAATTCAATGCATGTTCTTCTGAGCGGGCTATCTTTATTGCATGCATGCTGTCTTTATCTGACATAGGCTAACAAAACCCCAGTTCCTATCCTTCCTTTTTCTTTCACCACATAACCAATCACCAAACGATAAACGTCTTTGTGAAATTAAAACTAGTTATAAACTTAGCCCACGGAGTGTTCAGAACCTTAAAAATATCTTCATTATACATGTTTAATTATGCCATCCATTCAGAGTTGCGCCCATCTCTGAACGAATCACTTAACACAAAGCATTTAATGTGCTATATAACTTATGACGGGGTTTGAGAAAATGTAGTAAATTAAATATTCATTTTATGATGAAGTTTAGTTTACGATGTTCTACCTTAATAACAAATTACGAGAATAAAGTCAACATGTCGACTTTATTCTCGTCATAAGCGTCAAGATTAAAGTGGAAATGTTGAGAATAAAGTCAAAATGTCGTCACACTATTACATAGTACCCAGGTACATTACACTGTATTGAAAACAAATAAAACAAGTACAACTTGGCTTGCAGTATTATCCAGTAGTATAGAAACAGTATTTGCACATCTGACCTTTTAAAACTAAAGCATCTCCAGGCGACAGACGTGACTGCTTTTTTTTGGCTTTCTGTCCATTTTCACCCTGCGGCATACCTATGCTACCGTCCACTATTTGGTGGTGTAGCAGTGAAAAAGAGCCCTAGTGCAACAAATCTGTGTTTAGCGGTGTAGCAGTGAAAAAGGTCCCCACTTGAACAGTTTCCCGCTGCGCCACGTTCCGAACGTTGTTTAGGCAATTTAAACCGGTGTTGCAGTATAACAAAAACCCCTACCATAAAAAAAATAAAAAACGGTTTTCGGTATGAACCAGTATACCGCCCAGCACTACCCACCGGGCAGCCAACCGGGTAGCCAAAGTCTTTGGGTTCCGGGGGGAGTATGGTTGCAAAGCTGAAACTTAAAGGAATTGACGGAAGTTGTGGAGCCTTTCGCTTAATTTGACTCAACACGGGAAACCTCACCTGGTCCGGACACAGAGAGGATTGACAGATTGATAGATCTCTCTCGATTCTGTGGGTGGTGATGCATGGCCGTTCTTAGTTGGTGGAGCGATTTGTCTGGTTAATTCCAATAACGAACGAGACTCCCTCCTGCTAAATAGTTACACGACAAAAGAGCAGTCGGCGTCCAACTTCTTAGAGGGAGAAGTGGCTTTCAGCCACATGAGATTGAGCAATAACAGGTCTGTGATGCCCTTAGATGTCTGGTTCTGCACGCGTGCTACACTGAATGGATCGACGTGTGTATACCCGGCACCGATAGGCGTGGCTAAGCCATTGAACCCCATTCGTGATGGAGACCGGGGCTTGCAATTGTTCCCCACGAACGAGGAATTCCCAGTAAGTGCAGGTCATACGCTCGCACTGATTAAGTCCCTGCCCTTTGTACACACCCCCCGTCGCCACTACCATAGTCGGGTGACTTGGTGGATTATATATAGAAAAGCAGCCGGAACCGCAAAGAACAATGATAAGTCAACGTGACTCACAGGTGCATGTGGACTGTACACAGACGAAAGCGACTCAGGTGAGGAGTTGGGGGCGGGCACATGAGCAGGCATTGAGTACTGAACAATGACTAAGAGATCACTAAGAAATCAGCAGACTAGAATGGCAGGGGGGCCGGGGCGGAATGGGCGTCCTTTCCCTCTCCCCCCGTTCCGCCCTCCGCGCCCGAGCGCCGTCCAGCTCTGTCCCTCGCTCTGGGAGGTGGAGGCACGACGGCGGTCCTCCAGTTTTCAGTTACGGACAATTGTATGTTGCCCTCTCCAGAGTTCCATCTTTTCATTCACCTACAGTTGTATCCTCAAACCCACCCCATTTGGACAACTGTGTCTTTCAGGAAGTGTTCATCCATCAATACATAATTATGCGGCGTATGCTATGCCGGGGGTTGGCTAGTATAGTATAAATGACATGACTAGTGCATGTTATCTAGAAAGGAGGAAATCTGGCTATCCTTACATATACATAACTGGTTATTAAGGGTATTTTCACATGCAAGTCCCTGCATTACATTGGAGCCCCGGCCAGGTCTCCTGCTGCATGTCTGAACTCGATTAAACAGCAGCAGCTCTACCACTGCTGTGACTCATATTTAGTCCAAAATAGAAAAGAACACATTTCAAACCACTAGACCTTGACCAGGCTAGCAATCAAAACTGTGCTCCTGGAGCTGTAAGACAGTAATGCTAGCTCCTGGCCACTTCTAAAATATCTGTACAATATAACCTGATTAAAACTAAACGTATTCCTATTAAGTCAGCTCGGTTATTACCACCTGAATGCCCTCTAAGCATGTGCTGAATTTCTGTTGTGATGACTGGTGGTCAAAGGAAATCATACAGGATGGGTTTAACAACAAATTATAGTAGCAAATGAAAGTTGTACTGATGATCCGATCATTTAGCTGCTGATCAAGATATAAATTGGCTGATTTTCACTCCAAATGAAACAAATCATTAATTGGTAAATCAACAGATTTCAAAAAATAGTATTTTCAGCACCTGCTTTTCTAAGCTTTACAGTAATTTAGTTGTAGACCTCATTTACACAATTGAGCGGCACTACGGTAGTTAAGGAATCGCATGTGTCACTTTAATGCTGAACTTCCTGTAAACACTGTGCCTTCACTCAGGCTGACATTTATGTTTGATAACTAACAAATGAGTACAATATTGGTACCAAAGTACTGGTAAACTGAATTTAAGAGAAGCATCAATGGTATGCCACAAAGAATTTAAATTAATTTAATTAATGAGTCCTTCCAAAATTAATTAATGTATCTTTACACACCGGAGGTGGAGAACCCTGGAGTACTCATTTGGACAAGCAAGGCCAAGAAACCTTTACGTGCCTTAGTATAGCATACTTTCATCTATATTGAAGCGGGGCTATCTATATATCAGAAGGTCAGCAGCTTTACATTTTATTGATTCATCATTATTGGTGACCTTAAATTGGCATAAAAAAATTTCTAAATCGGTTACCAGATATCTCAGATATCTGAAAATGCCTGAAAGACTAAAACTTTGCTTTTCCAACTCCTATAAGTATACTGTGGAATCCATTCTGGCTGGCTACATAACATCCTGATATAGGATCTCACAATTTCAGAACTGCAAAGCACTACAGAAGGTGGTTGAGTCAGCTCAGAGTACCATTCAGGTTATACATATACAGTGGAACCTCGGTTCACGACCATAATTCGTTCCAAAACTCTGGTCGTAAACCGATTTGGTCGTGAACCGAAGCAATTTCCCCCATAGGATTGCATGTAAATACAATTAATCCGTTCCAGACCGTACGAACTGTATGTAAATATATATATTTTTTAATTTTTAAGCACAAATATAGTTAATTAAACCATAGAATGCACAGCGTAATAGTAAACTAAATTTAAAAACATTGAATAACACTGAGAAAACCTTGAACAACAGAGAAAACTAACACTGCAAGAGTTCGCGCTATAGTACTAGGAACTGCTCGCTAAAAACACTTTTTTTTAATTAGTTTTAAGCACAGGGGAAAAAAATGAACATTTGAAAAATCCGTAATTTAATAAACCACCAAGAAAAGTAACATTGCAACAATGCAGGCTACGAACCGATCACTGTAAACAAAACTGAAAACAAAAACAAGCCTTCTCTACCTTATGCGTCCCTTCCTCTCTCTCGCGCCTGTGTGTGTGTGTGTGTGTGCGTGTGTCTCTCTTTTGCGAGCCTGGAGCACCTGTGTGTCTCTCTAGAGCTCCTGTGTGTGTGCACGCCTTTCTCTCCCGCACGCTCCTGTGTGTGTGCGTGTCTGTCTCTCTCTCTCTCTCTGGCGCTGCCTGTGTGTGTGTGTATATCTCTCTTTTGCGAGCTTGGAGCGCCTGTGTGTCTGTCTAGCGCGCTCCTGTGTGTGTGCACGCCTCTCTTGCTCGTGCTCCTGTGTGTGTGTGCGTTTGTCTCTCTCACGCTGCCTGTGTGTGTGCGCGGTTCTCTCTCGCACTGCCTGTGTGTGTGTGTGTGTCGCGCTCTCTCACTCTCTCTCTTGCTTGCTGCACAGGAAATGCACAGGGAGAGACTGAACATGTACAAACCGAAAGGGAACCTGGCTTGTTCGTATACCGAGTGTGTGGTCATGAACCGAGGCAAAAGTTTGGCGAACATTTTGGTCGTAAACCGATTTGTACGTGTACCGAGACGTTCGTGAACCGAGGTTCCACTGTAATGTTAAGACCTCACCTATACTGGACAGTCACTATTGTCCTTCCTCCTTTCTGGTAAACAGTACAGGGTGATTAGCATTCACATCACTAGATTTAGGAATCAGGTAAAAAAGGCTACTGAACAGTTACTAACACTGACTACTGCACAAGTATACCTTGTGTTTGTTTCTTGTATAGATTTTCTGATGCTGTATTTAATGAATGATGTATTCACTGTCTGTTGTTGGCACTGTACATCTGTCACTAGTATGTGGGAAACAAGCAAGATAAGACTATTACTGTACTGTGTACACATGACAATAAACATGAGCATGAATTAACTTGTTTTTCTTATTCATATACATAATAAACTTATTAACCCAGCAAGAGTTTTGAAGTAGATAAGAGTTTTGGGATAGTGTGTAATTTCTTTTTATTTGTATTTAAATTCTCTCATTCATATGAATATTATTCTTATTAACCCACCAAGATTATATGTTTTAAAGTAGAAAAGAGTTTTGGGATACAGTGTATTTTCCTCTTTATTCCCATTTAAATTAATTAAACAGTTCTTATAACCATTCAGATCCCACATGCAAGCAAATGATTTTTAGAGCTACAGTATAAGAAGCTTGAAGGAGACCGCCATTCATGTGTGATATAATGATGCAGCATTTGTTCATCTCAAGTAGAAGATGTTCACATAACTGATAAGACTTAGTCATAGCTATTGCCTAAATGTTGCAAATAACACAGACAATGACGAATAACCTAGTATGAGGACAAGTTATAATTTTTTCAGCCATTTTTATTCAATGGTTTGTTTCCTCAGTCCTGCCCAGAGGACACAAAGATCCAAAAGATGAAGATAAGATTCAGCACAAACTAAAAGAACATACTGTTAGGCTGGATTTATACCTCACGCGATGCAACACGTGCTCCAGTGGACATTATTGTTATGCAAGCATTGTACCATTTATAATTGCATGCGTACTTTACCTAAATCTGGAATATTCACCCAAGTGTGAGATATCATCATGGTAAGAAAATGTTTGGCTTCCCTGTGTTGTGAACTGCCTGAAACATCCGTTAAATTCCAAGGACACCTTGCCACAATATCCTTGAAAAGGGTGGATGTTTAATGATTACATTTATCAATCTAGGGATGTGGCCATTCCAGCAAGACAGAAACAATCCCTGGACGCGGCATCAGCTCATCGCAAGGTGAACACAAGCACACACATACAGTAGTATCATTTTAGAGTCACTAAATCCCCAAACATTCACGTCTTTGGATGGAAACAGGAGCACATTGTGGAAACCCACCAGGAAAACATGCAAACTCCAGGCAGGGAACACCAGGGACGTGATTCCCTACTGCGAGACATCAGCGCTACCACTCCGCCACCGTGCCACCCCCACATGTGTAATTATTAACAGTGTTTATTAGTTAAATGAAGTTAACGATTTATCTGTAAAATACAATACAGCAGACCCCCGCGAAGATGCGGTTCAGGGTTCACAGCCTCAGTTGTTCGCAGATTTTTTCTTAGAACCTAACTAATATCCTCTGCAATTTTTTATGGCTTTTTTTGTGGCAATACTGCACTGTAGAGAGAACAGGAAGCAACCGTAGAGGAAAATGCAGCTTGGGATGGTGAAAGGTGCCAATCTGAGAGTGCTGTACTCTACTAGAATTTGAAACTGTAACTCCCAGCAGTCCCTGCAGTGGCTCTGATTGGTCTTCTGCTGAGGATGCAGGGGCTGTTGGGATCAAAGGATGTCAGCGCGGCTTTTAAAAAGGGGGCCGTTGACCGAAAAAAAAAAAAGTTTTCTAATTTGTGTTTCAGTCTCTCTGACTGCCTTCTATTGGGTTACCTGAACTTATTCGTTTTGTCCTGGATCGTTTCGTGGTTGGGGTCTGGGGTCTGGATTGTCTGCCATCTGCCTGTGTACATGAGGACTGTAAGTGAAATCATTGCCATCCTGAGAAGAAAGGAACGCTCCTGAACCCGTCAACATGTCTGCACCATTTCAGGAACTACTGGTAGGACTATCTTTACATTCCCATTCAACATGTGGATCTCTGGACTATCTATTTTCATCATTACATTTCATCCGTTGCCGTTTTTCAAGAACTTTACTGTGTGTGTTTTGTTGGTGCTTTGTTGTATTTAATGTACAATCACCATAAGGGGAATGAGGGTGGTATCATTGTTTTCATTACATTCTTTATTTGCTGCCTGATTACTGTACAGAATTTATATCCAAACAAATCAGCTTCTTCCTAGAGACAAACACACCCTCAGAGGTATCTGCAGGAATACTCTGGGAAACTCTAAAGGCCTTCTTAAGACGACAGACTATTTCATATCTTTCCCACAGAAATAAATCAGAAACCAAGAAAGTGTCAGAGCTAAGAAGCGAAATTACTAGAATAGATGAAGAACAAGCTAGGCATCCAAGTGAGGCTCTTCATAGGAAAAGGCAGGCTCTGCATACAGAACTCAACATCTTGACAACTAAAGAAACTGAACAACTTATTTATAAATCAAGACATCAGTACTATGAACAAGGAGAGAAAGCTAATAAGCTTTTAGCTCAACAAATACACAAGCAAGAAGTTCGCAATACAATCCCAGTAATCACCAACACGAATGGATATGAAATCATTGACCATAAAAATATAATGCACGCATTTAGAGACTACTATAAAACCTTATATTCTACTGAGTTTAAAGAAGACAACACACAATCTAACGCATTTCTGGATACATTACAGATACCACAAATAGATACTTTTAGTGCTGAGGAACTGGATAAACCTCTGACCCTATCAGAATTACAAGATGCTATAAAGTCACTTAAAGGTGGGAAATCAGCAGGCCCTGATGGCTACCCTGTAGAATTTTATAAGAAATTCTCCACTCAGCTAGCTCCCCTCTTATTGGCAACATTTACAGAAGCTAGAGACAATCAAATTATCCCTCAAACATTTTGTCAAGCATTAATCATTGTCTTTCCTAAACAATATAAGGACTTGTTACAATGTGCATCATACAGACCAATTTCACTTCTGAATAATGATATTAAGATACTCTCAAAAATTATAGCTAGAAGGATGGAGAAAGTGCTGCCTTCGGTAATATCACAGGATCAAACTGGATTTATTAAAGGCCGACACTTATCTTCCAATCTTCGACGCCTGTTTAATGTAATATATTCACCAGCAAAGTGAAACACCCCAGAGATATTATTATCACTGGATGCAGAAAAAGCATTTGATATGATTGAATGGAACTACCTTTTCACTGCATTGGAGAAATTTGGGTTTGGCCCAAATATTTGTGCATGGATCAACTACTGTACCCAGTCCAGAAGCTTCAGTTTGTATTAACAACATTTGTTCAGGCTACTTTAAACTAGAACGTGGCTCCAGACAAGGATGGCCAATGTCACCACTGCTGTTTGCAATCGCCATTGAACCACTGGCAGTCCACTGTCGAAATTCTAATCAGATAAAGGGTATTATCAGAGAAGGACTGGAACAGAAAATTTCTCTATATGCAGATGATATGGTTTTATATATATCAGACCCAGAAAACACTGTACCTGCAGTTCTAACAGCACTTACCGAATTTCAAAAGATCTCTGGTCTCAGAATTAATTTGAATAAAAGTATACTCTTTCCAGTGAATTCACAAGCATATAATATTAGATTGGACACCCTACCTTTTACCATAGCAGGTCAGTTTAAATACCTAGGGGTAAATATCACCAGTAAACATAAAGCTCTTTATCAACAAAATTTCGCCGTCTGTATGGAAAAAATTAAGCAAGACTTGCATAGATGGTCAACCCTTCATCTCACTCTAGCCGGAAGAATTAACGTTGTTAAGATGAATATCCTTCCTAAGCTTCTTTTTTCATTTCAAAACATTCCAATATATATCAATAAATCATTTTTTAAGCAATTAGATTCAACCATAACCTCATTTATTTGGAACTCAAAACATTCACGTATCTGAAGAGCAACCCTACAAAAACCTCAGGCAGAAGGTGGCATGGCTCTACCTAATTTTCAGTTTTATTACTGGGCAGCAAACATACAAGCCATAAAAACCTGGATACAAATAGATGAACATGCTGTACACAGGCTTGGTCCGCAATAGAAGTAAAATCCTGCAGTACTTCTTTATATTCCCTGCTCTGCGCTCCAATAAATGCAAATTATCGCAAATATACTAATAACCCAATTGTGCTTCACTCACTCAGAACATGGAACCAATTTAGAAAGCAATTTAAGATGGAAAATTTTTTATCTGTGGCACCTCTGCAGGAGAACCACCTCTTTCAACCCTCGCAAACATATCAAGTTTTTAATATCTGGAAACAATTTGGGATTAAATTGCTCAGAGATCTTTATATAGACAATATCTTTGCATCCTTTGAAACAATTACATTCCAAATTTAACCTTCCAGCTACACATTTCTTTCATTATCTTCAAATTAGAAACTTTGTTAAACAGAACCTGCCCGATTTTCCTCATCTCGTACCCTCCACCAGGCTGGAAAAAATACTGCTCAATTTCGAGGACTTAGACACCATTTCTGCAATATATAAAATTTTATTAGAGTCCCTTCCTTTCAAAGATCCAAGAGGACAATGGGAAAAAGATCTCTTAATTAATATATCAGAAAAGGAGTGGAAGGTAGCAATGCAGAGAATTCACTCGAGCTCCATATGCGCAAAGCATAGAATTATTCAACTCAAAATTATATATCGAGCTCATCTGTCTTGCTTAAAACTGTCCAAAATGTTTCCAGGGCAAGATCCAACCTGCGAACGCTGCAACCAAGCTCCTGCCTCACTGGGTCACATGTTTTGGGCATGCACCAAATTAACATCAGTTTGGACCAAAATTTTTAAGTGCCTTTCAGACAGCCTTGGTGTCACAATCCCTCCTAACCCATTAATAGCTGTGTTTGGTGTTCTTCCAGATGGATTTGAAGTGGAGAAGGACAAGCAAACTATGATTGCATTCACTACACTTTTGGCACACAGACTGATTTTGTTAAATTGGAAGAATCCTAACTCTCCTCTAATAAGTCAGCGGGAAACCGATGCTTTATATTATTTGAAATTGGAAAAAATCAAATTCTCAGTTAGAGGATCTGTACAGAAATTTTTCAAAACCTGGCAGGATCTAATCAATAATATTTTAGAATAAGAAGAAATAATTATTTCTGCATTTCTTTTTCTTCTCCATTTATCTTTTTTGCCCTATTAAATTCAATAATTTAGGCATGTTTACAAGCCTTAAGTATTACTTCTTTGGCCATGCTCTCCTTCTCAGGGGTGGGGTTTGATTTGTTTTTCAATCCTATGTTTTTGTAAAAATGTATCTATTTGTACAGAATGATTACAATAAAATTAATATAAAAAAAAAGTACCACAAATGCATTTGTATGTTGGCATTTTGCTTCACCACATCGAACCATTCATCAAACATCGAAGCAGGCACATCAATCCTTTAGGATTCCTAAACTGGCTTTCTGTCACATGTAGATATTAAACAGAGGCTCTGATATCACGTTCCAACTTGATTACACTGTACATGTCACGTTTATTTCTGAGGACATGCTCAGAGGACACGTCAAATGAATACTGGGAACATGTGGCAGCCATGATATGTGTGCGTACGCATTCATGTTCTGAGCGTGAATAATAAACCAGCCCTAAGTGAGCCTTCAGTTATATTACGCTGTTCACTATGTGGTGATCTTGTAACTTGGACTTACTATAGTCACGTGACTCAACTTTCGTAAAGGACCGTTGTTTGTTAGTTGAGCACATTTGGCTCATTGGGTTGAAGCCCAGAGGGGGCTGGGCGGTCTCATGGTGTGGAACCCCTGCAGATTTTATTTTTTCTCCAGCTATCTGGAGTTTTTTTTGTTTTTTCTGTCCTCCCTGGCCATCGGACCTTACTCTTATTCTATGTTAATTAGTGTTGTCTTATTTTAATTCTTACTTTGTCTTTTTTTCATCATGTAAAGCACTTTGAGCTACATTATTTTTATGAAAATGTGCTATATAAATAAATGTTGTTGTTGAAGCAGGAAGCACTTGTGGTTGACGATGGCGAGTTTTGCACAGACGTTTGCGGGTGAGAAAGCGAGAAAGTAACGTGTGGAAATACTTTAACCCCTTCACCGCCCTCTGCCGGATATATCCGGCACCGTTGTTTTATTGCTAACGCCATACTGCCGGAATTATCCGGCACATTTGCCTGTGGTTATATGAATGCCTGGCAAGTAGTATAACTGACGGTTTGGCGTGGGTATTATTACTACGTTGTATTTCGACAAGTCTGTGGTTGTTTTGGCTGGTCATGTGACGTGATTCGCATGTAACAGCTGTGAATATGGCGAAACGTAAACTGACTTCAAGTGAGGCTTTGCAGGCGATTTTGGACAGTTCTGATCATGATTGTAGCAGTTCTGAAGAAGATTTTAGTGACAGTGATGAGCAGCAACGTGCGCTGCATGATACTGTGAATGAAGACGCATCGGATGACGGCGCTGAGTGGGTGTATCCCCAGCATCTCAGCTGGGCTGCTGCCCGTGGTGAACTACCTTTTCTGCATTCGTTTGAGGGAACGTGTGGCTTTACTGTTGATGTAAACAATTACACTGCTGAGCAGTTTTATGAGCTGTTTGTGTCACCTGATTTGATCAGACATTTTGTTCATCAGACAAATCTGTATGCAGCACAGTTTATTGAGAAAAATCCCAATTTACCTCCACATTCCCGTGTTCGTGCTTGGTTTGACACTGATGAAAACGAAATGAAAAAATTCATTGGGATTTTGATGTTGATGGGAATAATCAGAAAACCAGATATTGAGATGTACTGGTCTACAGATCCTATGTATGCAACACCTATTTTTGCAGCTGTCATGACACGTAACCGATTCTCTTTGCTGCTGAAATTCTTTCATTTGAATGACAACAGAAACGAGCCAGATAAGAAAGATCCAAACCGCGACCACTTGTTCAAGCTACGTCCTTTGATTGATCATTTATTTGAAGCATTTCAGTTGCCCTACATGCCAGGACCGTCAGTTGCAGTTGATGAAAGTTTATTGTCGTGGAAGGGCCGCTTACAGTTTCGACAGTATCTACCATTGAAAAGGGCACGGTTTGGTATCAAGATGTTTTTCTTAGCTGAGAATTCAGGTTACATTTATAGATTTCGTGTATACACTGGCAACTTGCACAACATTTAGTGGTCAATACTGCTTGAATAAATGTAAAAAATGTAAAAAAAAAATGTAAAAAAGTAAAAAAACAAAAATTGTTCAGATTTCGCCTGGCTTGGGGAATATTTAGGGAGTTGGCGGTTAAAGGGTTAATTACAGCATAGATGGTAATAAAAGCAAATATAGCGTGCAAGAAGAAGAAAACAGTCTCGGAGTTTCAGTGCAGGACCAACTGGATCTGCACTTAGTGGAAGTCCAGCACTTCTCTGGAACCATGACTGCACTTCAGGGACATGCGGTCAGGGGCCATTATGAAAAGTAAAAAAAACTAATAATGATAACATAAAATACATTTGTCCACTGATCTGTGCTATAAATTTGTTTTATGTATGATTCCAATAATTCTGATAATTTTTATTGTCAAAATCGCTGAACTGGTACATTTCCTGTTCAAATACAGGGGAGAAACTTGAGATGCGGCACCAACGAGCCTCACCTCACCTCGGTCTGCGCTCTCCCTCACACACTGGGTTGATGCATGCAATTGGCGCGTGCCTGTTGCTGTCTCTCTGTATGTCACCAATATAATGTTTGCGGAAACATTTATTATACACCCTGACTTTCCACAGTCTGGCTAATATTTTAATGAATGTCTGTGACACATCTAGTCTTCCTTGATCGACCATAAAATCGCAGTGAAAAGCCACAAGGTGAGGTAGACAGTACCGTGTCGCACTGAAGGGGGCGGATGTGAGCCCATTAGGTGCTTGTTGCTGCTGTTCTTCTATGCAGAGGCTCTGGGTGCCAATAAGTTAGCTATATCAGAAAGTCAAGTGCACTGCAGCGGTCCGTTTATTTTTATTTTTTCTTCCGACTGACTGCCAAAATGTAAGATCAAGATATTTAAAACTAAAGGAAAATAAGGAGGACGTTTACAAGAAAGTGACAGAGATTTTCGTGGAGAAGGATAGGCGTATGAACTTCATCCATACTAATAAAAGGCAAAGCCCTCACTCACTGACTCACTCATCACTAATTCTCCAACTTCCCGTGTAGGTAGAAGGCTGAAATTTGTCAGGCTCATTCCTTATAGCTTACTTACAAAAGTTAAACAGGTTTCATTTTGAAATTCTACACATAACGGTCATAACTGAATCTTACTTACGTACATATATACGTCCATAGCCTGCAGCTCGGTCGCCTTGTGAGGCGAGGTTGTGTCCTGCATCCCCCGGCCTCCCACGTAGTTGGCTGCCTGCCTATATTGCGTCCCCCATTCCCACACCTCCCACGAAGTTGGCTGCCTGCCTATTTTACACGTTTGGAGAACCGCCAATGCCTCTTAAACATCTTAGATTCACAGGTGATGATTTGAGTAGTGGACACTTTGATGTTTATGAATGTTTCAACTCTCAAAAGCTGGATGCGAAGTTATCGATGAAACCGGTTGTATGCTTACAACGCTTGACAGATGCCGAATGTCACTTCAACATAACAAGTCCTGCAAATACTAACGTAACTGAAACAAACCATGAAACTCAAACCGATTATGACAGCAGCAAAAACAGTAAAAAGGAGGCGTGTCAGACGTCGTGGTACATTTTCTGATGCAGCTAAACGGAAACAACTTCGTGACGCTGCCGCCAAATACTTGCAGAAAAATCCACAAGTTAATAGTGTGGGATATGGCCGTCCATTCATCCCGGCCAATACCCCCAGGCTGCTAGATGGAGCCCTCCTTGCAACGTGGAGATGCCCCGAATTCCAGCAGGGCATCATGGACTATGGAGTTTTAATACACAGCCCTACTGGATAACGTCGGGGCCGCTGCAGGGAGACACAGACAAGTTTATTTTCCATACAGCCCGGAAGTAAATCCTAGTCACACGGTTGAAAGAATTCCGGGCTGATGAAGAAAATAAGTTTTTACCTGACTCGGAGGTGATAGAAAGTCACATGGACTGAGGGACAGAAACACTTCCGGGTCACAGACTATAAAGGACTCTGGGAAATCCCAGACTGACGAGCTGAGCTGGGTGGAAGGGTGGCAACGCGTCTGGGAGTGGAGGATTGTGATTGTTTATTGATTATAGTTATTGTTTGAGTATTGTGGAGTGTAGGTGCATTGTGCACATTATTATTATAATAAATTCAATTATTGGACTTTTATATGGTGTCTGACGTTTGGTCTGAGGGTTCAAGGGGTCGACAGTGCCTCTATTTGTCACAATAGACACGCTGTCGCAAAATACTCAAAGGCAAATTCAACAGGTTCATAGAGACACTGTCGCTAAATACTCGCAGGCAAATCCACAAGTTAATAGAGACACTGCCGCTAAATATTCGCACGCAAATCCACAAGTTAATAGAGCTTCTGTTTCTAGGTACGATCCCATTAATAAAAAGCGGCTCATACGAAAACAACAGGTTTGGCTCAAAAAAGCCGATTGTGGATTTGCGTACAGCAACCGAAACTTTGTAATGGCACGAGACTTCAGGTCACGTGTCTGCAAAAGAACCTAATTGAGGCAACTACTTTTACTGGTAGTGGCTCAGGGGAGAGAGTTTTTACTCCTCGCATCCCCGTTATACCCTCTGATCTCCCATTTCAATTCAAACGCCTCCAATTTCCAGTAAGGCTCTGCTTCGCAATGACAATTAATAAGTCTCAGGGACAAACCCTTCAAAAGGTTGGCAATGATCTGAGGCAAGATTGCTTTTCACATGGCCAACTGTACGTTGCATGCTCAAGAGTAAGCTCAGCGCACAGCTTGGTCATATTACAACCGGAGGCTGAACTGACAACGTGGTATACAAAGAGATCCTTAACAACTAATTATTTGTATATTTTCCCTCAGTTTAAAAATGTTTAATTTTCTTCTTAATAACAATTTTAAGGCAGTACTTCGCCGCTGCGAAGCGCGGGTATTTTGCTAGTTTACAAATAAAGGTAAGACCATAACTGGTTCTCAATTTTATAAAAAAATGGGATCAGACTAAGAAAACAAAATCCGTTATTTAAAAACTAACTTTTGAATTTAAATAACATATTCTTTTGTTTTTCTTGTTATCCTTTTGTAGAACAGTCTGTATTAAAATTGATTAAAGCGTCAGAATTAAAAGCTTTTAAAAACAACAAAATATTTCATTTTTTTCTACACCACTCTATACTTTCATTTGTATTGAATGAGAATGAATTGTGGAATTGCAACAGCAAATTTAGAACACATGGAGGGTGCATGAGTCTCGCTGCTATAAATGTAACATTCTTTCTCAGCCAAATATGTACCTTACTGATGTGTGTAAAGAATGTTGATAAGATTTCAAACAAATAATAGACAATGTGCATGCTGCCAGTTGAATAGTGAATAAGCTACTCTTTTGGGTTCATATACTGTATTTGTAAATCTGACTCTGAAGGAGTCAGTGCTTCACCAGCTTCAGTACTGGTACCAGTGGCTGAGGACCTTGTCTGTGCACCTGCATTACAGGCGTTTGTCAAGCAAATAATTTCACTGTGTGACTATCTGTGCAACAGACGTTGTTGTAACATTAACAAATCTCTTGAAATGCGTGCTTGTTTAAAGCTTAACGGTAACATGCTTGCACAGACTAGTTTCTTGGGTTGAAACATTTGATCTTGCTGACTGTACTCATTAGGCCACTTAATCTGTTTGATCATTGATAGTCATGCTGTGTTTAACGTCATTATGAACTGTGAGTGTATTTTGTTGACTGAAACATAATTTGCATTGAAATATGTGTAGGCCAGCATTTGTGGTCTTGCAACAGAAAAAAAAAACTAAAATTGTACTAATATTATGTAAAAAGAGACCAGAACTAAATAAAATAAAAACTAAAATTTTAAACGGAGAACTAAATAAAAATAAAAATTGTTGACTCCACTGAAAACTAGAATGAAATAAAAATAAAAATAAATTTTATAAAATAAAATAAAAACTAAAACTTCACTTAATATCAGAACTGAAATATCACTGGTGCTTACCCACAAACCATTTCACATACTGTAATGTAATGCACTGGTACCCATGATTTGAGTAGATATGGTGTCTCACTGGAGATTTGACTTGTAAAATGTAACTTCCTTATTCCCAGCCTCCTGTAATCTCATGTATAACCACACATGAAAAAACCTCATTGAAACATATTATTAAAGAAATGTATTAAAGTAATGCTGGTTGTCGGAGGTTATTTTAATTTTGAGGTGAGGGGTCAAGCCTTTCTATCTAATACCAATTTGACTAACAAATATTCCAGTTGTCCTTTAGTAATCTCATTTTACTCAATACTCATCAGTTTAACACATGCCACATAACCTCCTTTCAGAGATTTTACTTTTAAATTAAAATTTAAAAGAGTAGGTCACTTACGAAGTCTATGACTAAAGCAACAGACTTTACTGCCACAGGGATTCAGTTTCTGTTTTTGGTCTTCCTTATGATGCAGAATGAAAAACTGCTAACATCTTCCAATACAACTGTAACTAGTACAATACATAAATGAAGTTTAAAACTTGTAAAAAAAAATTCCAAGTAACATGAATGGCTGAAACAACTGAATAATTCTTATTAACCAAGACTGTTTACCTTTTTCCAAGATAATGTGTCCAGCTCTTTTGATGCTTTGACTTCAGCCTACAGAGCTTCACTCACTATCAAGTATACGCCAATACAGAACTGGTTTGTATTGTGCTTAACAAGGGGGAGGGGGGCAGAACAGTTGCTAGCTCATTGCAAGAATGGATAATAAACCATTCAGTCCTGTGAGTGTCCTGTTACTGATCTGATCAGCTAGTGTTTCTATTAGCTGCAAATGTGAGTTGGCATCCAATCAATATTACATGAACCACTGCCTCACACTATGTCAGCACCCTAAACTCAGTACAGTAGTCTCTGTATATTCACCAAAAATAGAAATGATTAGATTTCAGACAGTAAAATCCTAACCTTGGGAATAAACTTCAGCAAGTGAAAAAAGAAGATGGCCTCCAATATTAAAGACACTCAAAAAGAATTAACAGATACTATATAGCAATAGTTTTCTCTCTCTCTGTGTGCACTATCTAGTGACTTGATCACACAGGCAGGTGAACACATCGTTCTTTTCTTAAACGTATTGCTTTGTGCCAATATATCATGCATGAGTGTGTGCAACCTGTGTGTTCAGGATGTGGCATGGAGTGGGTTTGGAGGTATACAATGTCAGTATAAAGTACAGCATTAAGCAACAATGAAAGGTGTCCAAACTTCAAAAGATGAGCAAGTCTTTGTCTATTTCACTAACATTAGACAATGAAATTGACCACATAATAAATATGGAGCAATAAACTGTACAGGTGCTTTTGGCAGTAACTAAGAATTGGTGGGGGGTTTGAGGGTTGGGTGGAAGTAGGATAGGTTCATGATGTGCCTTTGTGAAACAGAATTTACTAATATGACACATTTAAATAATTTATACATTTTAAAGATACATATCTACATTATAGATTTTAAAAGAAATGTAATGATATGATCAGATATTAAATTTTATGCAGTATTGCATAAATTTGAATTATCTATCCTACCCCAGGGGGGCAGTTTTAATATGGGCAGTAACAAGTGAAGTTTAATACATTATTATTGATATAAAATAAGCAATACTAGCAAAGGTTAAGTATGATTTAACAATTTCAGAAAGCAAACTGCTTTAAGTGATGAGACATTTATCAATGTAAATAGCTACTTCTGCCTGGCTTGTTGTTCAAACTCAAAGATTCTAGCCAATGACAGACTATTGCTATTCTGCAAGCAAAACAAAATAGATAATCCAATTTCACAATATAATAAGTACTTTTTTTTTTTTGCAAAAGTAGAACAGATGTGTGATTTTTATCAGAAGGAGAAGTGGGTTTTATCAGAGGTAGCGCTGAGTTTTGTTTGAGGAACGAAGAGGCCCTAAAGACACCATAAGAAAGACGTTAGAGAACAATTACTTGGGAAAAACAGATTGAAAGAGCAGAAAGAGATAAGAGGTGTGAAGGGATCAGGTTCAAGATGAATTATTGCCTGACGCAGTTTAGGTTATTTTTGTTTCTTTTGTGATTTTTTTCCATCAGCATGTGAAATGACTTTGTAGGAATGTGCTTTTCATTGATACTCTGCTCTGTGCAATACCACAAATCATAAAAAAATGACACTTTTTAAAGTGAAAAATAACAGAAAACAGTGTTAAACAAAAAATGTGCTACATTGCAGTATTTTACATTTTACAGGGTTTATCTAGAGTGGCCAACATAAAAAGAGAGACTTCCTGCATATGTACTTCCTCTCACAGACTGCTCGCTTTTTACAGCGACTTCCCAACCACCTGTGTATCACAACAAAGCATAAAACAAAGACAACTGTTTTTTTATGAGCTTCTCTAGTATACAAGTGAGTCGATGGATCAAGTTCATCTATGTATATAATATGCATATCCATTTAATTCAGTGCAAGTCAGCTGTTATTTAAATTTACTAAACAAATTGAAGTACATAAAAGCAGCTTCAAACACATACAGTAACATATAAACTGTACTGTAATATACTCCAGAAGCATCCCAGAAACCCTTACATTTCTTGTGGCCGTAAACTTGTACTACTTCTTCTATACATCAGTTTCAATAACCTTCACCACTATGATAAAGTTGAGCTGGGTGATATGGCAAAAAATAAAACCTTCATTTTTTTTTAAACTTGAGGAGGATTTACGGTTTATTTAAAAATTCAAAGAAATTGCTTTCAACCATAGTTGAAACCTGTGTAATATGACAAAAACAAAATAAAATCCTAATTTATTTAAATAATTCATCAAAGAAATCACGTTCAACTATTCTTGAGGGGGAAAAAAAAAACCACAAAATAAGTTCTTCCACATTTTGCAAACTCTTCTTTCCTAGATATTTCAAAGGCATATATATTTTTATTGTTAATGAGAAAAAGTACAAAATATTTAAAGTTCCTTCTGTGCAGTATTTTAATTAACTTTTTTTTGTAACTTATTTTGACATTTTCAGCATTCATTCTTCTTCCCCAGGGGGGAACTTTCCCTAAACTCTACAGTTAATAAAACAAAAACAAAAATACTGGTATATACATCAAGTAGTTGGCCAACGGGCGGCACGGTGGCGCAGTGGGTAGCGCTGCTGCCTCGCAGTTGGGAGATCTGGGGACCTGGGTTCGCTTCCCGGGTCCTCCCTGCGTGGAGTTTGCATGTTCTCCCCGTGTCTGCGTGGGTTTCCTCCGGGCGCTCCGGTTTCCTCCCACAGTCCAAAGACATGCTGGTTAGGTGGATTGGCGATTCTAAATTGGCCCTAGTGTGTGCTTGGTGTGTGGGTGTGTTTGTGTGTGTCCTGCGGTGGGTTGGCACCCTGCCCAGGATTGTTTCCTGCCTTGTGCCCTGTGTTGGCTGGGATTGGCTCCAGCAGACCCCCGTGACCCTGTGTTCGGATTCAGCGGGTTGGAAAATGGATGGATGGATGGATAGTTGGCCAACTATCATTTATGTAAACATGTAAATTGGCATTCATAAATGTTACAATATTATGCAGGCTTTGAATTTTAATGTATGGCAGAGATGTGAATTCCTTCAATGTAATGACAAATACAGTAATCCCTCCTCCATCGCAGGGGTTGCGTTCCAGACCCCCCCACGAAAGGTGAAAATCCGCGAAGTAGAAACCATAAATTTATATGGTTATTTTTATATTGTCATGCTTGGGTCACAGATTTGCACAGAAACACAGGAGGTTGTAGAGAGACAGGAACTTTATTCAAACACTGCAAACAAACATTTGTCTCTTTTTCAAAAGTTTAAACTGTGCTCCATGACAAGACAGAGATGACAGTTCCGTCTCACAATTAAAAGAATGCAAACATATCTTCCTCTTCAAAGGAGTGCGCGTCAGGAGCAGAGAATGTCAGAGAGAGAGAGAGAAAAAAGCAAACAAAAATCAATAGGGCTGTTTGGCTTTTAAGTATGCGAAGCACCGCCGGACAAAGCAGCTGCAAGGATGTACAATGTAAAGGTAGTCTTTCAGCATTTTTTTGAGGAGCGTCCGTATCCTCTAGGCCAGTGTGCGAACAGCCCCTCTGCTCACACCCCCTCCATCAGGAGCAGAGAATAGCAGAGAGAGAGAGAGAGAGAGACAGAGAAAAACAAACAACCAAAAATCAATACGTGCCCTTCGAGCTTTTAAGTATGCGAAGCACTGTGCGGGAAGCATATCGTTTGACAAAGCAGCCATATGTAAGCCCAGCAAGGAAGAGAGCAATGTAAAGGTAGTCTTTCAGCATTTTTTGAGGAGCGGCCGTATCCTCTAGGGGTGCGAAAAGCCCCCCTGCTCACACCCCCTCCGTCAGGAGCAGAGAATGTCAGAGCGAGAGAGAGAAAAGCAAACAATCAAAAATCAATACGTACTGTTTGATCTTTTAAGTATGCGAAGCACCGTGCGGGAAGCATATCGTTTGACAAAGCAGCCATATGTAAGCCCAGCAAGGAAGAGAGCAATGTAAAGGTAGTCTTTCAGCGTTTTTTGAGGAGCGGCCGTATCCTCTAGGGGTGCAAACAGCCCCCGTGCTCACAATATATTTAAGGAGTTTTATTTAATACGTATAATACGCGCTCTGGTTGGGTAGCTTCTCAGCCATCTGCCAATAGCGTCCCTTGTATGAAATCAACTGGGCAAACCAACTGAGGAAGCATGTACCAGAAATTAAAAGACCCATTGTCCGCAGAAATCCGCGAACCAGCAAAAAATCCGCAATATATATTTAAATATGCTTACATATAAAATCCGCGATAGAGTGAAGCCGCGAAAGTCGAAGCGCGATATAGCAAGGGATTACTGTATAGGGTGTTTATAATCTGGTTTCAAATACATAACATATAAACCAATTAACATACTCCAGAGGCAACCCAGAAAATCTTATTTTCCTTGTGACCATAAACTTGTGCTAGTTCTATATATTTCCATGGCCTTCACCAGTATGATGTAATGGCAGGGGAGGGGGTTTCAGCATAGGGTTTTTAAAGAATTGTATATCATGAACTACTTGATTTATCTTAGAATGTGCACAATCTAATTTTATTCTCTGCCATCTTCTGTCCAGTAACTAACAATAATGCCTAAAAAAAAATTCTAAAAATAAAAATTCAAGCATTATTATATTTATATTGTTAACTTCCAAGATAATTTAGGAATTTTTGAAGTCTGGATTGTCAGTGAAACAATTTGTTAAATTTAAAACATTTGCTGTTGTAAGATTTATACTGTATTTACTTTGCTGTTTAAAAAATATTACTAAAGGGCAATATTTAACATAATTCAAGTTTCAAATGTCAGAAACAGATTTTTCAAATCTATCCCTCCTTTTTTTTTTTTTTTTTAGATTTGTTCCAACTTTATAGTTTCTTGTGTGGAATCGAATTTGTTACTTTTACATTAATCCTTTATTTCAGTGCTCCTGTATAGCAGCCTTTGTTTTGCTGTTTTCAAGGTTTCTTACATGAGTAATCACATTTTGTTATTGCTTATGCCTGTGTACAAATCCAGAATCAGAAAATTTCTCAGGGTGTTATTAGATGTACTCAATAAATTCATAACTGTGAGACAGCATTATATTCTTCAACATATGATTCAATTATATGATGTGTGCTTTTACATATGGATTATACTAATGAGCAAATGCAAATGGATGACACAAATTCAGTGTTTGCAAGTTCACATTTAGCAACGAAATATGCTAAATTCTACTAACTGGGTGTTTCTGCAATTACACATCTCTATTAATGCAGTACATGTCACATTAATAAGGAGATGCGTCTTGTCCTTTGAAGCACTGAAACACTAAATAAATTTTATTTTGGTATTAACAAATGGATCAACTCATGTCATACCAGTGTGGAGAAGGTAAATAGCTATTTAGTTGGAATCTTGCCTCGATGTTTACTTGCTGCAACTGTTGTTAGTGCTACCAGTCCTCCAACATCCCACAGTCCTATATGCATATTTGTGGATGCGTTTGAGGTCCCCTGCAGTCCTAAACTGTATACATCAGTAAGAAAATGGGCAGATGCTTGGACTGATAGACATCTGTAGAAGTGTTCATTACAATAGGAGAATGAATGTAAAGCTTCCATTCATTTGAACACTATTTAAAAGCAATTCATCTTGTAATCTTTTCATCTTCTTTTATAAAAGCATGACAATATAAGTTAAACCATTACACCTCATTTGATTGGTGATGTTATTTTGCTCTCAAAGTACACACAAATCTGTTTCTGAAATAAGTCCATAATGACAGCCTGTGCGCAATTCTTACAAATCATGTGCTCCTATGCAAATACAATGCACTTCCATACATAACTTCTGCTGTTTTTCTTTTTTGACATGCATTGATGTAGTGCTGTAGCATCACCACTATGAGCCACTTTTATATTTATTTCTATGACCTCCTGAGTAATTCGTCTACTTGCAGTCATGCAGGAGCGTAGCATCAACTTTCTCAGTAGTATCAATACTGCAAAAAAAACTTGGTACTGTTATGTTTTCTGAACTTTGATATCAAATTAGTACTGAAATATCAGTTCTTGCTACATCCCTAATAGCAACTGCAACATTCTCAGTCATTTTAGAGTGGAAACGGCAATTTATTAGTGGAGGCTTAGTTGAATAGTATTCAGTCTTAAGTCACAAATGATAAAACCAATTCAAAAAACAGTATACCCACGCAACAACAATGCATTTATGCTCAAACAAATATGCTTCCCTGGGCCTATAAAATATTACTAGCAAGTGGGAATTGTTTAGATGAGTGAGAATGAACACTCTAAGCCTTAAAAAAAGAAAGAAATAATGAATAATGTAGTAAAATAGTGCATAAGTATCTGTATATAATTCACTAAGCCGCCAGCGAGCAAGACACCCATAAAGCACACAGGACAGAGCCACATCCACCAAATGGGATACGACAACTCACAGAGCCACACCCACCAACTCGGACACGACGACTCACAAAACACGGCGTCATTTGCGTTCGTCTGCTACAGTCCACATGCACCTCTGAGCCACGTTGACTTTTCGGTTACGACGCACGACCACGTCCACCATCGCAAACTGTTTTACACGCTACATACAGTAATTCGCATCCGCGACAAACATGCTTCTTCTTAGATGGTCCTGCAGGAACACGGAAAACGTTTCCCCGCCCACCAACACTCCTTATTCTCCGGCCCGCATCCACCCTCGTTTTCCAGGCATTCACACTGCCTGCTCATGTGCCCGGACACAACAACTCACCAACCACCCCGTAAGTCGCTTTCGTCTGTGCTACAGTCCACATGCACCTCTGAGCCACTTTGACTTTTCATTATTCTTTTCGGTTACGACACACGACCGCGTCCACCATCGCAAACCATGAGAAAGGAACGACGAAGCTCCACCCACAAACTCTAACCTTCCTCCCACATGATAGGGAACGCACCTCAGAGCCCCGCCCACCAACTCGAAACATCCTCCCACGTCCACCCTCACTCTCGAGGCACGGCTTACTCATCTGCCCGCCCCCAACAGCTCACCAAACACATACTCATTCGCTTTGGTCTGTGCTACAGTCCACATCCAGTTGTGAGTCACGTTGATTGTTCATTTGCCTTCCATGGCCACCGCTTCAAATGTATTTCATGGAAACAACACTTCTTTCAATGTTATACAGTCGGGTTTTTCTGGAAAAATGTCATCGACGAAACTGTTGCTCTCAAACTTTGCAACATGGCTGTTAGCTTTGTTTGCCAACATTGGGATAACTTTGGCGATGTGGTGTCCGTTGTTGTTAGTCACAGAAGCATTGTTATACAGTCTGCTCAACAATACGCTGACTACATGAAAACGTCCGGAGTCTATGGCGGCGAGGCAGAAATTGTGGCAATGTCCCAAATGCTTCCAGCTACTATCACCATTTACTTCCGAGAACGTCCTCATGCCTCTCCTCGAGTTTACAATCCGGCCCAACGTCTCTCCATATCCCTGCTCTTTAGCGGTCCTTTGGATCATGGTTATTACGAGGTTCTCATGCCTCTCAAATACACACGTGATAACCTTCTGGTGAACCTTCTCACGTGATCACCAAACTAATGTGACGTCACCTGCCCACTCTCCTCTTCCTGAAAAACATTTAAAGACACACTCCCCTGAATAAACGCATTCCACACAGGACTTTCAATACACCTTTTGTTCCAAAAGCTTCCGAGTGCAGAGATATCTGAACGCACATTTAAAAAAACACAACACTAAACGAATGATGCAATGTGAACATTGCCAGCAATGCTTCAAAACAACTCGAGCTCTCAAAAAACACTTACAAACTCATTCCACTCTCACCTTCAATTGCACATTTTGTAATGAGGACTTCACGGGTGAGATGGATCTCCACAACCATGTGCAGATCCATTCAACACAAACATTTGTCTGCAAAATTTGCGACAAACACTTTCACGCACGCAGATATCTTACTAACCATCTCAAAACACATTTCCTGATGAATTCCTTTCAGTGTCAACACTGCTCCAAAACCTTAATGCGCCAGAAATATCTCAAAGCACATTTAAACACACACTCCACTGAATAAATGCATTCCAAACAGATCTTTCAAAGCACCATTTGTTCCAAAACGTTCCGAGTGCAGAGAAATCTCAACACGCATTTAAAAACACACTACACTGAACAAATTATGCAATATGAACATTGCCAGCAATGCTTCGAAACAACTCATTCTAGTTCCTTTCAGTGTCAACACAGCACTAAATTGTTCATGCACAAACATCGCATTCAGTTTTCCGCAGCTTTTCAAGAAGATATCATCATTCATGTCCAAGAACATAACATTGGCCTACCTACCGCACTATGTACTTCTTGCAATGCTCTTCATTGGCCAGCAGAGGTCAACACATCCGGACATTATTAACGTTGAAGTTTGCGCGTCCATTCAATGTATCAAGTATCTATATAAGTATGTGTACAAAGGACACGACGCTGCATTCATTGCACTTCACAGTGAGCCAGCCGATGATATTTTCCAACATGACGAAATACAGACTTTCCTTGACGGTAGATATGTTAGTGCTTCTGAGGCTATGTGGCATTTGAACGAGTACAGTCTTTCAGAAAAATCTCATGTGATTACACAATTACCAGTTCATTTGCCGGAACAACAAATCATCTTCTTTCATGAGGGTCACGAGGAACAAGCGCTACAAAGACAAGCCAACAAAAACACTGGTGTTACAGACCCGTCATTAGACGGTTAGGACCCAAAACCTCTCGGGCCCGCTTCCCCGCCCTCTCTCCGGAGAGGCGAGGGGGCCGGGGCAGAATGTGCATCCTTCCCGTCTCCCCCCGTTCCGCCCCCAAGCGCCGTCCAGCCCCGTCTCTGGCTCTGGGAGGTGGAGGCGCGGCGGTGGTCCTCCAGTTTTCAGTCACGGACAATTGTATGTTGCTCTCTCCAGAGTTCCATCTTTTTATTCACTTACAGTAGTATCCTCAAACCCACCCCATGTGTCTTTCAGGAAGTATTCACCCATCAATACATAATTATGTGGTGTATATTATGCCGCGGGTTCGCTAGTTTGAATTAAAATCCCATAATTAAGTGTTTCTTAAACTATGAGTCAGTACATTATTGTGTAGTAAAATTTGGCCAAACACAAATTCCATGAGAAAGATATAGTTGTGGGGAGCAGAACTGAGCAGGGAGAGATATCTGATCTTCACTGTAAATTCCAATTACACTAACAATTACCTTTTATGTAAGTTCCCTTTAAGATGTGCAGGTGCACAGTTATGCCCTCTTTTTCCAAGTGATGCAAATCTCCAAAACTCACCTCCATTCAGCGTTTGTGTGTGGGAGATTGGCAACGCTCGATGCTCCATGCAGGAATCATTCGTTGCTCGTGTTGTTGGTGATTGGCAACGCTCGATGCTCCATGTCAGAATCATTCGTTGCTCATGTTATTGGTGATTGGCTATGCTCGAGCCTCCAGGGTGGAATCCCAAAGGCTGCTTCACACTGATAAACAGTAAGTACCAGCTCATAGGTTATTCACATCCGCTCATCAGAAAAAAAAAAAAGTTTCAGGAAACATTGCCTTTAACCGTTCACACTAAACCCTACTCACAACCAAGCCCTAGACTTAACTTTCATCCTAAAACTGCTGTCCAACTTTTTATTATTTACTATACAGGAATAGGCCCACATATGATACCAATTTTATATTGGTTTTGATAGTGAATATGAATGTCTTTGTATTTTGTACAGTGTAAGTAACACATTTAAAATAAAATAAAAAAAGTCCTAAAATTGCACTGATTTCATGGTACTGCAGCTCTGCAAATACAGTTGAGCACATATGTTCACACACCCTGGCAGAATTTATAAGATATGTACCATACTTTTAAAAAAAGATGACTGATCAGGCAAAACACATTACATTTACTTTTAATGGAATCAAAAATAAATAATAAGGCATCACAGAATAGCACAACCATTAAACAAAAAACAGCAATAAGGAAAATAATGTGATGGTCCCTGTTCAAATGTTTGCATACACTTAATTCTTAATACTGTGCATTGCCCCCTTTAGCATCAGTGAAGGCCTGTAGTATAATAGTTATGGATGAGGCCCTTGATTTTCTCAGGTGGTAGTGTTGCCCAGTCTTCTTAGCAAAAAGTCTCTAGGTCCTGTAAATTCTTGGGTCCTCTTGCAAGAACTGCACATTTGAGATCTCCCCAAAGTGGCTCAGTGATACTGAGGTCAGGAGACTGTGATGGCCACTCAGGCACCTTCACTTTTTTCTGCTGTAGCCAATGACGGGTCCATTTGGCCTGTTGTTTTGGAGCATTGTCACTTTAGAAGATCCAAGTGCATTTCATGAGCAGCTTCTAGACTGATGAGTGCAAGTTACCCTCCAATATTTTCAGGTAACATGCTGTATTCATCAGTCCTCGTAGCCTTATGTGTCTACAATATATAAGCAAGCCATTATTTCCTAGTTCCTATGTTTGCTGCACCCATCTAGATTTTAAAAACTGATCATGCTAGATGTTTTACAGTATGCAGAAATGCATATGTATTAGACAAGTAAGAAATAATTCTTTTTCTTTTAAAATACTTTCATGTTTTAATGTTTTGTTTATTTAGACAATTATTTACTAATAAGCACACAAGTGTGTAGCACTGTATTAGTTGCTCCTTTTAGGAGTCATTGTTGTTGGTGTTTGCTCTGCTCATCATTATTGGTCATTATTTAAGAAAGCAAACTCCACAGAAAATGTGAAATAAAAACAAATAACAAAACAAAGCAAGCATTTAAAGACACTGAAAACTACAAATACTGTATGTGCTAATTTTCTCTCAGAGAAAATCTGACATTATTACAGTTTTTTAAAAACAAAATATATGGGTCAGTTAATTAAATAATGAGATCAGTTAAAGGTATATAGGAGGGTTTTGATATTTGACAGAGCCAACATCAGTCCCTGCGCTATCCCACATCCTACAGCGAGGGGTAGTTGAATTTTGAGGTGAAAGATATAGTGCCATTAATTTTACATATTTTATTTGCAGTAGTAGGTGATCTGAGGTGTAAACGATAAACAATTCTGTTAACACATTACAGACAGTTTTCACTTCTATGGTAATAATAAATATTCTCCAACCTGTGAGACAATCAAACTGAGATAACTGACAAGCTAAGACACAGATAAGAAAGCAGAAAGAGGAAATGACACAGACAAGCTTTTGAGGTGTAGGGATAGGTACCCTGGTTTAAATTGTGAAATAAAAATAATGGGTGCGGCACAAACATGATGATTTTCATGATGTTGTTGTTTGAGGGATGAGTATATAAAATATTGCTATACACTAAATGCAATACTTGATGCATCACCCCATGTTCACCATTACACCCTACACTGAATGTAAATATGTAATAGAAGTGCAAAGAAGATTTTGTATTAAGTTTAATGTCCTTAGGCAAGGAAGAATTCCTTCTCATAACACTATTTTTAAATTGGTTCAATCTGCTGATAGTGAGAAGGATGTACTTGTTGGACCACTAAGAAGTGTTGGACCACTAAGAAGTGTAAAAACAGCAGGGTGAAATGGGCTGTAGAGCGCAGAGCCTTCGGCATTCAGTACAATGTCAATCGGTAGCACTGAATGTATTAAGGTGGACTGTTCACCAAATTCTTCATCAAGAATTACCTTATAATAATAATACATGTTATTTATATAGCCCCTTTCCCATGCTAAAAGCACCTACCCTATCACTCTTTTACAATATAATAGAATGCAAATGGCACATACAGTTAGGTCCATAAATATTTGGACAGAGACAACTTTTTTCTAATTTTGGTTCTGTACATTACCACAATGAATTTTAAATGAAACAACTCAGATGCAGATGAAGTGCAGACTTTCAGCTTTAATTCAGTGGGGTGAACAAAACGATTGCATAAAAATGTGAGGCAACTAAATTATTTCTTTAACACAATCCCTTCATTTCAGGGGCTCAAAAGTAATTGGACAATTGACTCAAAGGCTATTTCATGGGCAGGTGTGGGCAAGTCCATCGTTATGTCATTATCAATTAAGCAGATAAAAGGCCTGGAGTTGATTTGAGGTGTGGTGCTTGCATGTGGAAGATTTTGCTGTGAACAGACAACATGCGGACAAAGGAGCTCTCCATGCAGGTGAAAGAAGCCATCCTTAAGCTGCGAAAACAGAAAAAACCCATCTGAGAAATTGCTACAATATTACGAGTGGCAAAATCTACAGTTTGGTACATCCTGAGAAAGAAAGCAAGCACTGGTGAACTCAGCAACACAAAAAGACCTGGACGTCCACGGAAGACAACAGTGGTGGATGATCGCAGAATCGTTTCCATGGTGAAGAGAAACCCCTTCACAACAGCCAACCAAGTGAACAACACTCTCCAGGGGGTAGGCGTATCGATATCCAAGTCTACCATAAAGAGAAGACTGCATGAAAGTAAATACAGAGGGTGCACTGCAAGGTGCAAGCCACTCATAAGCCTCAAGAATAGAAAGGCTAGATTGGACTTTGCTAAAGAACATCTAAAAAAGCCAGCACAGTTCTGGAAAAACATTCTTTGGACAGATGAAACCAAGATCAACCTCTACCAGAATGATGGCAAGAAAAAAGTATGAAGAAGGTGTGGAACAGCTCATTATCCAAAACATACCACATCATCTATAAAACACGGTGGAGGCAGTGTGATGGCTTGGGTGTGCATGGCTGCCAGTGGCACTGGGACACTAGTGTTTATTGATGATGTGACACAGGACAGAAGCAGCCGAATGAATTCTGAGGTGTTCAGAGACGTACACTATCTGCTCAAATCCAGCTAAATGCAGTCAAACTGATTGGGCGGCGTTTCATGATACAGATGGACAATGACCCAAAACATACAGCCAAAGCAACCCAGGAGTTTCTTAAAGCAAAGAAGTGGAAATTCTTGAATGGCCAAGTCATTCACTTGATCTTAACCCAATTGAGCATGCATTTCACTTGTTGAAGACTAAACTTCAGAGAGAAAGGCCCACAAACAAACAGCAACTGAAAGCTGCTGCAGTAAAGGCCTGGCAGAGCATTAAAAAGGAGGAAACCCAGCATCTGTTGATGTCCATGAGTTCAAGAATTCAGGCTGTCATTGCCAGCAAAGGGGTTTCAACCAAGTATTAGAAATGAACATTTTATTTCCAGTTATTTAATTTGTCCAATTACTTTTGAGCCCTTGAAATGAAGGGATTGTGTTTAAAAAAATGCTTTAGTTGCCTCACATTTTTATGCAATCGTTTTGTTCACCCCACTGAATTAAAGCTGAAAGTCTGCACTTCAACTGCATCTGAGTTGTTTCATTTAAAATTCATTGTGGTAATGTACAGAACCAAAATTAGAAAAAAGTTGTCTCTGTCCAAATATTTATGGACCTAACTGTACATCTTGGAGGAATAATTCATCAAAGTGACTTAGCTATTTTATTCAGTTTATATTAAATTGTCAAATAAAAACTAGGATATGTTTAAAAACTTATGAACAGTGTAGCTGATTTGAAAGTTTAAAAAAATAATATTATTTAAGACAAGGTAAATACTTCTAAACTGCATGCATTAAATATTTTTGGTTACTTTATTCTTTTTCCAGCACCATGAATAAAGCGACTAAAATAAGTGACCATTCATAGTATCCTTTCAAAAATAATCACACCCTCACGAAATAAAGAAGACTGTATTTCTCTCGTCTTTAATAAAGCTTACCAAAGGTTTTTAAACTGGCAGTAATATGCCAGTCTATTCCCTGTTTTGAATGATAATTATTTTTTATTAAAATTATGTTTGCTTCCACTTTTCTCTTTTAGTAATATTCATGTGTGAAATATGTTTGAATGAAAACAAAACTCTGTTTTTTTATTCTATGGCTGTTGTTATTTATCTATTAATGGCTCTGCTGTTATTACGATAACCACCCTCTTGGGACCTACCATGGAAACAATTTAGGAACACTTGCCATAATGAAAGAGGATTACTTGAAGCTCTGATATCATATCTATTTCAAAAAATAACCAAAAACTTTCAAAACTACGGCATGCTCATCAGCCTGCTCATCTTTACTTCTTCTCCCCTCCTCTCTCCCTCTGCTTTTTTTATGTAAAAACAGTCTTCTTAAAGAATTCTGATAAGGCCACACATCTTTAAATATTCTTTGTCATCAATCAATCAATCACTCTTGTCATCAATAGTATGTTTCACATATACACATTCCTTAACATATAAAGATAATAACCACCACCAAGGAAAATGTTTTGAAGACAGGTTCCCATGGATACAGCTGAAGCCCTACACCACAATTTCATATGGATCAACAAGATTGGTGAGTGAGGTATGTGTCAACCTAAGCGATGAAAGCCATTAAATGTTTGCTTTACTATCATTTCAAACTGTCCATATGATTTATAAATTAAAAAAAAATATTGTGGATGCAATCTATGATCATTTTCAGTGAAAGAAGGTAATGAAAGCTAAAGTAACTGCAACACTATGTTTATTCAGATGCTTCACTGACCTTAAAAAGATTTACAATGTCGAATAGAGGAAATACACTAATTGGCAAGTGATTTTTGTAAACAGTAAAGGTTCACTGATCTGAATAAACTTGTCAGAACAAGATACCACCTACAAGTACAGGTGCTGGTCATAAAATTAGAATATCATGACAAAGTTGATTTATTTCAGTAATTCCATTCAAAAAGTGAAACTTGTATATTAGATTCATTCATTACACACAGACTGATGTATTTCAAATGTTTATTTCTTTTAATGTTGATGATTATAACTGACAACTAATGAAAGTCCCAAATTCAGTATCTCAGAAAATTAGAATATCAATTAAGACCAATGCAAAAAAAGGATTTTTAGAAATGTTGGCCAACTGAAAGGTATGAACATGTGAAGTATGAGCATGTACAGCACTCAATATTTAGTTGGGGCTCCTTTGGCCTGGATTACTGCAGCAATGCGGCATGGCATGGAGTCGATCAGTCTGTGGCACTGCTCAGGTGTTATGACAGCCCATGTTGCTCTGATAGTGGCCTTCAGTTCTTCTGAATTGTTGGGTCTGGCGTATTGAATCTTCCTCTTCACAATACCCCATAGATTTTCTATGGGGTTAAGGTCAGGCAAGTTTGCTGGCCAATCAAGAACAGGGATACCATGGTCCGTAAACCAGGTACTGGTAGCTTTGGCACTGTGTGCAGGTGCCAGGTCCTGTTGGAAAATGAAATCTGCATCTCCATAAAGTTCGTCAGCAGCAGGAAGCATGAAGTGCTCTAAAACTTCCTTGTAGACAGCTGCGTTGACCTTGGACCTCAGAAAACACAATGGACCAACACCAGCAGATGACATGGCACCCCAAACCATCACTGACTGTGGAAACTTTATACTGGACCTCATGCAACGTGGATTCTGTGCCTCTCCTCTCTTCCTCCAGACTCTAGGACCTTGATTTCCAAAGGAAATGCAAAATTTGCTTTCATCAGAAAGCAGCAGTCCAGTCCTTTTTGTCTTTAGCCCAGGTGAGACGCCTCTGACGCTGTCTCTTGTTCAAGAGTGGCTTGACACAAGGAATGCGACAGCTGAAACCCATGTCTTGCATACGTCTGTGCGTGGTGGTTCTTGAAGCACTGACTCCAGCTGCAGTCCACTCTTTGTGAATCTCCCCCACATTTTTGAATGGGTTTTGTTTCACAATCCTCTCCAGGGTGCGGTTATCCCTATTGCTTGTACACTTTTCTCTACCACATCGTGTCCTTCCCTTCGCCTCTCTATTAATGTGCTTGGAAAACAGAGCTCTGTGAACAGCCAGCCTCTTTAGCAATGACCTTTTGTGTCTTGCCCTCCTTGTGCAAGGTGTCAATGGTCATCTTTTGGACAACTGTCAAGTCAGCAGTCTTCCTCATGATTGTGTAGCCTACAGAACTAGACTGAGAGACCATTTAAAGGCTTTTGCAGGTGTTTTGAGTTAATTAGCTGATTAGAGTGTGGCACCAGGTGTCTTCAATATTGAACCTTTTCACAATATTCTAATTTTCCGAGATACTGAATTTGGGACTTTCATTAGTTGTCAGTTATAATCATCAACATTAAAAGAAATAAACATTTGAAATACATCAGTCTGTGTGTAATGAATGAATCTAATATACAAGTTTCACTTTTTGAATGGAATTACTGAAATAAATCAACTTTGTCATGATATTCTAATTTTATGACCAGCACCTGTATAATATGGACAATTCAATTCAAACTTTCACAGAAATGGTAAAACTCAATGTTTTAAGACATGACACAGAGTTTTAAGTTTTGAGCAGTTACATGTACTTAACAAGGCCAAAAATGGGAGTCAGGATACAAAGGTTTAAAAAATGTGTGACAATAAAACTATATTCTATTAAGTCTTCCGTTAATACTGTACATCTGGGCTATTCAATTACAAATTCAGTTGGGCCAGATTTTCAAACCAAGAAATTTAGCTGGGCCAGACATTTTCCACAGTCAATAAGCAGCAGCTAATCACATATTTTAAACCAACATAAATGAATGTATTGAAAAACAAGTAATTCTTCCCTTTTAAATTTGGTCACATCTGACACAGGCACATTAAAAAGAGCATGAAAAAATAATGAAAAAGCTATAACTGAATGGAATCTGAGGTAACAGCCATTCCTTTTTCCACTTTTGAAATAAAAAATGTAAACATTTTGTTCATATCTGACCTAGGCAAATCTCAAAGTGCATAAAATCAATAAAGTGCAGTTATAGCAATAACATTTGTTTCCCTTTTCAACTAAAATAAATATTTTGGTCATGTATGATCCAGATGCATCACAAAGTACATTGAACAGAATAAAAAAAGAACTATCAATGCTACCAAAGACATCAGCACACAAACCCATAACAAGTGCTAACAGTAACTAACACACATGAATACAACATCTACTGCACACTGTGGGAACATAGGTTCATTTTAAATAACCATATGTGTGATGAGGCATGGCTTTGTTACACATCCCACATTATGTTGATATTGTGATATGTCAAGCTACTGAATGGACTGTCGAGGGGTAGGGTTCTTGGGGGAAAGCACTCTGTGAGGGCTCATGGCAGCTCCCTAGCAAATATAAAAATAGCAGGAAGAGGCAGAAAATCGGAAGGCAACCTTTTTTTTTTTGTTTGTTTTGGAGATGCCTCTGTGACCCAGGCAAGGAGCAGTAGGACATCATTGAAATGACAACTGGTGATATAAAAGATTCCCCCAAATAAGTGGCTTCTGAGTGTCGTATTCAACAGGTCATCACAGTACCATAGACTACTACCACCACTTCTTGACACACAACAACACGCTGCATTGTACTAAATAATAACAATAACAACAATAATAATAATTCTTTACATTTCCGTAGCGCTTCTTACTACTCAAAGTGCTCTTCACACATGGAGAACCTGCGACACAAAACCATGATCTCCTCACTGCAAGACAGCAGTGCTACTCCTGTGCCTCCTGCATGGATTGCAGGTTCAGTGGTGTTAGGCTACGTGGAGTTTTGCATTCATGACCTGTACTACTGTAGTATTTTTTGTAGAAATTTCTGAAGGCTTGTGAAATGTGTTTTTCTTGTTTTTTTCTCTACATTTCTGGCAGGACCACGGACTAGGCCAATCAGAGGTTGATTCTGGGCCACATGTGGATCACGGGACAGCATTTAAATAGGCCAGCTGTACATGCTTTACTAAATCCTTTAACTGCATCTAAATATTTACAAAATGAACTCCAAGTGCACCCACAAATACGGCGAAGTAGCAATCCTTAGAACAAACACCCATCCTCAAGCCAAGCATATATTTTGCCAATTTTCCCTACTCACACGGCTTTTAAAATGCAAATGGTTGTTCCTTTTAAAGAACATGTGCAGATGCACTACTGGTGAATATACCTAGTTCCTTTACTTTAAAAATAAGGTCCACAGTGTTAAGGGTTCCCTACAATACTGCCAGGCAATGCACATTTAAGTAACGTGCATGCATCTGGTTCACATTTTTAATACAAAATGAACCAATTTCAGCATCATGAGTTAACTAATTATAGTATAAATTAAAGTCAATTAGTTGATTGTGAATATTGATTGGGGAATAGAGGTATCTGTAGTGAAAATATTATCTTAAACATACAAAAAAAGCTTTTCGACTGCCTGTACAAATAAATTATGTTTATAGAAAAGTCTGCTGATTTTAGTGTACTGGGCCAATAATTGTAAATCAGTTTATTAAATCTCCTGCCATTTATGTTTCTAAATTAATACCCGAGGGTGATTTTTTGCTTAATGGTCAGTATTTTGAGTAATACAGCTTCCAGCTGCATGAGGGTTTCAATTCCAAAATTATCATAGAGTAATATTTGGCATCAAAATTTACCTCAATAATTTGTTATTTTTCATAGGAAATAAACACTTCAGTCTAGTATTAACTCTTGCAAGTCTTCACTGAACCTTAACTTGATATTGTTTATCAAAGAATTGTTAGGACTGTATGCAGATACTGATGACTGCTGAAAGTTCCCAAAAGAACCGTTTTCTCATGACACAAAGTACCTTCGAAGATAATTTCAAACGTTGACTGTTTTCAAGGAAATGTCATGATAGAATAGAAACATTTTAAGTAGCAAAATTAAAAGTTCAGCTAAAAAATATAACAGATCCATAGTATTAGACATTAATATCATTAAGAATGGGCCTGAGAAGTAGCTATTTACCAGCCATAGGAGAATCATTACATCATCAACAAACTAATCAAGGATGGTTGTTCTAACATGATAACATATACATCTATAATTCATTCAACACTACCATAATGTGTTTCCTTAACTACAGTGTGATATCACAGACAGCAGGATACACATTACATAAATAATAAAATTAAGAGGTCACAGAGATAATGGTCAAGTGGTATAGGCACTATAAAAGTTTGTCATTGAAGCATTAGGAATTGACTGATGGAGATAATGTACAAGCCTATTAAATTTTGCTAAAAAAACAAAAAAATATGGATTTAAAAAACCGAAGGTGAAAATCATAAAATGTACTTGTCAGTGTTTGGTGTAAAATACTGAAAGCAAAGATGAATATTAAATTAAAAATAAAAATATCATCCATTTCAAAAAAACAAATATGTCAAAGCACTGGATAAACATATTATTTGTATTTATTGATTTATTTATTTAACAGTCAGACATGCCAAACAGTAACCGATTTTACCCTCTTTTGGCAAAACCAGTGAAACAAATGTCAAATACACTATTTAGCATTTTGGTTTGTAGAGTTCAAAGGCACAATGAAGCATTTGAAAAGTCAGGATACACATCAAAGTGATGCGTCAATGCAGGTGTAACGGAATCCTCTATACAAAGTATACCAACCCACCCCCCCCCCCCACCCCCCCCCATTTATTAAAAAAAAAATGTAACAGCTGGACATTTCTAATAATCAAGAAAGAACTACATATGCAGAAACACAGAGATTCATATAGTCGAGAATGTCTTACTAACACACACACACACGCAAGCCAAACACTGCTATGCAGAAACAATCCTCGGCTGCCTTTGCTATGCAGCTCACACACTAACAGAGAATATACACTTCAAACCATGCAGAGTTACCTTGGTAGAATATCAAGAAAAGGGCAGCCAGACTTACTTCTGAGTACAGACCAATCGAATAAAAAGGCACATACTGTAAACTTCAACTGAAGATTACATAAACAAAATAGTGGACAAAAAAGAAACAGCCTTTCAGTTCTCTAAATCTGTCCGCACTCTCCTTCTCCCCTTCTTTCAAAAGCCAGTTGCCTGGAAACCAGAACAGCCTGAATCTTGCTCAAGTCTGTCTCCCACGTTTTTTTTTTTTTTAAATAACAGGAAAAGCAAGCTTAAAGAGAAAGAGAGAGAGAGAGAGAGAGAGAGAGAGAGAGAGAGAGAGAGAGAGAGAGAGAGAGATGGAGACTGAGAAAGAGACTTGCCAGAAAGATGGGGTAAAACCAAATGATAACACTAAATGTGAACAAAGTACAAGTAATCTTTCAATAGTAGGCATCACCAAGGAAACTAGTCATGCTCCCAGATCAATGGTGGATGTGACCCCCCCCTCTAAATTTCTGTTATGTTGATATAATGATTTGCAGATAGCACTCATTGACAAGAGCAGTACTAATACTCACAAACATTATAAAAAGTGCCCAATTATCTCAAATATTTCATGACTGCTACTTCAAAAATTTCTGTCCACCTGCATCAGCTGTAATTTTATTTTGTCTAAATAGCATTTTCAATATACTGTTCAAGGAGGGGGAATAAACTGTTTTATTGAAACATTAAAATGAAGAACCTCAGATGTCATCATTCTAAACTCCCACATTTTTCATATTCTTATTAAAGCATGTTCTTCATCTTCCCCAAACTGTAAATCTGGCATTATATAATGAATATGCCATTGTAATAAAGCCAGCTGTAAAACTGCAAATTTCAACAAAAATTATTTTCAGTCTTTTACATTGATAAGAAATTTGACTTTGGAAAACACAGTTGGAATAATATCTACGTTTTTGAAACAGTGTGTTGCAACCCACATTTTTTTTCATTGTTTTATGTGGTTATCATATATTTTGACAATTTGCATTAAGGTGGCCCTGTAGGCAATCCCAAATAAGGAATCATTTAATTATCACACTAAATATATAGAGTATACTAATTAAACAATTATTGACAAAATGAAGGAAATTGGAGACAAAGTTTGTTTGGTGTTTTTGAACATATGAACTGAAGCCAGACTCAGTCAAAATGTTACAATGCTTGTCCAGATTACTACAATCTACTAGTGGTAGACTGCCTATGGATAGATACAATTTGTTTTTTATTCAACATGCAATTTATCGTTGGAACAAGCACAAAACACTATTGTAATATTCAACATATCTATTGGAATTTGCTTGTTCCACCTTCCAGTGTACTGTGATTTCTGCATCATACACAAAATACATCAGTAGAGAATCTCTTATATATATATTTCTCTTCTGGTTCTTCCTGCTTCCACTTCAAAACCGGTCCCGCCCACACACAGCCGACACGGCATTTCTCGATTCCTATTCGTCGTCTTTCATGTCATGCACTATAATGGCCTGCTGAGCATAATACATCCAACAAGTACTCGAGGTGCTGCCACAATGGTAAAGTAGCTTTACCACCTTTGCGGGAGCCACCTGTGTCTTTACAACAGCTTCTTACACAGCAAACATCAGAAGCTAAAAATTATCGTGAACACATTCGAGAATACAACCCTTCTCTAGCGTTTGCTTCCATGGGTGCACAAATAACTCAACCTCCTGGCCACGGACCATACTGTTTTAAAATACACAGGCAAATTTATCACGAAATCTCTCCACTATACGCTAACACTTCTACCTCTCCAGGATATGGACAGTTGTATGTTTTTGACACAGCGCAAGCTACTAAAGTACGCTTACAAATTAAAGCAAACTCTGCATGCAGCGAAAATGTACTTCTCCAGCTAGATTCCATGCTCAGAACCATCAACCCCTTCGCTAAATCATACAAACACATGCATGAAATCGCTCAGTCCAATCCAACAGCATCTGTACGAATGGTTTTCAAGGAAACCCCTAGGCAGGATTTACGACGATACAATGCCCCAACATGTCACACCGATGTTGCAGTGATTTTTGTCGGAGTAGATGGCAAAACGCCTGCCGAAAGGGACATTTGCATCTATCCCATAGGCAACTACTGTAAACAGATTTCCACGCTCAATATGAATTGCGATCCTATGGTTTACCCACTTTTATTCCCTTATGGAGACATTGGCTGGCACAAAGATTTACAACGTGTTCCCGATAAAAGAACCGGCAAGCGAATAAGGTTTACTCAATGCCAATTTTACGCGTTCAGATTAGCAATGAGGAATACATTTAGTACTTTGCACTCCAGCAGCAAACTATTCCAACAGTACTTCGTAGATGCTTATGTTAAAACAGAGGGCGCGCGTCTCAACTATCTCAGATTACATCAACAAGATCTACGCGTCGAACTATCAGACGCACTGCAAGCAAACGCTGAAAATAACTTTCGTGTAGGCAAAATGATATTACCGTCCACATTTCCAGGAAGTTCAAGATACATGCAACAAAATTATCAGGATGCCATGGCCATAGTATGTAAATTCGGAAAGCCTGATTTATTTATCACTTTCACATGTAATCCTGCTTGGCCGGAAATTCTATATACACACTACGTCTTTCAAGAAGTATTTATTTCTTCTTGATTTCTGAATTCCTTTCTCACTGTTTTCCGTTCCTATTCTTACACTGCCGTATACTACGGCAGGCGTCGGCTAGTTCTCATTAAAAGGCTCAAAAAAGCTTTTTGTTCCTCACAGTCTGAATCAGCAGCAGCTATAATTCAAGGAACTCATTTTATCATATATTATAACCCTGAAGAACACTTTAATTTTGGCCATTGTGTTAATTCTGATAATTTATTTCAATTACTGTTCACGGCTAATAACCTTTTTCAAGAATAGGGAAGTAGACTGGATGGAAAAAGGAAAGCTTCAAAGGAAATAGCTTTCCGTTCTATAACCTTGGATGGTAAAGCCATCATTGTACCAACCCCAAAGACAGTAAAAGAATTCCTATTACTCTCTTTTCGAAATCAGTGTCTTTTTTCTTTAATGTCACCTAAATTTTGGGAATGAGAGTAAGATCAATAGCATAAAACAGCTTCTAAGTTTGTTCCTCAAATACCATAATTAAATGAATATTATAAAGCACCAAACCCAAAATTCTCAGTACCCAGCTCACTAACGTTCACAGCAACCAGATCTACAAATTCACATCATTCAGATTCAGATCTATGTATCTACAAATTCACAATGCAGTTTCTTTGTTTTCACTTGTTACTTGTCTCGTATTTGCACTGACTGCATCCTTTGCTTTCTAAGACATGAAGGATAGTATTTCATGACATTTCCCCAGATACCTGATTACTTCATCTCACATCTTTTCTCAATGACCATGAATGTCAACTCAAAAGAGCCCTGTAACTCTCCATATTCCAAAGGAACATCCTTTTCTTCCACCAACTAAATTGCACAGATTCATCAATTATTTGACTACAAGAACTCCAGTCCCATCAACATTTATGTAATCACTTGATTTGGATCTGATGCTTTACTTCTCTTGATTGTTTTGTTCAGTGCATTTACATTAACATTTCTATATACTGCCATTCATTTCCTAAAATAGTTAATATACTAATTTGTTCCATAGCAGACATATCACATATTTTAAAAGGTATAAAAATTTTATTTGGAATAAAGGAACTAATTGAGAAAACGAAAAAACATTTTAGTTGCCCTGAAAGATACATTTTGCTTTTCTAACATGTAATGCAGAAGTAGTAAGGGTGACAGTAAGAAGGGTGCTTGACGTGACATCTGGAGAGAGGAAGGAAGAAAAGGAAACCTGGTGGTGGAATGGGGAGGTACAGGAGAGTATAGAGAGGAAGAGGTTAGAGATATGATATTTGCTGATGACATTGTGATCTGCAGTGAGAGTAGGGAGCAGGTTGAGGAGACCCTGGAGATGTGGAGATATGCTCTAGAGAGGAGAGGAATGAAGGTCAATAGGAACAAGACAGAATACATGTGTGTAAATGAGAGGGAGGTCAGTGGAATGGTGAGGATGCAGGGAGTAGAGCTGGTGAAGGTGGAGGAGTTTAAATACTTGGGATCAACAGCACAGAGTAATGGGGATTGTGAAAGAGAGGTGAAAAAGAGAGTGCAGGCAGGGTGGAATGGGTACAGAAGAGTGTTAGGAGTAATTTGTGACAGACGGGTATCAGCAAGAGTGAAAGGGAAGGTATACAGGACGGTTTGAGACCAGCTATGTTATATGGTTGGAGAGGGTGGCACTGACCAAAAAATAGGAGACAGAGGTGGAGGTAGCAGAGTTAAAGATATTAAGATTTGTATTTGGTGTGACGAGGAATAAAAATGAGTACATTAGAGGGTCAGCTCAGGTTGGACTTGCATTGGTTTGAACATGTGCAAAGGAGAGATGCTGGGTATATTGGGAACAAAATGCTAAGGATAGAGTTGCCAGGCAAGAGGAAAAGAGGAAGGCCTAAGAGAAGGTTTATGGATGTGGTGAGAGAGGAGATGCAGGTGATGGGTGTAACAGAACAAGACGCAGAGAACAAGAATATATGGAAAAAGATGATCTGCTGTGGCAACCCCTAACGGGAGCAGCTGAAAGAAGAAGTTATATCACAAATGCTGTTATTTGTTAAGAATATTCTTTTTAATACTGAATTTAGCATTTTACTCTGGTTTATTATCTTTTATTCTGCTTATTCTTTGTATATCCTGTATTTATCTGTTTTAGTGATCTATGCAGAAAATATTTGCATTCAATGTTACATATACCCTAACCTCTCTTTCTGAGACTCTGTGAAGCGCCTTGAGAATGAGAAAGGCACTGTGTAAATAAAATGTATTATTATTATTATTAGGGCTAGGTACTGGCACTGATGTCCCAATTTGATTCAATTCTGATTCGATTCAATATCATGGTATCTTGACTAAATTAAAATGCACTGATATATTTGAAGTGGTGTCTTTTTTAGAGATTACTTATTATTATTACCATGCATAGTAGTGCTGAGGTATACTGGTTCATACCGAAAACCGTTTTTTATTTTTTTTATGATATGGATTTTTCTTATACCGCAATACCGGTTTAAATAGCCTAAACAACGTTCAGAACGGGGCGTAGCAGGAAACTGTTTAAGGGGGGATCTTTTTCACTGCTACACCGCTTAACACACATGCAACAGAGTACATGCGTTAGTGGAGGTATTGAGTGGTGAAAATGGACAGAGAACATTCCGAAACTGAAGCTGTAGCAGACGATAAAGTTGAACATGATGACACAGAAGAACTTTTGCCGAAAAAAAGAGCTGTGTCTGTTGTCTGGAGATTTTGGTTTTAAAAGGTCGGATGTGGACCAAACAACTATTTACTGCAAATGCTGTCAAGCTAAAGTTGTCGCTGGTGGCAGCAACATGAGCAATTTGCTGCACTACCTTAGCCGCAAACATGCTTTGGAGTACCATGAATGTATGGGACTAAGGTTTACACCCTCCACATCCTCCGTTAAAACTGAAAAAGCTAGAGGACCTCGAGTCAAACGTCACTTGTAGACGCATTTGCTAGAGGTACTGCTTACGACAAATAAAGCAAGCGGTGGATCGAGATAACCAACGCCATTACAATCCATATAGCTAACGTGTCAGTGGACAGAGATTGTTAATATTAACAGAAAGTGTAGTTGGCTTACAAGGAATATTTACTCTTTATTCCTTTTCTAAGACATGTTCAGTGCAATACAACTTTTGACAGGCACCTCTGAATATTTTACTAAGTCTAAATGCCTCTTTGGATGGTTGAAAATATGCTGTCAAAATTATAGTTTAAGTTATTTGCAAAATTTGTTCAATAAAAAGTGGAATAGATTATTCTTAGAAAAGTCTACTGCAGCAACTGCAGTGGATAATGTGGTTAACATCCACTCATGCATGGGGAAAAAAATACCGTTGAGTACCGTGAAACTGGTATAATTTTGAAAAATACCGTGATATAGAATTTTGGTCATACCACCCAGCCCTAATGCATAGAGAACATTGATATAATGTGACAAAATTTTAGTAATACTTTATTTCAAGTTTGTCTACATAGTGACTTCATAACATATGCATACACATTGAATGACAATTAGAAATAATAGATTAGTAATGAACAGTTAACATCAGTATTGATTTAGAAGAAAATATCATTGCTCAAAAACTTTCACTGCACTGCACTCATACAAAAATTCACCGTAATTTAATTAACATCTGTATCTCCACATCAAAGTCCACACATATTATGGGGGGGACTCCTTGTGTTAATGCAATGCAGTGGCATCTATTTTATAAAACATCTATATCATTTTGCAAATAATAATATTATAAAATAATCAAATATTGCAAATAAATGTTATTCAATAACCTATTCATATGTTATGAATCTCCATGTGGACAGCCTTAAACTAAACTGTTAGCCAAATTTATTCCCCTATTGGACATTTAAAATAATCTTGAATTAGTCAAAATTAAAGATACAGCAGGAAGACATTTGTCTTTCTAAAATTCTACAAGTTGCATATATCTTCAGTTGCTCATTTGTAGCAATCACATTAACAAGCCTTGAAAATGTGTCCTCACAATTTCTCCACAGACAAAAAAGGAAGCATTTTAAAACGCAGATCTAGAACCAGTGCTTGTTGACAACAGCGTTGGATGAATAAAACATAAAAGAAAAAGAACTGTCACTTGGAACTACTAATGGCACTAATATAATCTGTGCATTACAGCTTGCGGAACTATTTCACATCGGCTGCTTTGCGCACACTCTCCCTTTGGTATCGCAAGTTGCTCTGAAAATTCCAACAATTGCCTGCTTGCTTTGCTGGGTGAGGCGCATTGCAAACGTTTTCTGCCTTAGCAGTACAGCTAGCCACATGATAAAAGAGAAGCAATGTTTATTAGACTTGCCAATGCACAAAGTTGTGATTGATGCAGTCACGTGCATCAATCGTGCATCATTGGGAATGCTAGTAAGGTTTTTGGAACAAGAGTCAGTCATCTTAGAAGCTCAGCATATAAGCAGCGAGGTTGCTCCCGGTATGACTGGCATGCAGCGTGCTTGTCTGCAACACTTCCATCACATTCGTTTTTAATGGAGTGGCATCCGATTGTCACACAGGAATCTGCTGCCCTGCATGTTCAGTTGTTGCAATTTAGGGCTACTCTCCACTGCCCTGAGAGATGATGACACTGCTTTGCTTAGGATCTTTGTAAAGCCTAGGTATAAAAACTTAACTCATTTGTGTTTTATTTGGTATAGCATATTGCCATTCAAAAACCTGTATCATTTATTGATGGCCTTCATTTTCAACAAAGATATAGGTTTTCATATCTTTACAGGTAAAAACTGCAATAGATTGTTATTTTTGGGCATGAAGTGAATTAAATGGAAGCTTGGAGGTATCCGCTGTCTCCAGTGCAGATTGTTCATGCTCTATTCGTTTGGATGTAAACCGAGATTACATTTACGGATGACATCAGGATAAATGATTTCTCAAATATGTTCAGTTACAACATGGGTTGTACTACTTACATATGGCTTTGCTTTTATCCAATTGTTCATTACCGTTTGAAACCATACTAAGACCACACATCTGATTTAAGTTTTGAAGGGGCTGATGAGATAGTAGAGTGCTTTTTCAGTAGAAAGCCTTAACAGGCGCATCAGTGACATGAATTAGACAGCAAAGATGAAAATAAGCAAAAATCTACATATATTAATTGTGCAGGATAGAGATTCACGAGATCAATCTTGAGACTTTAAGAACTGATACTCCATCCATCCTCATCCATCTATCCTCTTCCGCTTATCCAAGGTCGGGTCGCGGGGGCAGCAGCTTGAGCAGAGATGCCCAGACTTCCCCCTCTCCGGCCACTTTTCTAGCTCTTCTGGGAGAATCCCAAGGCGTTCCCAGGCCAGCCGGAAGACATAGTCCCTCCAGCGTGTCCTGGGTCTTCCCCGGGGCCTCCTCCCGGTTGGACGTGCCCGGAACACCTCACCAGGGAGGCGTCCAGGAGGCATCCTGATCAGATACCAGAGCCACCTCATCTGACTCCTCTCGATTCGGAGGAGCAGCGGCTCTACTCTGAGCCCCTCCTGGATGACTGAGCTTCTCACCCTATCTTTAAGGGCCAGCCCAGACACCCTGCGGAGGAAACTCATTTCAGCTGCTTGTACTCGCAATCTCGTTCTTTCGGTCACTACCCATAGCTCATGACCATAGGTGAGGGTAGGAACATAGATCAACTGGTAAATTGAGAGCTTTGCCTTACGGCTCAGCTCCTTTTTCACCACGACAGACCGATGCAGAGCCCGCATCACTGCAGATGCCGCACCGATCCGCCTGTCGATCTCGCGCTCCATTCTTCCCTCACTCGTGAACAAGACCCCGAGATACTTGAACTTCTCCCCTTGAGGCAGGATCTCACTCCCAACCCTGAGAGGGCACTCCACCCTTTTCCGACTGAGGACCATGGTCTCGGATTTGGAGGTGCTGATTCCCATCCCAGCCGCTTCACACTCAGCTGCGAACCGATCCAGAGAGAGCTGAAGATCACAGCCTGATGAAGCAAACAGGACAACATCATCTGCAAAAAGCAGTGACCCAATCCTGAGTCCACCAAACCGGACCCCCTCAACACCCTGGCTGTGCCTAGAAATTCTGTCCATAAAAGTTATGAACAGAATCGGTGACAAAGGGCAGCCCTGGCAGAGTCCAACTCTCACTGAAAACGGGTTTGACTTACTGCCGGCAATGCGGACCAAGCTCTGACACCGTTTATACTGGGACCGAACAGCCCTTATCAGGGGGTCCGGTACCCCATACTCCCGGAGCACCCCCCACAGGATTCCCCGAGGGACATGGTCGAACGCCTTTTCCAAGTCCACAAAACACAGAATTGATACTGAATTGTTTAAATGAAAAATATGATTAATTAGAAAATCGATATTTTTACCCAGGCCTAATTATTATTATTTGATTTTGTACTTAGCTTAGATAAGCCTGTGTCCTCATATAGCAGCTTCTCTACAAACACCATTTACAGAACTGCACTTCTAGCATGTGCCCAAAACATAGAGAACAGATAAATACAGAAACATTATGTGTATTAGAATATAGACCATTGCACTGACAACTTGCTTTTAAACTAATGTTATGTGATTAACATCTTCTTCATGGTTGCAGGTAAATTTAGCATATCTTAACATGGTTTCAATTGATACCATTTATGTGTAATTTTCCTAGCTTATACTTGTATGTAAGTCATCAATATAGTTTTATTTTTCCTTTATAAATCCAAGAAATAAAGTCACTATATTAACTTTTCTTGTTGTAGTTTTCCATAGTGTTATTATTCATTATTTAATGAATGTCCATGTGCTAGAAAGATGCTGCTGTTCACAGTCTGACTATGGTACAAATCATAAAAGCTATTGCTGCTTACATTAAAATCTTTCAGACAATGACAGAGTGGTGCATTATACAGTTATGTGAAAAAGTAAATACACCCCATGATTTTTTTTTCATTTTTAACATATGTAAACATAATCAAGGTTTGAATTTCATATAGCCACTTATGCATGAGATGTCCAGCCTGCAGGGCACCACCATATTTCAAAGTTGTTTTTGAAAGTTTAGGTTTCCATAGGTATGTACACAATTAAACATACATAGTTACAAACTGTTTAATTGTTGCTTCAGAGTGACATATAGAATGTGTATGTGTGTGTGTATGTATGAATTTTGTGACAGGTGGCCTCGGCCATTACCCAGCCAGGACGCCAGCTGAATGGAAGGACCAGGGCAGAGAGCATCTCAGAGGTACTACCTCCCCATTTGTTAGACAGCAGCCCTTCTGTGGCTTTGGCACCATGGATTCCTGAAAGGTATGCTGGGACTTGGAGTTTGGTTCAGCCCTGTTTGGGTTCCATGGGGCCACCAGGGGGAGCTGCAGAGCCCTACAATGGACTTCCACCACACCTGGGAGTGATTCCAGGTAATATTGATGCGCCACCCGGAGCACTCCCAGGAGCAGAGTAAAAGCCTCACTCCATTCAAGGAGCCAGAGTCGGGATGAAGAAACACTGTGAATTGTGCTCTGTACTGTGCTGTGCTCTGGGGATGTTGTGTACTGCACTTGTGTTTCTGCCTGTCTGTGTCAGGTTGGGGCGGCTGTACATGCCCCGGTCTTGTGTGTGTATATATATATATATATATATATATATATATATACATATATATATATATATATATATATATATATATATATATATATATATAAATATTTTGTTTTTAAAAAAATAAAAATAAAAATAACTGCAATACCCAAAATGGGACACCAATGGTTCCAAATATCTTAACACCTATAGTCAAACAGTACAATGCTGCAATGCTATGAGGTAAGATATCCAAACTTGGAACAATGATAGCTAACTTATTGGGGCACAAAAGAAAATTGGTTCTAGGCTTGTGCATCATAAAATGTTATATTATGTACTATGAAATCCAATATTTTTGGAGAGAAATTCCTAAAACACCTAATTTTTTTTTTTTTACTTAGTTCATACTGGTATGAAACAAAGTGCCATTTAAATGGTTTTCTTGCTAATAGTTGTGGGTTAAAAGTCTCTTATGTGTGTACTTTCCCTAACATAAGCAGACTCAGAACCAAGTCTAAGCATATAAAATGTAATATATTGAAAAAGCATCATTAATGCAAGAATCTGAAAGCTAATATCTCTTTCAATTATGAAAAAACAGTTATTTTTCTTTATCTGACTAGTAATCCTCGTATTCATTACTTTACCACTAATATTGATCAGGTACCAAATCAGGTACAGTAATCCCTCGCTATATCGCGCTTCGCCTTTCGCGGCTTCACTCCATCGCGGATTTTATATGTAAGCATATTTAAATATATATCGCAGATTTTTTGCTGGTTCGCGGATTTCTGCGGACAATGGGTCTTTTAATTTCTGGTACATGCTTCCTCAGTTGGTTTGCCCAGTTGATTTCATACAAGGGACGCTATTGGCAGATGGCTGAGAAGCTACCCAGCTTACTTTTCTCTCTCTCTTGCGCTGACTTTCTCTGATCCTGACGTAGGGGGATTGAGCAGGGGGGCTGTTCGCACACCTAGACGATACAGACACTCGTCTAAAAATGCTGAAAGATTATCTTCACGTTGCTATCTTTTGTGCAGCTGCTTCCTGAAACGACATGCTGCACGGTGCTTCGCATACTTAAAAGCTCGAAGGGCACGTATTGATTTTTGATTGAAAAACAAACTCTGTCTCTCTCTATCTCTCTCTCTTTCTCTGCTCCTGACGGAGGGGGTGTGAGCTGCCGCCTTCAACAGCTTTGTGCCGCGGTGCTTCGCATACTTAAAAGCCAAACAGCCCTATTGATTTGTTTGCTTTTCTCTATCTCTCTGACATGATCTGCTCCTGACGCGCACTCCTTTGAAGAGGAAGATATGTTTGTATTCTTTTAATTGTGAGACGGAACTGTCATCTCTGTCTTGTCATGGAGCACAGTTTAAACTTTTGAAAAAGAGACAAATGTTTGTTCGCAGTGTTTGAATAACGTTCCTGTCTCTCTACAACCTCCTGTGTTTCTGCGCAAATCTGTGACCCAAGCATGACAATATAAAAATAACCATATAAACATATGGTTTCTACTTCGCGGATTTTATTTCGCGGGTGGCTCTGGAACGCAACCCCCGCGATGGAGGAGGGATTACTGTACCTTTATTTTGGTTAACTTTTTAACACTAGAATTACCAAAGCCTATGAAAAAACTTGTGCTGTGTTGACATCATGGACCAGAAGGTGTAAGCTTATTCAGTGCGAGTGGGAGCGCACACACACAGCATAAAGAGAAGTGTGTACATTGCAACAGGTACACATGTCGTAAATGTAGGAAGGACAGTCCTTGCGTGTGTGTGAACTGTTAACATTTGAAGCAGATGATTGCATATAGTGCGGAACTGACCTCTCTGTACTATTCTTTCCTCTGCATGTCATGGAGTACAAAAGAAACACCACCATACAGCAACATGTGCAGACTAGCAAGATCGGGGGGAAAAAAAACACGCAGTCACTGATTACAACCGCAAGATGTCATGCGAATGAATGTGAATAATGTTCCATCCGTGCCACAATGTTTTCCAAAATGTACTATACAGGTCATAAAATGAATAATTCCAAATATCATATATACCTATGTCTCTGTTTTTTGTTTTTGCCAGTGCGGCTTTGACATCATGGACCATAAGGTGCATACTAATTCAGCGTGAGCAGGAACACTCAATAAAACTGAATAAAAAAAATCAAGTGACAGTGAGATACAAATAAGGCAGATTCACCAGCGTCTGTGTGTCAGCTTTTATCCCTCCAGATCAGAAAATTTGCAGTTCCATTGTCTCAAAACTCCACTCACATCTACAGTTATTCCCAGTTTCAAATAAAAACTAACAGCATCATATCCCTAGGGGGGGCGGTAGTATGTATCGTGATCATGACCGAGAGAATAAAAGTGAAAAAACCCAAAACTTTTACAAGTACTATAAATTTACACCAGCTGGTACAGACGCAAACCAAATGAATGTGTTTATTGTATAATATTAACAATAAGACCAGCTCACTACTCAAAACGGTAAATATACAAGGCAGTCAGGATTGAACTGGGGGTCTCTTGATTACAAGTCAGCAATTCTTACCGCTGCACCACGGAAACTGTTGTATTTTCTTTGAACCTTTTGTGAAAGTGTTTATTTGATCTTTGGACTTCACACATTATATAGTTTATGTCTACATTTTGTCATTTATTACTGAAATATAAAAAATGTTTCTGTTTTAACGATGTGTTTACACAGATTATTGTAGAAACGGAAAATACATACAGTCGACCCTTGATATACGACCGGCCTGACATGCGAACAACTTGATTTACGACCAAAATTTTTGTTCTGCTTTACGACCAACATCTTGTGTTACGACCTGAATGTAGTCACGTGTATCCGCTTGCGCGATTGTAAACAAACAGCCGAGAGCGTTCGTAAGCCTCAGTCGGAGCCCAGATACATGTGTTTATGGGACGTAATTTCGGTCAGTGCAGTGATTTATATAATTTTTTTCGATAATTGCTAAGGAAGGAAGAGAAGGCAACGAAGGTAAAGAAAGTGATCACAATCGAAACGAAGAAGGAAATTGTGCGGAAATATGAGAGTGGTGTTCGTGTGATCGATCTCGCTAATATGTACAGCATGTCGAAATCCATCATCTCAACAATTTTACAAAGAAAAGATTTGTATAAGGAGGCTCCTTCCAAACAATAGCCACCTTCCATTTCATTCTCCTCTTCCTCCCTTCCTGCAGCCCAAAGATGTCAAATTAAATGGTGAGTACAGTATGAAATTGTTGTTTCTGGTAGGCTAGGCACTTTTTATAACTTTTTGGTTAGTACATTTGAAAAATTATTGGTGTTTTGGTAAATTATGCACATTATACAACCCTTTTTTATTATGAAAAGGTTAAGTAAGTGTTGCTGTGGAACGCATTATGGGTATTTCCATTATTTCTTATTGGAAAAATAGTCTTGACTTACAATCAACTTGAGTTACAACCAGCCCTCGCGAACGAATTGAGTTTGTAAGTCAAGGGTCCACTGTACATGAAATGCATGTGTTCCAAATAACAATCTATGATTTCCACTCTAAAACTCCAGCACTTCACTCCCAATTAATCAAGGCTGAAACTGGGAAAACTTTGTGCATGTTCTGTGGCGGTGGGGGGATGGAATAGTAGGCTGCTTGCTGTGTGTCTTGATCGGCACATTTACAAGACAAAAGACGCTGATGGACGGTGCAAAGGGATTTAAGGTGGGCCGGATTTACATGTTTTTTCGTAGCCATTGGTAATTCTAGTGTTAATTAAAGAGGCAACATAACATTGATTTTGTGTGTATTGCAATTGCCCCTCTGGGATTAATACAAATGCTAAAAATACCAAAATAGTTAGTTTTCTGTCTGTGCTGAAGTTCATTTCTGACCAACAGTCAATTTCCTATAATGACAGATTTATTTTTTCTTGTTTTTCTAACATTCAAGCTGTAAGGTATTCCAACTGTTTCAAGGTATTAATAGGCTACGCATGTACTTTAAGAAATCATATTATTAACAGGAAATTACTTGACCATTTACAAGAGATGTTTTAAATGCTTTAAAGTTTATTTCAAATTAACTTTAAGTGTTAAGAAACTCATGAGTAAATTGTTCATCCATGACCTTTGTAAAAGATGATGATGCTTGGTGCTTAAATAATTAACCTTGTCATATATTTCTGAATGAAACACAAAACCTTTGCAATTTAAAGAATAAAAAAATTTGGTAAAGCCACAACATAAGACAAATGTATTGTGACACTGTGAATGTCATGCATCTATATTACAGTAATAAAGCTGAAAGTTTGTATGTACTGTATGTATGTATGTATGTTTTTCCACTTTTGAAAAACAAATTTCAAACATGATATAAACTTGACATTTGCTATCACCTTGATGGAAAACTCCATTAACTCGTGATAATTCCTCTGGGAGGTTCCTTGGGGGAATGGATTATGGTGGGAGGGGAAATATTGAATGTGTTTGAAACTTTTGCCAAGAGTATAGTATGCTTATTTAATTAAATACATAACAAAGAAGAAATACTGTAATTCGCTATTAATATTAAGTATTAATAAGAAGACGTCTGTGTCCACATCTTCACATATTGTGGCCGCTTCTGGTAGCCTACACCTTAGTCCAGCGGGATCATCGGGCTGGAATACACTCCATGTGTCGTCATGCGACTGGACCAACTGCCATAAAATATACTTTCACTAAAATCAGTCTCAGCAATGTGGGTATGTTCCAGCATCACTTCCTAATAGCTGAAGCGATTTTCATGAAACTTGGTACACGTTTCTCATTGTTCGACGAAAAATAATGTAGCGTTGAAATCAACCCTAACCCACCCTCTTCTGGGTAAGGTGGGGGGTGATCTTGCAGTCTTGTATACATGTGATTATCCAGTTGACACTCGGAACAACCACCAGAGGGCGAACTGGAGGTGACTGCCAGCATTCTTTATGTTTGAGCACCACTGCCCGCCTGTTGCTTTTGAAATTAAATAGAGTTGGCCGGTTCCGAGTGTCAACTGGATGATAACATACATATAAGACCGCAAGACAAGCACATTAGTGAGTCTTCATTGTTTGTTAATTTATTTATTTATTTTTAAAGTTGTGTCTTTTTATTATATTTTTCTCAAACAATTAAAAAAAAACAAACAAAAAATAAAAGTTATTATTTAATCTTATAGGTATGTGAAGTATAAAGTTATATATATGGGTAAATCTCGCAGGTTTGCTAAAACTGCAGATTCCCTTTTAAAGATATTTCCATCTTTCTAGTTTTTAAACTGATTTTTCTAAAGTATAAAAAGTCAGATTCTGAGACTAAGTAACTGAGATCTGATAAATCAATTTGCAAACTTTTCATATGCTAGTACTTGTGCTGTAAGAACACTCCCTAGTTTTATGTATAGATCAACAGCTAGGAAACAATTTCAAAGGACACATTTAAATAACGGGAGACAGGGCAAGCAGAACTCTAGGGATTCCCTATGATGTTGATCCCTGATACAAACATTTTTGTTCTCCCTGCAGAGGCGCAATCAGTCCTCTAGACATGAAACAAATTTTCCTTTTAAGGATTTGAAATCAGCTCTGGTTTATAGACATTCATTTCCACTGTAATTCCGTGGATTGTCATTTGAAAAGAGAAGCAGGAGAAAGGAGGATGTAGCAAAGTTATTATCTATACTATAATCTTTTGAGACAGCTTACAGCAGTAATTGCATTAACACTGTTCAAACATGTTGCATCTTATCACCACTTATTTACTGTTTATAACTGAACAACATATGGAATTGTTTGCTTCTTCACTTCATCTTTCTGTCTGTCTAGAATTTTAATATGCCTGCATGAAGGAATGTCAAACTGTATTGCCTAAAAATGCTCAGCTAAAATATCATAAAACTAAAGCTGTTGGAGGTCGTTGTGGAAGGTTCCACAATTTGTGAAACTTCAAGAAAGATAACGTTCGATTAACCTTTTCTACAAGCCTATGAAAGAAAGTGTTTTGACCTTCTCCAGTGCTGTGTGGTATGACAATACAACTGACGAGCAAAAGAAGCAATTAGAGCCAGTGATGTGTGCACTTTCCAAAATAATTTTGTGGTATTTCTCTACTATGGATTCAAAACACTACTGCAGGCTAAAACAAAAGCCATTCATATTTCTAACATAACCCACCCATCCTTTGCTCACTCTTGTTCCTTTTGGTAAAAAGCAACAAAGCCAAGGACTACTACATTTCATAATTGTACTTAGTCCCAAATTGTCAAATATAGTAACTATCATTATTTGATTTTTCAACATACATTTTACAAAATGTTTTGTTAATTGGTTGTGTACTAGAAATGTTTCATCTAAAAGTGAATAAGAATATGTGGTTAAACATGCCCTGGTTCTCTGTTGAGGGCTAGCTCATGCCTTAGGCCTGATAAACACTAAATAAGCTACATAACATCAGTAAGTTCACTAATATAAGCATTTGTTATTTATGAAAAGTTAAAAATGTTTTTTATAGTACTAAGGTGTTGTACCGTGTTAGCCGTTATGAATGTACTGAAAAGTCAAGCAAAATGACACCTTTTATTGGCTAACTAAAAAGATTACAATATGCAAGCTTTCGAAGCAACTCAGGCCCCTTCTTCAGGCAATCAAATTACCCAGCTATGTTTCATCTTCAATGCCCTTGCTGATGGAAGGTTTTCACTCAAAATCTGACGATACATGGCCCCATTCATTCTTTCCTTTACATGGATCAGTCGTCCTGGTCCCTTTGCAGAAAAACAGCCCCAAAGCATGATGTTTCCACCCCCATGCTTTACAGTAGGTATGGTGTTCTTTGGATGCAACTCAGCATTCTTTCTCCTCCAAACACGACAAGTAGAGTTTTTACCAAAAAGTCCTATTTTGGTTTCATTCCTCTTCTGGATTATTCAAATGCTCTCTAGCAAACTTCAGACGGGCCTGCACATGTACTGGCTTAAGCAGGGGGACACGTCTGGCACTGCAGGATTTGAGTCCCTGGCAGTGTAGTGTGTTACTGATGGTAGCCTTTCTTACTTTTATTCCAGCTCTGTGCAGGTCATTCACTAGGTCCCCCGTGTGGTTCTGGGATTTTTGCTCACTGTTCTTGTTATCATTTTGAACCCATGGAGTGAGATCTTGCGTGGAGCCCCAGATCGAGGGAGATTATCAGTGGTCTTGTATGTCTTCCATTTTCTAATAACTGCTCCCACAGTTGATTTCTTCACATCAAGCTGCTTACCTATTGCACATTCAGTCTTCCCAGCCTGGTGCAGGCCTACAATTTTGTTTCTGGTGTCCTTTGACAGCTCTTTGGTCTTGGCCATAGTGGAGTTTGGAGTGTGACTGTTTGAGGTTGTGGACAGGTGTCTTTTATATTGATAACGAGTTCAAACAGGTGCCATTAATACAGGTAACGAGTGGAGGACAGAGGAGCCTCTTACAGAAGAAGTTACAGGTCTGTTAGAGCCAGAAATCTTGCTTGTTTGTAGGTGACCAAATACTTATTTTCCACCATAATTTGCAAATAAATTCTTTAAAAATCAGACAATGTGATTTTCTGGATTTTTTTTTCTCATTTTGTCTCTCATAGTTGAGGTATACCTATGATGAAAATTACAGGCCTCTCTCATCTTTTTAAGTGGGAGAACTTGCACAATTGGTGGCTGACTAAATACTTTTTTGCCCCACTGTACATATTGTAGTCCATTGTATTATTTACAGTGCATCCGGAAAGTATTCACAGCGCATCACTTTTTCCACATTTTGGAGTCCACCTGTGGTAAATTCAGTTGATTGGACATGATTTGGAAAGACACACACCTGTCTATATAAGGTCCCACAGTTGACAGTTCATGTCACAGCACAAACCAAGCATGAAGTCAAAGAAATTGTCTGTAGACCTCCGAGACAGGATTGTCTCGAGGCACAAATCTGGGGAAGGTTACAGAAAAAGTTCTGCTGCTTTGAAGGTCCCAATTAGCACAGTGGCCTCCATCATCCGTAAGTGGAAGAAGTTCGAAACCACCAGGACTCTTCCTAGAGCTGAAGATCACAGCCTGATGAAGCAAACAGGACCACATCATCTGCAAAAAGCAGTGACCCAATCCTGAGTCCACCAAACCGGACCCCCTCAACGCTCTGGCTGCGCCTAGAAATTCTGTCCATAAAAGTTATGAACAGAATCGGTGACAAAGGGCAGCCCTGGCGGAGTCCAACTCTCACTGGAAACGGGTTCGACTTACTGCCGGCAATGCGGACTAAGCTCTGACACCGATCGTACAGGGACCGAACAGCCCTTATCAGGGGGGCCGGTACCCCATACTCTCGGAGTACCCCCCACAGGATTCCCTGAGGGACACGGTCGAATGCCTTTTCCAAGTCCACAAAACACATGTAGACTGGTTGGGCAAACTCCCATGCACCCTCCAGGACCCTGCTAAGGGTATCGGAGCTGGTCCATTGTTCCGCGACCAGGACGAAAACCACACTGTTCCTCCTGAATCCGAGGCTCGACTATCCGACAGACCCTCCTCTCCAAGACCCCTGAATAGACTTTTCCAGGGAGGCTGAGGAGTGTGATCCCTCTGTAGTTGTAAATAGTAAATATTTTTTGTAAACCAACTACACTTTCTGTTAATGTTAACAATCTCTGTCCACTGACATGTTAAAGTGACTTTTTAAACAACTTTACCGTCATTAAACTGCATAATATTTAAACTAATAAATAATAACAATAAAATAAATAATAGTATTATTACTGATAGTTGCACTATTACTTCAAGGCTTCAAGCCCAAGTGCATTACACAGTATTCACCAAATTAAAATAAAATAAAACAAGTGCAACTTGGTGATGACAACTGAACCATCATTTAGGCAAACTGCATTAATATGGACATTGCTTCAAGATCAGTTATATACATAAATAATAAAACTGCAACTTGCATTTATAATGTTATTTGTGGTATAGCCCTACAGAATTGTTTTAGGGCCACGGTGAAGAAAAAAAAAAATACGGACACAGGGAAGAAAAAACAAACTATGTCGAGAATAAAGTCGACATTTTCACTTTATTCTCATAGTTTACTTGATAATTAAATTAGAATGTCGTAAACTAAACTTCTTCCTAAAATCAATGTTTAATTTACTAGATTTTGTCAAACCCCATCATAAGTTAATGCAGTACTAATTAAATGCTTTGTGTTAAGTGTTCCCCGGCCCAGTTGTTAATCACTACGCTTCTTAAACTGACTTCCTCCGCACTAAGAGGAGACAGCGATCACCGCGCAGAATCCATTCATTTCATGATATTCCTGCTTTCTGAAAATTTACAATGCTAAGATAAATACTTGATATCATTTTCATGATGAAATGCATTAAAGCAGGTATTAAACATGCACAGTAGTGTGGCGGTAGTGCTGCTCCCTCGCAGTAAGGGGTCCCCAGGTGTACGTTCAGTGTAGAGAAGTTTATGACAGGTGTGACGAGGTTTCAAAAAACTGGATGTATGAATGGGCATCGCACAGGTTTAACTTAAATATTGTGTAAATGTTGGGTTTGTGATCTGGTGGTCGGAGACACAAACACAGAATTCAACGCATTTTCTTCTGAGTGGGCTTTCTTTATTGCATGCGTGCTGTCTCTATCTGACTTACCAAAACCCCAATTCTTATCCTTCCTTTTTCTTTCTCCACATAACCAATCACCACACGATAAACTAGTTATAAACTTAGCCCACGGAGTGTTCAGAACTTTAAAAATATCTTTGTTATACATGTTTAATTATGCCATCCATTCAGGGTTGTGCCCATCCCTGAACGAGTCGCCAGCACATCGCAGGGTGAATACGAGCAACACATACATTAGCAGGGTCAATATAGCATAACAAAACCCCACATCCTACATGACTCTGAAAGGAAACTGAAGCACGCGAGTAAACCCACCAGAAAAACATGCAAATTCAAGGCAGGGTACACCCAAGACACCCTTGCTGCGAGGCAGCAGTGCAACCTCCACGCCGCCGTGCCCCCACATGATTAATGCATGTTTAAATGCATTTCACCATGAAAATTATATCAAGTATTTATCTTAGCATTTTAAATGTTCAGAGAGCAGGAATATCATGAAGTGAATGAATTCTGTGCGGTGATCGCTGCCGGTGCCTCCTCTTAGTGCAGAGGAAGTCAGTTTAAGAAGCTCGGGGAACACTTAACACAAAGCATTTAATGTGCTATATAACTTATGACAGGGTTTGAGAAAATCTAGTAAATTAAATATTCATTCTACAATGAAGTTTAGTTTACGATGTTCTACTTTAATGACAAATTACGAGAATAAAGTCAACATGTCGACTTTATTCTCGTCATAAGCGTCGAGATTAAAGTGGAAATGTCGAGAATAAAGTCAACATGTTGTCGCACTATTACACAGTACCCAGGTACATTACACAGTATTGAAAACAAGTACAACTTGGCTTGCAGTATTATCCAGTAGTATAGAAACAGTATTTACATATTTGAACATAATGGTCCACATCCGACCTTTTAAAACCAAAGTATCTCCAGGCAATGGACGTGACTCCTTTTTTTTCGGCAAAAGTTCTTCTGTGTCATCATGTTCAACTTTATCGTCGGCTACAGCTTCAGTTTTGGAATGTTCTCTGTCCATTTTTACCGCGCAATACCTACACTACCACTACCTATTTAGTGGTGTAGCAGTGAAAAAGAGCCCTCGCGCAACAAATCTGTGTTTAGCAGTGTAGCAGTGAAAAAGGTCCCCACTTGAACAGTTTCCTGCTGCACCACGTTCCGAACGTCGTTTAGGCAATTTAAACCGGTGTTGCGGTATAAGAAAAATCCATATCATAAAAAAAATAAAAAACGGTTTTCGGTATAAACCGGTATACCGCCCAGCACTAAGATAAAATAACTTTTATTACAACATAAGAAAGGGTATACAAAATAGATTTTCTTCACTGTTTTTTAAAAATTATGTCTTTAAGGTGGTGGCCATTATTGGCAATAAACTTTTCGAGACGATTTCTGAACAGAGGCGATTTTGTGGCAAATATCGTCCTTGAGTGCTTCGAGGTTTTGAGGTCGGTGTGTGTATTTCCTTCAACTTGAGTTGACCCCACAAGAAGAAACTGCATGGAGCGAGATCAGGCAAACGTGAAGGCCACCTGACATCACCGCTCAGGGAGATCAGCTTTCCCGGAAAGTTCTCCCGCAAAACTTGCATGGATCTCCATGCCATATGAGCTGCTGCTCCATCCTGTTGAAGCCAGGCATCCACCACATCTATTTCTTCCAGTTGCAGCAGCAAAAAGTTCTCTAGCATTTCAAGGTAATGTTCTGAAGTGACAGTGACCGTTGCTCCACCCTCCTCAAAAAAGTAAGGACCTACAATGCCAAATTCTGCAACGGCGCACCAAATTGTAACATACTCACTGTGCAGGGGTCTCTAATGAAGTTCACAAGGGTTGGTTTCACCCCAATAGTGAAAGTTTTGCTTATTTACACAACCATTCAAATGGAAATGTGCCTCGTCGCTGCACATGACGATGGCATCTTTTGCAGAATGTACGCTCACAACTCTCTACAGCTCTCCCAGTCCCTCTCAGTGAGTTCCTGCACTACCATCATTTTGTATGGATGTAAATTAAGGTTATCATGCAAAATTCTCCACAAAGGTGTGTTGGAAATGCCTAAGGCAGAAGCTTGTTTGAGTGCTGAACGTGTAGGAGACTGCAAACTTGATGCCCTTACAGCTTGGATGTTTTCAGGCGTTCATACAGTCTGAGCCCATACAGCCTGGATATTTTCTGTTCTATGTTGTACCCATCTGTCTAAATTTAGCCACCCACTTAAGAATTGTTTTCTGATTTGGGACATCACCGTTAGGACGAAAGCTGAAGTGCGTTTGGAAGGCGCGTTGCGTAGTGATTATGGATTTGTTGTTTTTGAAGAACACTTCTACAGCGAAAGCACACCAAACCAAAGCATGTTGCTGTCTGTGAACTGCAAGGGATCGCCTATCACCCCAACCCACTCGGCTGCCACTACCTCACGGAATGACCTCGAGAAATCTGGTACTTCATTTTGGCTCACCCTGTACTAGACGGTGCCTGAGGATAATGTAAGACCATCTGTAAGAAAACTGAAATTCAGCCAAAAGTGGACCTTACTACATGACAATAACCGTAAACATACCAGTAAATCTGACAAGGAATAATTGAAAAGAAAGAAATGGAGTATTCTGGAATGGCCAGGTCAAAGTCTGGATATCAATCCCAAGCAAGACACCCATCAAATATAACTCAGCTGAAAGAATTCTGTATCAAGGAGCAAGAAAAACATTCTCCCAGTCAATGGCAGAGACTGCTAGACAGTTATAAGAAACACCTACTTGAGGTTGTTTCTGCCAAAGGGGACAATATCAGCTACCCCCGAGCTATGCCAGCTTAAAGCTAAAAGCCACAGACTGGAACATTTGTCTGCTAAGACAGGGTTTCCTGAACATAAAAAATGTATTGTGATCATTTAGTTTTTATTAGCGTGCGTTTTCTACTGACAAATCTGCCTACTACACAGAACAGTTTAGGTTAGATGAAGGTAATTCTAGAGCTTTGTTCTCTACTGTTAATAGGGTTCTACAGCCATCTGTACACCCTTGCACCTCACCTTTACTCCACTGCACAATGTGATATCTTTAGAATTTATTTTAATTTAAAAAGTAACAATCACCAGCAACTGACATCACCTGCATGTACACTACACAATACTCTTAACTTTAACCTCTGGAAGGTCCTGCTCAAATTCCCTTTTGTCCTTTACACTCAATACTGTCTCTGAAATCTCTGTTCTCATTAAGAAATCTAAATCTTCCACTTCTCAGTTAGATCCAATTCCCATTAGTTTGCTTAAAGCTTGTCTGCCTTCTGTTGTTTCATTAATAATTGGTATTGTACATTCACCACATTCTGGTATTGTTCTCTCAGCTCTTAAGATTGCTGCTATAACTCCCATTTTAAAGAAACCAGGTGCTGACCCTGACAGTCAGTCAGTCATTCTCCAATCTGAACAATGTCTGACCAATTTCAAATCAGCCATTTTTATCTATAATACTAGAAAAAACAGTTGTAGCACAGGTACATGCATATGTAACTGATAATGATCTATTTGAGCAGTTCAGTCTAGTTTTCACCCTTTCTATAGTACAGAGACGGGTTTGGTTAAAAGAGGAAGGCCTCAGAGGAGGTTTATGAATGTGGTGACAGGGGACATGCAGGTGATGGGTGTAACAGAACAAGATGCAGAGGACAGAAAGATATGGAAAAAGATGTCCTGTTGTGGCAACCCCTAACGGGAGCAGCCAAAAGAAGAAGAAGAAGATTATTATGTATTAGAGCCAAGAGTTTACTTATTTGTTCCAAAGAAGAAAATTGAATTTTTCATTGAATATATTACTGCAAAGTCACATTTTCATTGTTTTTGTCAAGTACATCACCTTTAACTAAAGATATTGTTTAAATGAATATTAAATCTTGATTTGTGAACATACAGTATGTCAGAAAGGGCAAAATATTTTAGGAGGTGTACTTCTTTACATGACCTCCCAATCATCTCTAATACTAATTTTACCAAATCCTCCAACCAGCTAAAGCAATCTATAAGCAATAAATACTTGTCCATAAATTTGGTAAGGGGAAAAGGTCAATTACATATCTGTTTTTATCCAGCTAATTTGGTTCAGTGTTACAGGAACTAGCGTTTATTCTAGCAAAACTGTTCACAAGGGGAGAACCATCCCTGTACAAGGTACTTACACATTCACACAAGCACTCTAATTTACTCCAATATGATCAATTTAGAATCTCTAGTTAACATGAAATAGGCATCTTTAGGATGTGTGGAAAGCCATAGTCAAAAATTCATCTGTGTTAGAGGAATACCAAAGTGCCCAGAGAAAATATGCAAACGTCAAACAGATACTGCCTAGGCTAGGTTTTACACACAGCATTTTTAAACAGTGAGGCAGCAATGCTAACCACTAGACCTTCAATACGTAAGAGGAAATTCTTGCAAAGAGATGCAAGATAAAGACAATGATTATCTCTTGAGGCTTAAACTCTAATTTTATTGAATTTACTCAGAATTTAGATGCCATCTTTGGCAGTGATCTCTCTTTTTTTATAAAAATGTTTTTAACCCCTGTATGTTCATCTTTTGTGCAACATTTTTCTCCATGTGCAAAAAAATGACAACATTTTTTCTAGGGTGTGCACAATTGCATTAGTGAGACTGCACTAGCATAGCTCAACACTAAACCCCCACCCCCCCCCCCCGCCCCATATTTTTATTTTATCAATAACCATTCATTTGTGCAGGCACCAGGGTTAGCACATGCTGGCTAACCCAAATACAAAGGCTGCCCAAAAAGTGTATACCAATGTATTCAACCAGGACATTACGAGGGGAACACAATATGTACAGTTTCCTGAGCTATGTGCAACTTAAAGCTCATATTTAAAGAACAAAACTGTGTAAAATTATAAATTTAGCATTTTTCAAGTTGAAGTTATTTATTAACAATGATGGTACATATTAATTTGACAAAGATGTGCTCTAAATTGAAGTCTTCTTTTATGTTAAAAAATGCCTACCCTGCTCTTTTGCTTTAAAATGGAAGTGAAGGGTAGAAGGGTCAAGATGTAAAATGTAATTGGCAATGATAGACTATTTGATGAGGCTTGAGTCATTATGTTTCAAAATGTTCCATTAAAACTGACAATTTTTAAAACTAATGAGGACTTTTTCTAAAACATGACACAAGTAGCTGTCTTCACGTTTACTTAAGATGTTAAGAATCTTGTTGCACTTTTTTGCTATTATGTAAGTGAAACAGCGACCCTGCGATTGTTTAAAAAGTTTACTAAAAAGTTTAATATATACAAAGATGTTTAAATTGATTGAATTCTTTGATTGGAAAAATTAGAGGAACATCAGAGTAAAAGAGTAGGAAGATGCATCTTCGGCAGATATTAGGAAAATAAGTTTAGACCTTTTCATTTTGACCAGTATTTAAAACAGATGCTCCTTTTTTGAGCACAGTCTGTAAGCAAGCTTGTGTTTAGTACAGCCGCTCACATTTTTAATTGGAAAAAGAACAGACAAAGAAGAATTTGCCCTCAATGCTTAGTAAATAAAAGGTTGTTGGCTTTTTCAGCATTGAATATTACACCCACACACTGTAAAATAGCTGAACTGGGAAGGTAGTTGTGCATGAGCTGTTTCATTGGTGAATAGTTTCAGGAAATGTCCAAGGGGTATGAGTCAGGAACTGTAGAGAAACAATAAGAAGCAGCATGCAAAATCATGCTCTCTCTCGCCTTATTTTTCTATCCATGGAGGAGGATGAGAAAACCACCTCGCTCGGTGGCCATATTTTGATAGACATGCTGCCTGTTTCTGACACTCCATGCAAAGGCCATGTGTTAGCCAAGACCAAGTCAGACAGAACATTAGACAGAGAGACACCTATGGATTGCTACATAGGTTGTAATGATATTTTTGACACTTATTTTACTTTATTATTTTGGGCATGTTACCTGTAGATAATTAAATGTGTAACATAACTCCTGCCTGTTCTTTTACTCTGTCTAATTGCTTCAGGTTACTGATGTAAAAGGGAAGGGGTGAGTAACTTCAGTATGGAATTTATGACATTTTGTTAAAGTCTATATAATAAAGAGCACAAAACAAACATTTGTAAAAACATGTTAGCCTTGTATCTTCTTGATAAACATTAACATTTTATTATAATTGTTGCTTGTAATAATGACAAGAATTTTTATTTTCTTTTATGGCATGTGCATTATGGATAAATATTTTTACATGTTTTATTAGTTTAAAAAAGTGTATTTTAAAGGAATTTTACTTATTTTTATATTTTACTGGTCAATGAACACTATGCCTACAGAATTTCATTTTGTTATTCAAACATGAACAAGTAACACCTGGAGTCAGCAGTTTAATTTTAAAAATATCACTTTATTACCAAATCTTTGGCTTCTATTGTGGATATAAAGTCTAAATACCCCTGCCAAAGTCATAGATTTTGCATAATAAAAAAAATGAAACCATGATAAATCCTGTCAGAACTAATTTCACCTTTTATTGCAAAATTGCAATCTATACAAAGAAGGTGAAAACAAATCAGAAATTGTTCAGTGAAAAATGAAAAAAAAAAATTCTACAAAAACATGGTTGCATTAGTGTGTATATCCCCTAAACTAATACTTAGTTGAAGCACCTCTGATTTTATTACAGCACTCAGTCTTTTGGGGCAAGAGTCTACCAGTCTGAAACATCTGGACTTATCCACTTCTCCTTGCAAAATATTTCCAGATGTGTCAAATTACAAGGGCCTCTCCTGTGTACAGCTCTCTTCAGAATGTTGCCTGTTCAAATCTTGTAAACACCAAACGTGACTCTACTTCGTTGGGTCCTTGAGCAAGGCCCTTAACCTGTATTGCTCTGTCCTGGGTATGACATTAATCTGCATCCAAAAAATACTAATTCTACAACCATAATTAGAGATAAATACAGTGGAACCTCGGTTCACGAACGCCTCGGTACACGTACAACTCGGTTTACGACCAAAAAGTTCGCCAAACTTTTGCCTCGGTTCACGACCACACACTCGGTATACGAACAAGACAGTTTCCTTTTCGGTTTGTGCGCGCTGATGATTTCCGCACGTGTTGCATTGTTCTCGGTCAGACATGAACTGCTGCAATGTAAGAGAGAGAGAGCAGGCAGGCTCGTGTGCTGACGAGAGAGAGAGAGAGAGAGAGAGAGAGAGAGAGAGAGAGAGCAGGCAGGCTCGTGTGCTGATGAGAGAGAGAGAGAGAGAGAGAGCAGGCAGGCTCGTGTGCTGATGAGAGAGAGAGAGAGAGAGAGAGAGCAGGCAGGCTTGTGTGCTGATGAGAGAGAGAGCAGGCAGGCTCGTGTGCTGATGAGAGAGAGAGAGAGCAGGCAGGCTCGTGTGCTGATAAGAGAGAGAGAGAGAGAGAGAGAGAGAGAGAGAGAGAGAGAGCAGGCAGGCTTGTGTGCTGATGAGAGAGAGAGAGAGAGCAGGCAGGCTCGTGTGCTGATGAGAGAGAGAGAGAGAGAGAGAGAGAGAGAGAGAGAGCAGGCAGGCTCGTGTGCTGATGAGAGAGAGAGAGCAGGCAGGCTCGTGTGCTGATGAGAGAGAGAGAGAGCAAGCAGGCAGGCTTGTGTGCTGATGAGAGAGAGAGAGAGAGAGAGAGCAGGCAGGCTCGTGTGCTGATGAGAGAGAGAGCAGGCAGGCTTGTGTGCTGATGAGAGAGAGAGAGCAGGCAGGCTCATGTGCTGATGAGAGAGAGAGAGAGAGAGAGAGAGAGCAGGCAGGCAGGCTCGTGTGCTGATGAGAGAGAGAGAGCAGGCAGGCTCGTGTGCTGATGAGAGAGAGAGAGAGCAGGCAGGCTCGCGTGCTGGAGAGAGAGAGAGAGAGAGCAGGCAGGCTCGCGTGCTGAGAGAGAGAGAGAGAGAGAGAGAGCAGGCAGGCTCGCGTGCTGGAGAGAGAGAGAGAGAGAGAGCAGGCAGGCTCGCGTGCTAGAGAGAGAGAGAGAGAGAGAGAGAGAGAGAGAGAGAGAGAGAGAGAGAGAGAGAGAGAGAGAGAGAGAGAGCAGGCAGGCAGGCTCGTGTACTAGAGAGAGAGAGAGAGAGAGCGCATGCAGCTGAGAGCGATCCTGTACGTGCAGCTGAGCAGGGAGCCTGGGTGTTTATCAGTGTTATTCAATGTTTTTACATTAGTTTACTATTACACTATGCATTCTATGGTGTAATTAACTATATTTGTGCTTAAAAATATTTTAAAAATATATTTACATACAGTTCTAACGGTCTGGAATGGATTAATTGTATTTACATACAATCCTATGGGGGAAATTGCTTCGGTTCACGACCAATTCGGTTTACGACCAGAGGTTTGGAACGAATTATGGTCGTGAACCGAGGTTCCACTGTATGGTCATTTTATACCATAATCATATCCACTTCAATTGGATCCAGATTATTAAGAAAAACACTTTTTTTCACCCTGATTAACCACCTTACTGCTTTTTAAGAAAACTTTCAATAGATGCTTCTGAATTCTTCTGTAAATTATTTCAGGAATAGTGGATCTAATGAATCTTTCTCATAAATATCAGATAATATTAATGAAATCCTTGAATAATAAGCATATTAACACTGTACAATAAACATCTTCACACACTTGTTTCAGCAAAATGCATATGAATATTACTGATACCCCAGGATTGCCAGCTGTTGCAGCCATTTATTCTATCACTCAATTAGTGTGCAGATTTTACTGGCACACTCTGCATGTTCCAATAACTAAAATATTAAAGAGCAATTGATTAACATTGCCTGAACTACAGTTACACCCACTGTCCTCACAGCACAGTGAGTCTTAGATATGTTTATTACCCTGGTATACAATGTAGACGTTGCTGCAGTGTACATAAGGGTGATGTAGTTGAATAATATAAGCCTGACCGTTACTGACAGTTATTTCAGTTATGCCATAGAGTGATATACTTCATTCGTTCCATTAGCCTACTTGCTTGTGTGGCCAAAAACGTTTGACCCGTAAAAAGTCAAGATTGAGAACATAACACTAGCATTATAACTTATTCCACTAAATGAATAACTTCTCTGCATTTTACTGATTTTAAGCATTTAAGCTTGTTTGCAGAATGCATTGATGAACAATTCAGTTTTGTATGATGAGAATCCACAAGTCAATTTTTATATTCTTCATTTCACCTGATCCATGGGAGTTGGCCATTGCATCAAGCTGAATGGAATTTATGGGTAACTGCTTGTCAGTGCCAAAATATACACTTAAGAATTCTTTAAACAATTTTTTAAATATCTTATTTACTTATTACTGGAGTTTGTCTGCATGCTGTTAACTCATTTTAACCTTCCCATTTTTACCATTTATTTGCATATTTTTAATTGTAATTACTTTAATTGGGAGTACAATTTCGTGTTATCTTCCTTTACACATCTTGCTGTGACTTATTATTTTAATTTTGGAAACTTATTTTTATATTTATTTTTCATTTTTTTCCAAGATGATTTAGATGGTTCTCCCCGTGTCTGCGTGGGTTTCCTCCGGGCGCTCCGGTTTCCTCCCACAGTCCAAAGACATGCAGGTTAGGTGGATTGGTGATTCTAAATTGGCCCTAGTGTGTGCTTGGTGTGTGGGTGTGTTTGTGTGTGTCCTGTGGTGGGTTGGCACCCTGCCCGGGATTGGTGCCCTGCCTTGTGCCCTGTGTTGGCTGGGATTGGCTCCGGCAGACCCCCGTGACCCTGTGTTTGGATTCAGCGGGTTGGAAAATGGATGGATGGATGGATGGATTTAGATGGTTCAATTTTTTTATTTTTTTTTAATTATACAGTGATCCCTCGCTATATCGCGCTTCGCCTTTCGCGGCTTCACTCTATCACGGATTTTATATGTAAGCATATTTAAATATATATCGCGGATTTTTTGCTGGTTCGCGGATTTCTGAGGACAATGGGTCTTTTAATTTCTGGTACATGCTTCCTCAGTTGGTTTGCCCAGTTGATTTCATACAAGGGACGCTATTGGCAGATGGCTGAGAAGCTACCCAACTTACTTTTCTCTTTCTCTCTCTTGCGCTTTCTCTGATCCTGACGTAGGGGGTGTGAGCAGGGGGGCTGTTCGCACACCTAGACGATAGGGACGCTCGTCTAAAAATGCTGAAAGATTATCTTCACGTGCTACCTTCTGTGCAGCTGCTTAGTGAAGCGACATGCTGCACAGTGCTTCGCATACTTAAAAGCTCGAAGGGCACGTATTGATTTTTGCATGTTTGTTTTTCTCTGTCTCTCTCTCTCTCTCTCCCTGCTCCTGACGGAGGGGGTGTGAGCTGCCGCCTTCAACAGCTTTGTACCAGCGGTGCTTCGCATACTTAAAAGCAAACAGCCCTATTGATTTGTTTGCTTTCTCTGTCTTTATGACAGTCTCTGCTCCTGACGCACACTCCTTTGAAGAGAAAGATATGTTTGCATTCTTTTAATTGTGAGACAGAACTGTCATCTCTGTCTTGTCATGAAGCACAGTTTAAACTTTTGAAAAAGAGACAAATGTTTGTTTGCAGTGTTTGAATAACGTTCCTGTCTCTCTACAACCTCCTGTGTTTCTGCGCAAATCTGTGACCCAAGCATGACAATATAAAAATAACCATATAAACATATGGTTTCTACTTCGCGGATTTTCTTATTTCGCGGGTGGCTCTGGAACGCAACCCCCGCGATGGAGGAGGGATTACTGTATTTAGATTTTTGGTTTAAATTGTATCTCTCTATTATAAAAAAAAATCTTGGGAGGGAGACTAGGGAGGCGAGACGTGATCTCAGAAGACAATTTGACGTCCCACAAGAGACACTTTAACGTCCCGCGAGACAAGGCAATGAGACAACATTTAAAAGAAGTTCACGGACATCTAACTAAGCAGTTGTTGGAATACCTTTGGCAGACAGACATCATGTGCCCCCAGCTCTTAAAACAATGACAAGCAGAACATACAGCTTGCACCTTAGCGTGTGTTCAGCCCAAACGCCCACCCAACCGCCCCCCCCCCCCCCCCCCCCCCCCCCCCATTCACAACACGAGCGGCACTGACGTGAAGTGGCAAAAGGAGAGCTGCTGTACAAGCTTTGAAATGATCAACGCAAAGCACGACAAGCAGAAAATTTAGCTCGCCAGGAGCAACAAGCCAGCAGATGACCCGACTGCAACTCGTTAGTGTGCATTCAAACCCCCCTTCACAACCCGAACGGCAGAGACATTAAGTGGCAAAAGGACAGCTGCTGAACAGGCTTATAAATTATCAACATGAAGCACAACAAACAAAACATGCAGCGAGCCAGAAGCGAGTCAGCAGCAGCAGAAAGACACCAGCTGATCCAACGGCATCTCCTCAGCATGCATTCAGCCACCCCCTTCACAACACATCCTTTGACAAAGATTTAACCACGCCCGGGACCGGAAATAAAGGACAAGTATTGTTTTTACAAAAGTTTTAAAGTAAAAGTGAAAATAATGCATATGTAACAATTCACATGAAAATAATCTCTTTAAATTGTATATCCAGTAAACCAAACCCAGGGGTGGGCGAGCAAAGCGAGCAGAGGGCAGAGCCCCCTAGTACTATTAAAATAAATCTTTGCATTCTTGCTTTTAAGAGTTCCATGTAATTTACATACATCCATTTTCATTTTCTAACCTACTTGGAGAACAACAGGGCTGCCTCGGTGCAGCTGAAGGTTGCAGAGGGGAGGACTCTGACTGCCAAATGTGCAGATGAACCAAATGTCAGTTCAGAGTACCAGGGCTTCTTGGAGTCACTGGAGGGGATCCTGGCAAGGGGCCCAGCTGGGGAGTCCATAGTTCTTCTGAGTGATTTCAACACCCTTGTGGATAATGATGGAGACACCTGAATAAGCATGACTGGGAGGAACGGCATTCCCTGATCTAAACCTGAGCAGTGTTTTGTTATTGGACTTCTGTGCTAGGCATGGTTTGTCCAAAAAAAATACCATGTTCGAACATAAGGTGGATCATAATAAACATACAATCAGATTTGTGGCCATATGTTCTGGACACACGGGAGAAGAGAGAGGCAGAGCTGTCAACTGATCACCACCTGGTGGTGAATTGGTTCAGATGGTATGGGAGGTGCCTGGAAAAACCAGAAAAGCCCAAGCAAGTAGTGAGGGTGGACGGGGAACAGAAAGTCTTCTGTCCAGAAGACTTTCAACTCCAACCTCGGAAAGAGCTCCTCCCACATCCCGGGGAGGCTGGGAACATAGAGTCCAAATAGGTGTTGTATAAAGCCTCCATTGTGGAGGTAGAATGAACAATTTGAGGAGCCCCTGAACCTAATGAATGTGCCTTCTGTGAAGGAGGCAGAGCCAGAAGTTAATGGGGGATCAATGCCCATTTCCCTGTGGGAGATTTTTCAGGTAGTTAAGCAAGTCCACAGTGTATGGTCATTGGGAGCTGTGCCTCTGGAGTGGGAGACTAGGGTGGTGGTCCCCATTTTTAAAAAGGGGGACAGGAGGTTATGCTCCAAGTATAGGGGGATCACACACTTCAGCCTTCCTGGAAAAGCTTATGTCAGGGTACTAGAAAGGAGACCTTGCCCAGTGAGGAGCAATGTGGATTCCATCCAGGCCAAGGAATGGTGGACCAGCTCTTAACCTTAATGAGGATTCTGGAGAGGGCCATGGGAGTATGCCCAAATGGTCTACATGTGTTTTATGGACTTACACAAGGTACATGACTGTGCTCCTCAAGTGATTCTGTGGTGGGTGCTGGGAGAGTATGTGCTTATTGTGATGATCACAGTGAGAGCTGTGTCCACATACTCAGGAAAACATCAGCACCATTTCCAGCAGTTGTGGGAATCTGCCAGGGCTGTGCTTTGTCTCCTATCCTGTTTGTGATTTTCATGTACAGGGTATCATGGTGCAGCCGGGGAGGGGGTCCAGTTCGGTGGCCTTAGTATCACATACTGCATTTTTTACATACACTGTCCTGTTAGATTCATCAGGCTGTGAACTCCCTGTGGATGTTTTACAGGCATGACCAGCTAGGATGAGACCGTGGGGAAGACCCACGGCTCGCTGGGAGGATTACATCTCCCAGATGGCCTGGAAACACATTGGGATCCAATCTTGGCAAGTGTGTCTGGGGAAAGGGACAAATTGGCCTCACTGCTAAGACCGTTGCCCCTGCAACTCAGCTTCAGTTAAGCAGTGGAAAATGAATGACTGAATGAATAACCTAATTGTTTAAAGCATCTTTATGTTTTGTTCAGTTAATGTACCTTATTTTATAGAGTGCATTGTGGTGATGCTGAAATACAGTAAGAGAACAGAACATGTCTAAGTCTGTTGGAGAGAAAGTTGTACCAAAGTATATATAGTCAAAACAATTATTTTTTTCCTACAAAAACATTTGAAAACTGAGTGGTGGCTGCCCAATCTCCACTTTACCCCAGACTCATCCCACCCATCCAGCCCAAAACACACACCTATCAATCTCACCTATCATCAAAACAAATGTGAGGAATCAATACTGCTTAGCACCAACCACATTGACTCATCACTTTTCTGGGTCCTTTCGCTTGCCTTCCAAGTTAGTGATAACTAAGATTCTGTCCTACAACTGCAAACAAGACACTTGCATTAATTCATCATTGGAGGTTTTACAGCAGCCGCAAACTGATGAACAGTGGAACTGCAGAACTGCTTCCTCTCAAATAAAACATGTTAGGAAGTTATGAAATACTAACTACAGACAGATCAAACCTCTTTCATTACAGGGATACCAGGCCCCACACCATGCCCAAAGAAGCCATTTAGAGCCAAAATGGGACTTATCAACCACAAGATGAAGCAATGATGCACGTCCTCACACTGACATCCTAACACTGAGTACTTTCAGCCAAATAATTGTTCAGCAGAATTGTGTCATGAAACGCTCCTGGGGCTCCTTTATAAGTAAGGCAATAAGTCTATATAATCCCTCACTGTGACTATAACTGCCACATTTTTTGTCATTTTTTATTTTCTTCCTTTTTAGCCATTCTGGCAACATCATAGTATTTATGAGTGTGTGTGTGTTTGTGTGGGTATATAATTTATTTATTTTACTATCTGTGCAATCCAAGTGGTCAGTGTAGACTTCACAGTTGAGGTTTGCAGTGTACCATGCAATGTATATGTCTCGGTTACATGCCATTTGGTATGGAATTCATATAAGCAGTGTTAATGTTTGTGATGTGCCATCTATGGAATGACAGAGACAAAGCAACCCGACGTACTGGCACTCAAACTTCAGTCCAAGAGGTAAGCACTACTACTCCGGAACCAGGAGGCTCAATTGCCGACTCTTCTGTCTCTTTTGTCATGCACAGCCCTGAGAAGAATCCCACAGCTGACCCCACCCTTTCCAGTCAAGAAGCTATAAAAGAAAGGTGCTCCCAGAAGGAGGCAAATCATTTGGGAGATTAACAAAATTGTACAGGGCAGATATGACATAAATAACCAAGGTACCACTCCCACAAAAAAAAAAGACTATTATTTCACAGAATATTTTATTTGCAAAGACATTGGCTGTCTCAATTGTACTTTCTGCACAAAGCTTGCGCAAGGTCAGTGACTAAAACAATACGGCACGTGATATTCTTGTAGTCAGCAGAGGACAGTGTTTGATCAATGTCACATACCTAACAAGTGAGACTGCTGATGGAAGTAACCATTGACCAAATGTGGTAAAGGATGGGCAAGTACAAAATTTTCATGAGTGGGTGACCAAAAGGATGAAGAGATACACTTCAAATATTTTTACATGTCTATCTTGCTCTTTGATGAGCTGTTACATCATTTTCAGCCCTTCATCCATCATTCTAACACCCAAGTAACCAGCTTCTCCTTGAAATCCACCACTTTGGAAATCCCAGCACACAAAAGCAGGTGAGTGTTGCAGCATCTAGCATCAAGAAGCAAGTGATCATTGCAGTAGCACTGGGTGCAAGACAAAACGCCAATGTGCTTTAACAGCCAGAAGATGTGATTACAGTGTTCTCTAGTGCTGTGTCTGCGACCCCACCTCTGCTTTTTAAAGCCGGCTTCTACAGGTATTTCACCCACCCACTCCTCAGGCAGCTCTTGACCACCTATGGAGCGTGTTCCCCTCAAGTCCCAACCTGAGTTAGTTACAGTATGTATAAACTAGAAGAAAATGATCAAATTTGGTTGTGCGTCTGATCAGTTTCATGAAGGTTCTTGATTTTAGGACTTTAATAACAAATGCTGGCCAGTGAAATGCAGTTTTTCAAAAAAAGAAGAATGAGTAATGCATAAGAAATGCCTTGTTTGTAATGCATTACATTTTATAACAAGTAACATACAGTGGAACCTCATTTATTGAACAACTCTCATTTCGAACAAATCGGTTAAAAAAAAATGCGGCAGTTTCCAAACAGAATCTCTGTTCCTGAACAGGCAAACTGGCAACCATGTGCTCCGTGGGCTGAGATGTACAGCGGAAAAGCATAAGTTACGCCGCAGTCTCTGCTCAATGCAGACTCCTGTTAGAATCAGCAGTACATTTTTCTTGATTTTCTTTGTGTTTTTTTGTTTTTTTTTTTAAATAAATTACTGTATTATTAAATAAGCCGCCATGAGGCTGAAGGGCATTGATAGCAGCAAAGCAAAACGAAAAGTTGTTAGAAACACGATAGACATGAAAAAAGAAATCATATCTCAACATATCTGAAACTGGCCGTCATGTCTTTGATCTTGCTATGCAGTTTCGTATGGTGAAATCAACAATTTGTACCATACTCAAAAATAAGGAGACGAACAAGGGAGCTGATTTTGTAAAAGAAGTGAAAGTTCTTATTAAACAAAGATCACAGTATATTGAAAAAGTGGAAATATTGGTGTTGATTTGAAAAAATGAGAAACAGCTGGTGATAGTGCTTTCAAGGCTATAATTTGTGAAAAAGCAAGGTGATTACATGATGACCTGTTAAAGAAAAGCCTTGGTATGAGTGTTGATACTGATGTGTTCAAAGCTAGTATACGGTGGTTCGAGAAATTTAAGAGGAGTAGTAGCATACATAATGTGGTTAGGCATGTGGAGGCTGCGAGTTAGAACTAAGAAGCTGCTGAGAAATATGTGCAAGAATTTATTGACTATATAAAGGCTGAGGGTTTTTTCCCCAACAACTGTTCTACTGTGATGAAACTGGCCAATTCTGAAAAAAAGGCCAAGGAGGACCTACAGTACATCACTGAGGAGGAAAAAGCACTGCCAGGACCCAAGTCAATGAAGGACAGGCTAACACTTTTGCTATGTGGAAATGCAAGTGGGGACTTCAAGGTTCAAGCCATTGCTTGTGCACCACTCTGAGAATCCGAGGGTGTTTAAGAAAAATAACATGATGAAAAGTACATTGTGTGTTATATGGAGGGCAAATAGTAAGGCTTGGATAACCAGGCAATTTTTTATTGAGTGGATCCATAAAGAAAAAACTTTGCTAATAAATTGGAGATTCCATAGAGCTGAATGTTAGAATTCCAAACTAACATTTGGAATGTTAATGTTTATGTTAAATCTGCAGTTAGTGTTAAATGCCTCGCAAGGGCCAAGATTTCTGACACAGAGGCCGCATTGGACCGTGTCGCTAACGATGAAGTACCTTATTGCTGCATGTCGGCACTAATGATATTTATTTACAGCAATCTGAGGTATTAAAGAGGAACTTCATCTCTCTATGCACCAAAGCTAAAAGAAAATGTTGGAATTTAATTGTGTCTGGCCCCTTACCAACATTATACAGAGGAGATGTGATTTATAGCAGATTGCATTCCCTTCACTGCTGGCTAGAAACCTGGTGTGCAAATAAAAGCATAGTATTTGTGAACAATTGGGATGATTTTTGGGAAAGGCCTGGATTTTTCAAAAGAGATGGTCTTCATCCTAACTGGAGGGGATCTTAAGTATCAAAATATGACAGCAAAACTGCCTGGCTGACTGATTAGAGCACCATTAATACAGTATCTATCTATCTATCTATCTATCTATCTATCTATCTATCTATCTATCTATCTATCTATCTATCTATCTATCTATCTATCTATCCAGGCAGCAGTCATGTGATCTTAAATCACAAGCTGTTGTTTATCCCACCTGTTACTACCCTGAAGCTGTTAACCATACTCCCTGTAGTGGGGTATCCAGTAAATTTTGTCTTGATGCAAACCTTAAGTTACTTGATAACCAAAAAATAAGGTGTATAATTAGACCAAGGGATAAAACTAGACCCTCCACTGGGGCATCTGTAATAGAAATTTACTTCAAATTAAAACAAAAAATATATCACCAGTTCAGAAAGAATCATGCAGTTTTAAATGCTGCTTATTGAACATTCGCTCTCTTGGCAGTAAAGCTGTTTTGGTAAATGATATTATATTAAGTACAAAATCTGATCTGTGTCTTCTCACTGAAACCTAGCTTATTAAATGTGACACTGTTCCCCTAGCTGAGGCGTCACCAGATGGATAATCGTTCCTTCATAAGTCTAGAGATTATGGTCGAGGAGGTGGCCTTGGAATAATTCATTGTAACAAATGCAAATCACGTCTAAAAATTTAGACGACTTTACATCCTTTGAGGGATTAATTTTAACAGATTCCAACACAATTATAGTGCTAGTCTACAGACCACCAGGTTCATATTCATTGTTCAAGACTGAATGTAGCAACATTTTATATGATTTGGTTATAAATCATGATAATTTAGAACTAATGGGGATTGATGTGGAAACTGACACTTTTAGCAAATGTTTTACTTATTTGTTAAATTCAGTAGGATTTTGTCAGATTGTCAAAGGTCCAACTCATAATCATAACCACACATTAGATTTAATTATAATTTACAAAGTTAAAATTCAAAATTTAAATATTACTCCATTAAATGAAGTTATTTCCAATCACTACTTAATTACATTTGATTTAGTCCTGCCCTTGCCAACGCACTCACAGATTAAAACAAAGACTGTGCGACATCTAGATTGTAATTCTGCTTCAAAATTTATAGATACTTTGAGTAAGTCAAGTGTAATTGTGGAAAACCATTTAGATCAGTTAACATCAAATGTAAATGTGGAAAACAATTTAGATCAGCTAACATTACATTATAATGTGACCTTGAGAGATGCTCTGGACACAGCACAAAAGTGATCAAAGCACATAGAAACTCTCTCTGGTTTAATGAAAAAACTCGAGCTCTTAAATTAGAGTGTCGAAAACTGGAAAGCAGAAGGAGAACAAAAAAGCTACATGTCTTTTAAATTGCATGGACAGAGTGTGTCAAAAAATATAAAAAAGCTCTCTTTAAAGCTCGCTCAGAATACTATTCTACAATAATAGATAGCAATAATAAAAATCCTCGGGTACTGTTTAGAACAGTTGCTAAATTAACAAATGGGAATTCAGATCTACAGTGCAAAATACCAACAGATATTTGCAGTACAGACTTTATGAACTTCTTCAATGAGAAAATTAAAAATAAGATCCCAGATCTCAGCATCACAGTACAAACACATACTAGCTTAGCAGACCCTGCCTCATATTGCATTCAGCACTTTAGTAACTTTAATCCTGTAACTGAGCAGGAAGTCTTAACTTTAATTTCTAAAATGAAACCCACTACTTGTTCCCTAGATCCAGTGCCAACAATACTAGTAATAATTACAATGGATGTTCTTGCAGCTCCTATTCTAAACATTATCAATAGTTCATTACTGCATGGCACAGTACCTGATGCACTAAAAGTGTCAGTCATTAAAAAATTACTTAAAAAGTCAAACCTAAACCCACACATACTAAATAATTATAGGCCTATTTCAAATGTACCCTTTCTTTCTAAAATACTAGAAAAAGTAGTCACCAATCAGCTGCAGTCACACCTTACACATTACAATTTATTTGAGAAATTCCAGTCTGGCTTCCGCACTGGTCATAGTACAGAAACGGCACTAATGCGGGTTGTAAACGACATTCTGATATCCTCTGATGAAGGAAACCCCACTGTAATTATGTTGTTAGACTTAAGTGCAGCATTTGACACCATTGACCATTCTATTTTACTGCACAGGCTAGAAAATGATGTTGGGCTTACAGGCACTGTGCTCGCTTGGTTTAGTTCTTATTTATCAAATCGATCCCAATATGTACAAAAATGTGCTGACAGTTCTCCATCATTATACACAGAAGTGAGATATAGTGTCCCACAGGGCTCAGTACTGGGACCTTTACTGTTTTTACTTTACATGCTTCCACTTGGATCTATCATTAGGAAACATGTTAATTTTCACTCGTATGCAGATGACACCCAGTTATACCTTTGATTTAGATCAAATGAAGTTTCTCCGATGTTGTCTTTAATTAATTGTGTTAGTGAATTAAAGGAGTGGATGGATGAGAACTACTTGTCTTTAAACACAGATAAAACAGAGATGTTAATTGTTGGAGGGAATGACGCTGATCAAAACAATATTTTGTCATCATTTAACTCAGTTGGAATCACTGTTAATTTTACTGAATCAGCTCGCAATCTAGGAATTATCTTTGACTCTAGCATGTCATTTAAAGCACAAATTACAAAGTTGTCCAAATCATTTTTCTTCCATCTTAAACATGTTGGGAAATTAAGGCGATTTCTAAATAAACAGGATTCTGAGAAATTAATTCATTAATTTATTTCTAGTAGGATTGACTACTGCAATGCGGTGTTCGCTGGATGTTCAAACTGTTCTTTATGCAGCCTCCAGTTAATCCAAAATGCTGCTGCAAGAATTATTACAAGAACAAGAAAATACGAACACATAACTCCAGTTCTTAAATCCTTACACTGGCTCCCGTTTAAGTTTAGGGCAGATTTCAAAATCCTCCTTTTAACATATAAAGCATTAAATGGCCAAGGTCTGGCTTACTAGTCTGAACTTATCATGACTTACAAACCAGAGCGCACATTAAGATCTCAAGATGCGGGTCTGCATATGATTCCATGGATTAATAAAATAACAGTGGGAGGTTGAGCTTTTAGTTACAGGACCCCTAAACTGTGGAATGATCTGCCAGCTACTATAAGAGATGCCCCTTCGGTCTCAGCTTTTAAATCCCGGCTGAAGACTCACTACTTCAGTTTAGCATATCCTGACTAGAGCTGCTGATTAACTGTGCAGACTGCATCTCTTTTGTTAGTCATTAGCACTAAAACATAACTAACATGATAGTTGGAATTTGTTACTAACCCTCACCTATTCTGTTTCTCTTCTTGGTACTCAAATGTGGCACTTGGTGCCACGGCCCACCTGCCAAGTTGTTTTGCCTGCCTAAGGTAAAGTCATTCCTGATGGAGGATCGCAGGGGTCCTTTCATTGGATTGGCTGGCCCAGCGCTGTTTCAGCTGTGGAATGGCCAAATGGGGAAGGCAGCGTGATGGCTGTGGTCTCCAGGACTCTAAACAAATCCAAATCATATTATGGGATATCATCTACTGTTAAATTCTGCTCCGTAATTGTAAAATTTTTATTTTTATACTTTATTGAGGATTTGTTCTGTTCTGTGTATTGTATTGACCCCCTTCTTTTTGACACCCACTGCACGCCCAGCCTACCTGGAAAGGGGTATCCTTTTGAACGGCCTTTCCAAGGTTTCTTCCATATTTTCCATACAAGTGTTTTTTTTGGGTGTTTTTCCTTGTCTTCTTAGAGAGTCAAGGTTGGGGGGCTGTCAAGAGGCAGGGCCTGTTAAAGCCCATTGCAGCACTTCTTGTGTGATTTTGGGCTACACAAAAATAAATTGTATTGTATTGTAAAATTCCTTCTTGTGATGGACAATGATCCTGCTCACCCTCCAGGATTGGAGGACAAGTTGATTGAGTAGCCCCTAAGGCCGAGTTTATACTTCACGAGATGCGTGCACCTGGAGACACTACTGCTATGCAAGCGCTGTACTGTTTATACTTGTGCGCATACTTTATGTAAATCTGGAGGATTCCACCAGGTGGCAGTGCAAGATTTCATAACAGTGACAAAACAATGCTCGTTTTCGCTGTACTGTGAATTGCCCAAAACATCCATTAAATTCAGGACACCTTGCTACAATATATGTGAAAAGGATGGATGTTTATTGATTACATGCATCAATCCAGGGTCATGCACATTCCAGCAAGCATCGGTTGTAAGGCAGAAACAATCCCTAGACGGGGCATCAGCTCATTGCAAGGTGAATACAAGCACACACATATACTAGTGTCATTTAAGCATCAGCAAATCCCCAAATCTATATTTCCTTGGAAGGAAACTGGAGCATACTCTGGAAACCCACCAGGAAAACATGCAAACTCCAGGCAGTGAATACCAAGGATGTGACTCCCTGTGAGGCAGCACTGCTACCGCTCCGCCACCATGCCACCCCCACGTGTGTAATTATTAACAGTATTATTTATTTAAATGAAGTTAACGATTTACCTGTAAAATGTAAAACATACTTTAACAAATTTCATCATGAAAGTGGTATAAGGATTCTAAATGTGCCGAGAGCTGGAATATCATAAATTTAATGTGTTGTGTGGCAATTGCTCCCTGCCACTGCTGTCACTGCAGAAAGAAGCCACAGAAGCACGTAGAGATTAACAGTTGTGTCAGTTTTAAGATGACGTTTACAACGGCCTACTTTAATTACAAAATAATCTATGAGATCAAAATTGAAATTTCAAGATTAAAGCCAAAATTTGCACTTTAATTTCAAAATAGATCTTTTCACTCTCTCCAATTTTTTTTTCTCTGTGGCTCAAATGCACTTCTGTACATTCTAATGCTGTTGTGAAGATGCAAAAAAAGAAAATATGGTATGTGAGACCTTGTATCGCGTCATTACAATGGGGAATATGCAACGCTTGAAAAGTACCATGAATACATTTGTATATCAGTATTTTGCTTCACCACATCAAACCTTTCATCAAACATCGAAGCACGCACATTGATCCTGTAGGATCTGCAATGCGGCTTGCTGTCATATGATGATAGTAAATAGAGACTCTGATAGCATGTTCCAACTTGAACACACTGTGCCCCCCGATTTTTTGCTGGTACTACAACTCATGCACACATTTCGTTAATTTCTGAGGACATGCTCAGAGAACATGTCAAATGAACGCTAGGAAAGTGTGGCAGTCATGATGCATGCACGTACACGTTTTGAGCGTGAAGTATAAACCGGCTCTAAAGGACAATGAACTCAGCCTGGAGGAAACTGTGCTCAGACTGTGTTGCAGACAGACATTGGAGGCTTTGAGGCTGAGTCATTTGCTGTTGTCGACGATACCTCTGGGCATTAGCATGGGCTTGGAAATTGAAAATGCTGATGTGGAGGAGTTAATGTTGGGCGGAGTGGTGGCTCTGAGGCTAAGGATCTGCGCTGGTATCCCAAAGGTTGCCGGTTCGAATCCCCGTCACTGCCAAAAGAGATCCTACTCTGCTGGGCCCTTGAGCAAGGCCCTTAACCTGTAATTGCTCCAGGGGGCGCTGTACAATGGCTGACCCTGCTCTCTGACCCCAAGGGGTATGCGAAAAAACTAACAAACACTGTTGTAAGTCGCTCTGGATAAGAGCGTCTGCTAAATGATGTAAATGTAAATGTAAATGTTAATGGAGGACCTCAGGAATGAGCTCACCATTGAAAAACTGGAACACCTTCAGAAGGAGCAGCAAAACACAGTGGTGGAGGAAATGTCTTCAGAGACAGTGGAAGGAAAGGAGGGAGGGAGGATGTTCCTAGTTCTTTGATCAACAAAATCAACAAAAATGGGTAAGGTGCAAAGTTTTGTGGGAAGACATCACCCTGACAAAGCTGTAGCCACATCATAAAACTTTTCAACGACAATGCCATGTCTCACTTCAGAAACATTTTAAAATACAGGCAAAAACAAATCACATTGGACAGGTTTTTTAGAGGGACAGAGGCTCAGTGAGTCAAATGGTGCTAAGAGACAGAGAAGAGAACAGAGCAAAAAAAAAAAAAACAGAAGGACAGTTACCTGATGTTTTTATGGAAGGGGACTTGACTTCCCTTCCAAACAATAACACCTCTCCCCTTCCCTTCCTCACCACCTTCCACTTACACCATCAACTCTCCTCCATATAGGTAAAGTGAAGTTATTTTTAAGTTAATTTTTTCGTCTATATTTGATCTATTTTTGTGTTTATTCGTTTTGTTTAAGATTTTATGCATTTTCATTGTTTTTGTATACGATTTTATGCATGTACTGTTATAAAGGTTTAAATAAGCAATAATCTGGGATTCTGGAATGAATCAATCCATTTTACATTAATTCTTATGGGAAAATGGTTTCAGTTTTCAAACAAATCGGTTTCTGAACAGCCTTTAGGAACGCATTATGTTCAAAAACCAATGTAACACTGTATTTAGTTACTTTTTTAGTAAGTAATGAGTAACATAGCATAATTAACGTTAAAAGTAAAATTTTCAAACACAGACATTATTAACAAGCGCTAGTCAAACATTACATTGTGAAATGTGGAAACAGTGATAGAAATATGACATTACTGCTTCACCCAGCTATTTTTAGACAGATAAATGTAAACAATTGCAACAACTATAGAAAATAATCACAGTCATCTCAAATAATCTCAGTCAAGCGATTATGTAGTAATTGTGACAGGCCTAATCACCAAGCAATGTAACTGACATTATTGAACACCGGTGCCCAGATAAGAATTGATGTCTTTGTTCTAAAGACAACTGTACAATAATAACTGAAAAAAAAACACAATTGCTCACACTCTTTGACTATATGGAAGCTTATCTCATTCTTTTGCCAAGATATTGCCTGTTGTCACTGGTATGATAAAAAATGTCTGCCCTTTAGTGGTCTAGTAAGAGAAAGATTGATCATGCGCACAGCATGCAATCAAGTGACAAAAACTAAACAAGGGCATATGTTTAGTTTTTATCAGGTTGAAGTTTAGTACATTTAGTAAGGATGTTTTAGTGTAGGCAGAGGGCTGTTGTAGGCACAGAGCTGTTATTCCTGCCTCACCGCACCAGGCTCTGCATGGATTTTGCACATTTTCGCCATGTAATTTATGGATTGATTGGCATCAGAGAGAGTCAGTAAGTTTACTCATTCAAAAATGTTGTCCTTCGGTTTTCTATTACTATATATCCTCAGCAACAGTGACTCAACATGCGTGAAAATGACAATAATTTGTTTGTGGAACTCAATCTGTTTCTTCGTGGCTGGGCTCTATCACATTCTGCCTTTTCCATTTTCTTTGTAATTTTTTTTTTTTTTTTAAACATGGTACAGATGACACATAACGAAAAGTGCGACATCCAATTAGCTTGGCTAGTTTAAAAAAAAATTATATTTTCTATTACAAATATACAGTGTTATCAGTTCAGATAAGATTTATTGTTATTTGTGCAAAGTACAAAGAAACTCTTATGTATGTTCTTCACCACCATCTGCCACTCAAATATGTAAAATAGCAACACAGAATGCAACAGGCAAAAAGTAGTCACTGTTTAGATCATGATTTAAACACACATCTCTCTATCGTTACACAGCATAGCAGAAAATAACCACTGAAGAAAGAGTACAGCTGAAGCAAAAGTAAGATAATAATCAGAATATATTGGTTAGCTTTGGGGGTGTGGTGTTGTTATAACTTCATCCACAATGCCTGCTGTATGCAAACAACCTAACAAGAAACTTCTCCTTACCTTGTGAAAATAGTATGAACAATCTGTGATAAGATTTATTATTTCCAGTTTACTTTTGTTGTCACAAACATACCCCAGAAATGCAGAAGGCATGTTTTCTTACATTTGCTACTTCAAAGTGGATGTATTTGGTTATTTTATTTTTTTAGGCTTTTCTTTCACATTCAGATACCGGTGCTCAGTAGCTCTATTATAAAACACATAAGTAGGCTAGCTATTTTTAAAATTTATAAAATATGCATCACCATTAATTATTTGAAATTATTTTTAAAAATATGAAACTTATTAATATCTCATCTATATAAATAAAGTTAAGAGATTCAGTCTGTCTGTATGCCTGAGCATCTCTCAAAAAATAACTCCACCGATTTACATCAAATTTGTTATGTATATTCAACTTGGTCCCTGTCACAGTACAGGCTACTTTTTCCTGCCCTCAGTCTCTGTATCTGCTTTGCTACGACAATAAACAAATTACAAGGTCAAACACTGAAAATACCAGGCACTGACTTAAGAACAGATTGCTTCGGTCATGTGTTACTTTATGTTGCTTGCACCCAAGTGATTTCAAGCTCGTCTCTACATACAGTGCATCAGGAAAGTATTCACAGCACATCACTTTTTCCACATTTTGTTATGTTACAGCCTTATTCCAAAATTGATTTAATTCATTTTTTTCCTCAGAAATTCTACACACAACACCCCATAATGACAACGTGAAAAAAGTTTACTTGAGGTTTTTGCAAATTTATTAAAAATAAAAAAACTAAGAAATCACATGTACATAAGTATTCACAGCCTTTCCCATGAAGCTCAAAATTGAGCTCAAGTGCATCCTGTTTCCCCTGATCATCCTTGAGGTGTTTCTGCAGCTTAATTTATTATATTTATTTATATTTATTAATAATTAATTATTCATTATTATTATAATTTGTGAATTTCCCCTTGGGATTAATAAAGTATCTATCTATCTATCTATCTATCTATCTATCTATCTATCTATCTATCTATCTATCTAATTGGAGTCCACCTGTGGTAAATTCAGTTGATTGGACATATACACTGCATAAAATACAGGTGCTGATCATAAAATTAGAATATCGTGACAAAGTTGATTTATTTCAGTAATTCCATTCAAAAAGTGAAACTTGTATATTAGATTCATTCATTACACACAGACTGATGTATTTCAAATGTTTATTTCTTTTAATGTTGATGATTATAACTGACAACTAATGAAAGTCCCAAATTCAGTATCTCGGAAAATTTGAATATCAATTAAGACCAATGCAAAAAAAGGATTTTTAGAAATGTTGTCCAACTGAAAGGTATGAACATGAAAAGTATGAGCATGTACAGCACTCAATATTTAGTTGGGGCTCCTTTGGCCTGGATTACTGCAGCAATGCGGCGTGGCATGGAGTCGATCAGTCTGTGGCACTGCTCAGGTGTTATGACAGCCCATGTTGCTCTGATAGTGGCCTTCAGCTCTTCTGAATTGTTGGGTCTGGCGTATTGAATCTTCCTCTTCACAATACCTCATAGATTTTCTATGGGGTTAAGGTCAGGCGAGTTTGCTGGCCAATCAAGAACAGGGATACCATGGTCCTTAAAACAGGTACTGGTAGCTTTGGCACTGTGTGCAGGTGCCAGGTCCTGTTGGAAAATGAAATCTGCATCTCCATAAAGTTCATCAGCAGCAGGAAGCATGAAGTGCTCTAAAACTTCCTGGTAGACAGCTGCATTGACCTTGGACCTCAGAAAACACAATGGACCAACACCAGCAGATGACATGGCACCCCAAACCATCACTGACTGTGGAAACTTTATACTGGACCTCACGCAAAGTGGATTCTGTGCCTCTCCTCTCTTCCTCCAGACTCTGGGACCTTGATTTCCAAAGGAAATGCAAAATTTACTTTCATCAGAGAACATAACTTTGGACCACTCAGCAGCAGTCCAAAGGCGAGACGCTTCTGACGCTGTCTCTTGTTCAAGAGTGGCTTGACACAAGGAATGCGACAGCTGAAACCCATGTCTTGCATACGTCTGTGCGTGGTGGTTCTTGAAGCACTGACTCCAGCTGCAGTCCACTCTTTGTGAATCTCCCCCACATTTTTGAATGGGTTTTGTTTCACAATCCTCTCCAGGGTGCGGTTATCCCTATTGCTTGTACACTTTTTTCTACCACATCTTGTCCTTCCCTTAGCCTCTCTATTAATGTGCTTGGACACAGAGCTCTGTGAACAGCCAGCCTCTTTAGCAATGACCTTTTGTGTCTTGCCCTCCTTGTGCAAGGTGTCAATGGTCGTCTTTTGGACAACTGTCAAGTCAGCAGTCTTCCCCATGATTGTGTAGCCTACAGAACTAGACTGAGAGACCATTTAAAGGCTTTTGCAGGTGTTTTGAGTTAATTAGCTGATTAGAGTGTGGCACCAGGTGTCTTCAATATTGAACCTTTTCACAATACAGGTACTCGTCAACATACGACCTATGCAAGTTACGACTGTTCGACTTTACGACGCGTTTGACTGTTTCCCCTGCCAGCTGTTGGCAGCGCCAGTTTCCCGCACTCTCAAGTCTCGCTACGCAGCAGTAAAAATATACGCAGCAGTGTTGCCCCACGTGTGTTTGTGTCTTGTTGTTTTGGCAATTTTCGATAATAATATAACCCTAACATATAACCCTATAATATTAACACTAATAGCAGCTTTCTACTCAAAACGGCAAACTTGAGAAGCTGCCAGCATCAAACCCAGAAGCTCTTGATTGGGCAGTTCTTAGGATTGCACTACGCAAGCAGTCGCATCAACTGCTTACCGCAACCTGCTTTCTTTTTTCTTCTTGAATAAAAGCGCACTTGTTCTGTTATACTTGTACTTGTGAAAGTGTTTATTTGATATTTGGACTTCAGGCTTCACACCAGTCATTCTCAGTCACACACACCACTCACATCCACATCCACAGTTATCCCAGTCTCGTTCGTGCACAAGTTTTATATACAATCATCACATTCAAATGTTAACAGTTCCCACACACAACTGCTGACTCCCAATCAAGAGCTTCTGGGTTCGATGCTAGCAGCTTCTCGAGTTTACCGCTTTGAGTAGAGAGCTGCTGTTATTGTTAATATTATACAATAAAAACATACATTTGATTTACGTCTGTAACAACCGCTGTAAATTTATAGTGCTTGTCAAAGTTAGCGTTCACACTCGCCCCGATATGACACTGCTCTTTTCAAATAAAGACGCGCTATAACAGAGGTGAACTCAGATCAGAGAAAACAGAAGCCCTCCCCGCAAGAAATGTCGACTCACAGTGTATGAATGGCGTATGGAAGAAGTGTGTTAAGCGTTATGTAAATACTTTTGCTGGATTTAACAGTGAACAAGAACTTGATGAGATTCGTGAAGAAATAGTGAAACTGTCAAAAGACCTTTCATTGGAATGTGAAATGGAAGATGTCGAGGAGTTGCTAGACCGGGAATCAGGTGAACTTATGAATAAAGAGCTGATAGAATTGGAAGAAGAAAGAGTGGCGGAAGGAGAAACAAGAGAATTGGAGTAAGACGAAGAGGAGGAGGTGCCACAAACAATGTTCACCACAAAGGGATTGTCAGAAGATTTATCTCTACTGAATAAACTCCTCGCTCATTTTGAAAAAATGGACCCAAATATTGAACGATTTGCGAGGATTGAACGGATGGCACGCAACACATTTCGTCCTTATTGCGAAATTTATGAAGAGAAAAAAAAACAAACAATTCAGACGAAGCTCACTATGTTTATGAAAAGAGCAACTCCTCCCATCACCCCGTCCGCAGCCTCGCCTGATCTGATGAAGGCGATATCGACAACCCGCAGCCAAGCACCAGTGGTGCCAGGAATTAAATGTACAGTACAGTATTTCTTGTTTTGTACGTTTTCCACATATTAAACAAATTGTACTGTAGTATGCTGTGTTTGTCTTAGAACGTAAGAAAATGTTGATAAAATATTACTTTAAGATGATTACAATATTATTACCCAGTCTAATATTCTTACCTTAAATTAACATAGGCCGACTTACGTCCAGATCGACTTACAACCAGTCAGTCGGAACCAATCGCGGTCGTAAGTCGACAAGTACCTGTATTCTAATTTTCCGAGATACTGAATTTGGGACTTTCATTAGTTGTCAGTTATAATCATCAACATTAAAAGAAATAAACATTTGAAATACATCAGTCTGTGTGTAATGAATGAATCTAATATACAAGTTTCACTTTTTTGAATGGAATTACTGAAATAAATCAACTTTGTCATGATATTCTAATTTTATGACCAGCACCTGTACATACAAATACAAACAAAAACTTGATTACAAAGAAGCAATCACCTCACATCTGACGTTTAATTACCTCAGATGACTTTTATATAATTAACAGCATATTTATTATCTCAATTTAACTGTAATGCTTCTGTTAATACCAAGTTGCATTTTAAAGTGAAATAAGTAATTAATTATAAATTAAATCAAATGCTGCTTATTCTTATTCTATAGTTTAGAAGTACTGTAGTTAGGTAACTCAGCAAGTTATAAATAAAGATACCTGTCAAAAACATTAGGTATACTTTGGAAAAGATAAATCCTACACAAGTAAAATGTTTCTATATCCAGCCAATAAATTCTGTTTTCCTTATAATGAGATTCATTTACTTATAATGAAATTTGTATTCAAGATTATTTATCTTACTTTCAAAAAAATCCTGTCAAGTATATTTTGCTCAACCCACTGGCAATTTGTTTTTTGCTACATAAATTCAAAGCAATTCCACTTCCAGTTTTTTTCCTAGTTTCTGCATATGCATTTTTGCAGTGTACTTTACTATCCCTATGAAATTTTACAAACTGAAACACCTTAAACATATTTTACATTGTTTTTTCCTCATAAGTTTCTTTTGTGTTGCATGAATTACTTCTATTCATATAAACTCCTTATACTTTGCATACAATTTATCTTTCTGTTTCAGTGAGGCAGAACAAAACATCTATTTTATACTTCTGATAATAAATGAAGTGTATTAAAATGTAAAACGTACAGTTTATTTCTATTATTATTAACTACTAAAGGAAAGACTACGGGTAATTTGACAATGACATTTTAGAACTGACAACAGTTAGAGTAGCAACATATTCTTTTCTATTTTATAAGCATAATATCCCATAGTCATTTTTTATAGCATAGTCTTCAGGAAGGGGCTCAATTTATCAGTACAATCAGGAGATGCTATTTACTAGCACAACCATGAAAACAGCAATAAACCACAAACTAAAAGGCGAATCCTTCTTCAATTGCCAATCCCTTGTGATGTGAGGGATTTTTTTTACAGGAAACACTATAAAGATATGATGTTGTCTTAGTGTTCCGCTGGTAAAACTGTCTAGCAGGTCGGCTCGCTTTTCGATCACTAAAGTTCACACTTCTCTAATGACTACAAGATGCCAAAGACAAAACCATATTTTAAATACTGACGAGAGTCACGTTTGTACTTGGTGGTTGTTTTCATTCATATCGCTCATCAGTGATGGGCCGTGATGGAGAGAAAAAGGCGGTGCTCCCTTCTCATTTGATGTACCTGTATTATGGATTATGGAATGGGGCTGCTGAAGCTCACAACGGCGCTTTACCGTACGATATATTTGGAAGGGGGCGTGGTTATCAACTCTCCGTGCCTCGGTGTTGCGACGAAACACTCAAACTACCAAACAGCAACATACAGACCCCGGAATGATAAGCGCCTCCACCACAATACAACTAAATACGGAACGTCTCTCAGCTGCGAGCGTTTCCACCCCTCAGTTCAGCGGCTTTGGGTAAAACCTGACAGATACGAACCCCGCTTTTGTTAACAGTGGGCCCATTTGACACTCTCTATCCCATTTTCTGTACAAATGTTTTCATTCAGGAGTGCACATTGTCACGTTGAACATAACCTTTTAATCACTACTATAGAGTAACAAAGTCTCGCGTCTCCACAAAACACAAACGTACCTTCCGGCTTCATGACTGCCGCCATTTTCTACAGGAGAAACCCCTGTGCGCAGCGCAGCGCCATGACGTCACGACGCCTCGACGAATGGGAGGAGTGCTACCGTGGGAAAGAAACGGTAAGCGAGTAAAAGGGAGGGGGCGGAGTCTAGCATGCCGGTCAAGAGTAATACGAACTGTCACGGTATTCTGCCATTTTTTGCCACCCTATCATATTTGGCTACCCGGGTGTCAAAAGGAATGGTTGAAAGATCACGCTTCCTGTAAGTTTGTCTTGTCTTCATTGATATTGTGACAATGTGTAGGATCTTAAATAAAAATTTGGAAAAAAAGGTTTGCAGTGTGTGTGTTTGGAAATATCACTGGTAAAAGACAAATTAAACTGATAGTTGGGACTAATCATCATTTGAAAACTTTCTCATTAAGTATGTCAGCAGTTATAAATTGGATGTATGTCAAGTTAGATTGTTACATTCATTCCGAGTCTGAAATAAAAAAATGTAACAACCAAGTAAAATTCAGAATCTGCTTTTTTATTATTTATTTTGTGTGTGTGTGTGTTCATAAGAATTACTTGCTTTGAAATCACTTCAGCTTTTTTGTGGGACACCTTCTGACTCACTGGTTAGGGTAAACACCAACATATGAAATATTCACTGTACCTAGATGACTAGTTATGCAAGACATCAAGCTTTTTTGGGGTTCTCTCCCATTTTTGGTCTTCTAGACCCCTCATTTTCACACTATATTTTGTTCAGTAAATTACACCCTTTATAATAAACAGTACACCAATAGGTGTCATTAGCAAAAATGATCCAAAGGACATGAAACTGTGCAGGCCACATCAATCGACATCAAGTATTAACCATCTAATGTAATACAAGGTGTGAAAGTTACTCCTTTTCAAAAAATGTTGAAAAAATGGGTATCATTAATACATGCTCTTGGCATGTCGTTTTATATTTCAAGACTGCAGATCATGAATATGGCAATATTTTTGATATTTGATTCTTTACCGGTCTCTAAGAACCACTCACAGAAGGTTAAATGTGACAATTTTCAAACATAAGTATGAGGAGTATCATTTCAGACTATTTCAAGGTCAGTAATTACACATATGATATTATTTTTTACTTTTGATCCTTTAGTAGGGATCTAGCTCTCTATGCACCTCTATCAGAAGGTGGAAAATGACAACATTCTACTACAATTGAGAATACTTACACTAAACAGCAAAATTGATCCACATATTTTAAAATTTCATATATTTGACATAGCTTTTCTAGTTTTTTTTTGTACTTCTAACTAAAAATGTAAATCATTACATTTCTTATTAACACCCCTAATTAGGGTGGCTTATGTTAATTCAGACTTGTTATTTATTTGCTTGGTGTTTTTTTTTTTGCATCGTTTCTTTGCATTTTTCCAGATGAGGTGTGATGAGGTGTACATGAGGTGGTAGATTCTGATATATCTGATTGCCCATTATATTTTTACAACCATGGCCTTCACAGGTTTGGTCTGGGACACAAAGACTTAACTGCCCACTGTATATATAACTGACTGAAAAAATGTAGCAGATTTTAATAACTATCAGCATTACTTGGGCCTCAGATTAACATTTACAGAGAATGTATAATTGTTTGTATTTTCACTTTAAATGCTTAAATCTTTTTTGTTGTTTTCCAAAAATGTGCCTTTTTGCTGTGGATTCTGCTCCCCTAATTGCATCCTAATATAATGATAACTGACAAGTAGTGAAGGTGACACAGGGCAAACATCACTAAATGCTGAAAGGTTGCACTTACTTCAGTGTCAGATGAGGTCATCAGTACCTAATGGCTTAAATAACTAGATCTCCTGGATTTGGGGAAATTAAAACATGATGACAATGATGAAAATCCTTTCAATTCAGGATAAAAACAATAAATTATCTCAATGCAACACATTTATGATTACTAAATACCAATAAAAATTTTGCAAACCCAGTTTTTAATGTTTGGATTGAAACTAAAACACAGAAATTGGGAGATAAAATCTTATTTTATTAAAGCAGGTGCTCAATTAAAAGTAGAATAGGTTGGAGCAAAAACCTGCACCCACAAGGAGCAACCCCATACCACCAACCCCTCTCTTTGCAGCCACAAGGAGCAAAGCCCCCGGAGGACTGAACTTGAGAATCCCTGTCTAAACATATAAACACAAAAAAGTATAAGTTAAGTTTTGCACACAAACATTTCATTTCTTATTTAAGGTTTTTAGCACTTTTAAAGAACAAAAAGGAAAAATGACCCACAAATGCAAAAACATAATTAGATAAAGAACCAATGCATAAATCACAAGTATAAAATGGGGATCAAAGGGCAGAATTTGATAATATCTTCAGCTTAGCAAACTTTTCTTCCAGTAGTTTTGCTGATATGTAAATCAAAACTGGTATATCCAGTAAATTCCTATAATTGAATATACTAGGAATATAAGAAATAAGCATTAACCCATGGCAAAATAGAAAGAAAATATTGCAAACACACAAATTATTCTGTAATTACAACAAAATTAGATGATATAAAAAATGTATAGAAAATTCTATAGAATACGCTAGTAGAAAAAAGTGGAACAATATAAATAATGTTGCAACCAGATGCAAAACAATGTGAATATTTTGCAAACACAATATAAACAACTGGAAATGATCAAGATAGTAACTTGCATGTTAATACTCACGTGTCACCTTTATCCAAGGTGACATACAAGATCTGAGATACAACTGGTTACATTTCATTTGTTTTTTCCAATTAGAGCATAGGCAGGTGAATGATTTGCACTTGGACACACAGTACCGGTAGCAAGACTTGAACCCATAGTCTAAGGGTTTCAAGTATAAAGCCTTAACTACTACAACACACTGTGGAAAATATTTTGCAAAATAAAAAATAGCAGGAAAATGCACTAGATATGCTACACCTTTTCCTAAAATTCCACTACAAGGCCAAGGGAGAAGCCCTTGGGGATTGGAGGAGAGGAGGCTACTTCCCAGACTTAACCTTACTCAAAGCCTACAGGGCCAGGAGAACCTGGATGACGAGGGTCAGTGACTCCATAGCCAGGACCAAATCCCAGCAGCAAGTATGGAAGATGAAGGCCATATGACTCTTTGACCAGGGCTAAACCCCATCGGGGAGCCTGGATGATGAGGGCTGGTGACTTTGTGCCCAGAGCTGTACCACAGCTCAAAACCCACAAGGCCAAAGGGGAGGCTGGAGAGCCAATAAGCTGATAACTCTAAGGACCCTATCCACTATCTGCACCCAGATATGGCCCACATAATAACAGCACACAAGGCCAAGAGAGAATCCCCTAAAGCTTACAGGCAAGGAAGCTGCTTCCCAGAACCTAACCCCAACTCATAGCGTACAGGGCCAGTGGAGCCTGGGGGACAAGGATCAAGCATCACGTCCCCAGGGCTTAACCCAACTCCAAAGTGCACAAGGCCACAGGGGAGGCTGGAGAAAGACAGCAAACAAGCCAATAGCTCTAAGGACCCTATCCACCATCTGCAACTAGATATGGGCCATACAATAATACCAAAAACTTCTGTTGGGATAAGGGGCAACAGCTCCTAGTTTGGATGGGCAGCTCTTTCTCCCTTCAAAGGGAATCTCCTGTGAATTCCACAGTGACTATGGGGACGGAGTTTATCTCAAAAAAATCCTAAAATAAATGCCATAGGTATAAAATACATCTATGTAAGTGCACTGCACAGTCAAATCAGAAAATGGGGAACTAATGGGAAATAGAGACATGGGATTATTTGATGAGAAGGAGAATGTGACAGAACAACAGGGGTGATGGGAAATGAGAGGCACTGATTTGTCTGCTTCTGCTACTGTATTACTGTCATTAGTCTGGGATAGTCTTCAGCTGCACTGCGACCCTACCCTAATTAACAGAGTTAGAAAAAAGGGTGGAACGCTGCTAGTAAGTTTTATACACTTTTGCAATTGGTCTGTAATTCAAAGTATAAGGACTAAATATATAATTTACGAAATTATAACATAACATTCTCAAACCCAATTAATCCAGTTTAGGGTTATAGAGCACTGACAATATTGGGTACAAGGCAAGAAACATTCTCAGATGGGGCATTAGTATATTGTAAGGTCCATACACACTCATAGGGCAATTTGGGACCACCAGGTAATCTTAACTACATCTAAACTGGTGACAGAAAACAGAAAAACCTATGCAGAAATGTGGAGAACATGCAGACTCCACATGGACAACATCCAGGTGCACGATTTGAATCCAGGACATTGGGACAGTGAAGTGATAATTCTACCCACTCCACTAATTTATTAATAACTTCTAATAATAATGATATATTTGTTATTATTAGAATACTTATATATTATCTGAATTATTTTAGATGTATTAGAAATATACAAGCTATATACATTCAAGAGACATTAAATATGGGGGGGGGGTGGGGCATGAGTTGTATTAATTATCACAGCTACAGAAAAAGATTTTTGCATTTCTGGTAGTGGTTTTTATTTTTGTTTAATAAATTATTTTCCCATTATGTAAGCATAACTACAGTATATATACATTTTTAATTAACAACATTGCTTCTGAAGGGCAGCAAGACACAAAGGAAAGCAATAGTGTAAAGTAGTGCATGCACACAAACAGTCTCCTCACTTCTGATATTTTTTTTCCAAATTTGTACCAAAGAATAATAAACTACATATATTTTGTTTTATTGGACTTGTGCCATATATTTTATCCATTTCTTAAACAAAGCTGATGTGAAGTGCTAACTAGCGGTAAAGAGGTCTTGAGGAACAAAAAGTGCCACCAAGGTGGAGAATGGCAGTGGAACATCCCAAAAGAAACCAGGTGAGACTGGCACATACTGACCATGAATGAGAGCACATTTTCATGCTGTAGTTTGAGAAAGAAGGTGCCACTAGAGGGAGACAGTAGCTGGTCAATGTGAGTGGTGCCATTTACTTGAAAACCTTGCACATGTGTGAAATGAGAAGTCAAGCAAAATAATACCTTTTATTTGATATCTAATAAGATCACAATATCCAAGCTTTCGAGGCAACTCAGGCCCCTTCTTCAAGCAAGGTTGCCTGAAGAAGGGGTGTGGAGTTGCCTCGAAAGCTTGCATATTTTGATCTTTATAGTTAGGCAAAAAAAAGGTGTCATTTTACTTGACTTCTCATTAAATTTATAATGGTTAACGTGGTACAATATGGTGCAATACCCTACTACTATAGGCACGTGTGGGAAAGAGAATTTAGTGGCCTATGGAGAAGATGAAGGGATTTCCTCCTGACTATAGCCCCTGCTATAAGCAGAGGGAAAGCTGATCAATATATGCCAAAGGTGCATGCCTTTCCATGAGCACAGAGCTGATCCTTATGGAGGGAGGGATCAGTTTCCTCATTTAGAGAAAGAGGGGCTATGAAGTTCTTATAGGAGGTCATATGGCCTCAACACTACTGGGTGTCACTGTAGGGTTCCTAGTGGGTAGAGCTAAGATCATGTTGCTCATTTACGCAGTAAGGCCAAGGTCAAGCAAGTGATATGCACATTCCTACCCAGGTAATATCAAGGAGTATGGTTTCTGAAAGGGATGAATAGGACTGAGTCGCCTCTTTGAGAAATAAAGTCAGGAAATTTGTATGCTACCATAAAAGATCAATCCTTAAAGACTATGAGAGATTGGGGGGGGGGGGGGGGGGGGGGGTTGGGGTGCAGACATTGGAGTTGATTCATAGGGGTGTCCCAGCTCAGCATTCCTGAGCCTATGAAAAGATAAGAGTGAAAGAAAGAGACACATGAGGAGAGAAGGGTGAGTATTTGGGGACTTCCGGAGAGTGAGCAAAGTGCTAAATCTGATACACAAGAGGCAAAGAAAATTACAAACACTAGCCATCTTTTGGTTTTTTATTTAATCATTGCCCTATTTAATTAATATTTTCTTTGTTTCATTCTTTCCTTGTGTGCCTTATTTAAAAATAATTAAATGCAACTGGATTCAAATTCTGCACATGGGTGCTATCCACATATCCTCCCAATGACTGCACAGGCTTTTCTCCATATCCTGATTTTCTCTCCCATCCCCTAAGACCTGTTAGGTTACCTGTCGATTCTAAACTGGAGCTACAGTATGTGAGTGTAGGCATGTACATGAGTGTGCAATGCAATTATCAGGCACCTTCTATAATTCTGGTTTCTGCCTTGCACCCAAAGCTGCTGGGATAGGCCCTGTATATCCCCATGACTGCAAACTGAAATCAGTGGGTCTGAGAATGTTATGTAACTATATATTACTATTTGTATACATTTTGGGTATGCAGTTACATACGGTCATATATTTCTGTCTGTTAAATTAAATACTGATGTTGAAAAGCTTCAGATGTAAGTAACAATGTGCTTTTGTCACAAATGCCAAACATACCTGTCATTGCTGCCTGTGCCTTACCATCTGAACTTAATCGTCAGACTGTAGAGGTGAAGTAGAATATTAAACTGTAAAATGATAGAAAACACCATCTATTAAATAATGTTAGATTCTTTCGAATGTAGAGTGTCAGACGTCATTGCCAGTAAACCTAACACTCATCATTCCACACTTACGGTCTCATGGGAGTGGAACCCTTCATACTAAACCTAGAATAGCAGTATCCAAATACAAAAGACGGAAAACTCACTGATTTTATTAACCTCTGAAGTTTGACACTGACATTATGAGCCTTTTGTACTTTAACCCATTGTGGTACTTGGAGTAATTTATTATGCTCCAGACCCCTGCTCAGGATTAAGCATGCCTACAAAATGGTATGTATGGTTTGAAGCAATTTATTGCAATTTCTTGTACAAGTTATATTGTTATAAATTTAATTCCTGTTATTTATTACCCATGTGATACTCTGTACATTTTTATCATTTACTAATCATTAATTATTAATGTACTTGCATGTCCAAGTAACATGTAGTCTGTCGCCACCACAGGATGCCATTATAAACAAGAATGTTTTAAAATGCAGAACTCCATAAAACCACAAACCAGCTTGCGTAATGTGCTCCTTACTTGTATGATATGCATGAAATTTGTTTCCAGGCAGTTTTGAATTGTTTTGTGTGAAGTCACTCACTACTTAAACAAACATAAACCAAAACAGATAAGCAAGTATGAGCCCAAAAAGTTTATCAATAAAATTTCTCAATAAGTGAGATATCCACTGAGTGGATGAAAAAATAAACATTGTTTTATACATTAAGAATAGTGTACACTAGCCTGAAACACTTTATAAATAAAAACAAAAGTAACAGAAATGTGCAAGTAATTGAAGCTGAAATAATAATTAGTATTGAAAATGCGAACCAATCTTAAAACAAGGACAATTACAAAGTATGTAACATTGTTAACATCAAGGAGAACACTGGTTATAGGCATTTGTTACATTCAATTGCTTAATGAGACACTTTGCTTGATTTCTTGTTTATGCAATTACATACTCAGTTAGCAATATTCTAATTAAATTGTAACTTTACATTTACTAGGATTGTAAATGAATGTTATGACACTTAAATTCACTATATTATGAAGTGCAAAACAATACTGCAATGTTATTCAGAATCCTCAAACTGGGTATATGTCTGATAAACAAGTTTTATAAATGGTGAAATAATAAACAAATTAGCCTCTCATTAATAAACTGCTCAAATAATTAAAGGAACACTTTGAAAACACAAGAAAGTCAAAGAAAGCCTGGAATACTAGCTTAGAAGAATGCTTATGCCTAATAGAATAAATAAGGTTAAAGGCTAAATCTTAACAAAAACAGTCTGTTTCTAAACAAAAACAGAAAGAAAACATGCACATTGACAAAAAGTGTTAGGTACAAAAATTGGTGTTAGAACAAGATTTGTAAACATTGTTCAATCTTATACAACACAAGGCCCACTCTTTAAGAAAATATTAATTCAAACTGAAATTGTGCAAAGTAACCATGACTTGAGCTGATCCAAACACTGGGCCTACACAAGTGAAAAGAGAAAAGAGTGTAACAGGCAATCCCTGCCAAATTGTGACATATGCAACCAATAAAATGACTGATAGGTATTAAGCATGAAAATATCAATGTTTCTATATAGTGGAGAAAAGGCTAATGAGCAAGTATAGGAGCAGATTTTATGTTTTATATTGTTCTTTACAATAGTACTTAGTAATTATTTTATTTAAGTGTAATTTTGGAACAGATGTGTTCTTTCAAGTGTCATGCATTATATCATAAAGCATGTATTAAAAATATTTCAAAATTTGTAAGAGTCACAGATATATGAGTATATCTTTAACCAAATCTTTAAGTTCCCTTCACACCCTTGCATGATCACAGATGGTATCAAAAATTTATTGTTACACAGTGTCAAATAAAATGGAAGACAATTTCATGGTCTTAGTTTTGTGCTTACTGCATAAAGTGATACTAAACCAAGTGATTAACTACTGCTCAACAATGAACCCAAAATTTAATTTTGAGAATGCCAGTTTCTTGAGACCTGAGGAAAGACAATTTACTTGCCTTATTGAACAGAACAAGTTGCAACTGTGCTAACACAAATAACAAAGGTTCTATAATAACCAAATATAACCTAAAATAACCAACCAGTTATTTCAAGCAGTAACAGACATTCACAACTACAGTAATGGTTCGGGTATATTTTTATTTCAATTTAATGGTACCTTCATAACAAAGTATCAATTTATATCAAAGCAAGAAATTTTCTGTATGATTTCAAAGTTTTGAATACCAGTGTACACATTTTATTAAAAATGCTATTCAAACGAGATAGACTTCACAGCAAACAAGACAAAAATAATATCTGAAGCTTCCCTTTCAGAAACAAGTTTGTTATAGCAACAGTGTTTAAAACAATGAGTACAACTGAGTCTACCAACATAGTAATGTTTATTTCAAAAATATTTATTCTTAAGAAGTACATATTATTAGGCCAAATACAAATGTCTAATGTAAATATACTATACTTTTATTTCTGAGAATACTTATGTCAACAGAATGTAAAAATGAACAGTATATGAATACATAACGCATGCTATATTCACAATTAAATGCATTTCAGTTGTATTTTAGAGCAATAATAAAAGATAACACATTCATATAAAATGATTTTTGCAAATAAGTATAAATCAAGTAATTCATTAATATAAGGCACATATAGCAAAATATTGTGAACCTTAGGAAAGAACATAAAATATAGAATGAGATTCTGAAAATAAGAACATGCCCTGTTGTAGCTGTAACATTTGATATTTTACTCTAATTTGCATTAAGCTGATAAGAAACATTTCAGCCTGAATATTTTTGACAATTACATTGTTAACGTTTTAACTGAACAGACTTGCAAAAATACTGCTAATATTTTGGTGGAGCACATTTTTTCTACTGGTAGGTCTTCAGAGCCTGTATGTGGGTTTTCTTTTCCGCCTATATGAATTGTAATGTGGAACAGAAACCACAGTGAGATCAAAAATAGGAATGGAGAACATACAGTATAGCGTCATCTTTCCGTCAGTTTTTATGTTTAAAAAGGAGACCATGAGGACACTGGGTTTTCTTCATGAAATTTGAAGGACTCTTCTTCATCCGGAACCTAGATATTACATAAAGTTAAACAAAATATGTTTTTCTTTAATTTTTATTGAAAGAGTGAAAGGAATACATTATATGCACTGTACATTTAAGAGAAAAGTAAGTGAATTATGTTAAAACTAGCCGGGTTTTTTTTAACATTTTATTGAATTTATTAAAAGCATGTAACATTCCATATGAGCAAGTCAAACATTACAAAACTAAGTTCAAATCAACCCCCACCCATGAGAAAGAGAGCTAGGCCAACAGACAGAGTAAAACTTTAAGAGTAGGAAAAAAAAGAGAGGAAAAAAAAGGGGGAGATTTAAATGCATATCCTAAAATGTTGATTAGATCCTGCCAAGTTTTAAAAAAAATTCTGCACAGATCCTCTAAGTGAAAATTAGATTTTTTTCCAGTTTCAAATAGTATGTAACATCACTGACTTAAAAGAGGTGAATTAGGATTCTTCCAGTTGTGCAAGATAAGTCTACATGCCAGTAGTGAAGGCAATCACAGTTTGTTTGTCCTTCTCACCTTTAAGCCCATCTGAGAGTACGCCAAACACAGCTGTTAATGGATTAAGAGAGATTGTGACACCAGGGCTGTCTGAGAGACATTTAAAGATTTTGGTCCAGAATGATGTTAATTTGGTACAGGCCCAAAACACATGGCCCAGTGAGGCTGGAGCTCAATTGCAACATTCACAGTTTGGATCTTGCCCTCGATAAAATTGAATAATTGCAAGCCTTGCACATATGGAGCTAGAGTGAATTCTGTGCATGGCTGCCTTACACTCCTTTTCTGAAATGTGGAGTAAGAGATCCTTTTCCCAATGTACTCTGGGATGTTTGAAAGGCAGGGACATTAAAATGTTTTTACATATTACAGAAATGCTGTCTGAGTCCTCAAGACTGATCAGTATTTCTTCTGGAGTAGAAGTAGGTTGGAGGTGAGGAAAATTGGGCAGATTTTGTTTAGCGAAGTATCTAATTTGGAGGTAATGAAAGAATTGTGTTGATAGAAACTTAACTTTGAAGTATAATTGTTCGTAAGATGCAAAGACATTATCCATGAACAATTCCCTAAGTGATTTAATCCTGTATGTTTTCCAAACATTAAACATTGTGTACATTTGAGTTGGTGGAAAAAGATGGTTATCGTGCAGAGGTACCACAGATAAAAGCTTCTCTGTCTTGAAGTACTTCCTACATTGGTTCCATATTCTGAGTGAGTGAAGCACAATTGGGTTGTTAGTATATTACTGATAACTTGTATTTACTGGGGTACAAAGCAAGGAATATAAATAAGTACTGCAGGATTTTATTACTATTGTGAACCAAGCCTGTGTGTGTTCATCTGTTTGTGTCAATGTCCAGGTTTTTATAGCTTGTATATTTGCTGCCCAGTAATAAAACTGAAAGTTAGATTCATGCTACCTTCTGCCTTAGGTCTTTGTAGGGTCACCCTTTGGATGCGTGGATGTTTTGAATTCGAAATAAATGAGGTTATGATTGAATCTAACTTCTCAAAAAGTGATTTGTTAATGTATATTGAAATGCTTGGAAATAGAAAAAGAAGCTTAGGAAGGATATTCATCTTGACAGTGCTAATTCTTCCAGCTAAAGTGAGATAAAGTTTAGACCATCTATGCAAGTCTTGCTTAAGTTTTTCCATGCAGACAGCAAAATTTCATTGAAAAAGAGCTTTATATTTACTTGTGATGTTTACTCCTAGGTATTTAAACTAATCTGCGATGATAAAAAGGAAGGTGTCCAATCTAATATTGTGTGCTAGAGAGCTTGCTGGAAAGAGCACAATTTTATTCAAATTAACTTTGAGTCCAGAAATCTTTTGAAATTCTGTTAGTGCTGTTAGGACTGCAGGCACAGTATTTTGTGGATCTGATATATAGTGCCATATCATCTGCATATAGTGATATTTTCTGTTCAAGTCCTTCTCTGATAATCCCCCTTATTGTATAAGAATTTCGAAAGTGAACTACCAGTGGCTCAACGGCAACTGCAAATAGGAGTGGTGACAGGGGATATCCTTGTCTAGTACTACATTCTAGTTTGAAGTAGTCTGAAATAATGTTAATACAAGCTGAAGCTTCTGGACTAGCAGTACAATAGATTGATCCATGCATATATGTTTGGACCAAACCCAGATTTCTCTAATGTTGTGAAAAGGTAGTCCCATTCAACCATATCAAATGCTTTTTCTGCATCCAACAATAATAATATCTCATTAAACATCATAAAACAGGTGTCAAAGATCGGAAGCTAGGTGTTTGCCAAAGCCTGGGAAATTTTCATAAGACAATGGGCCTCAACTATAGTACCGTTGGTTAATTAGGTGAATCAGAAACAAGGTTATTAGAATTCTGCCTTTTTATACTATTTTTTACTTAAACATTACATCTGATCTTACTGTTAGTTTTAATTTAGTTTTAGTTAGCCTTCATGGCTCATTTTTAGTTTTACAGTAGTTTAGTTTTTATCTCTCAAAGACATTTTTATTTTATTTTTTATGTATTGCAGCTTCAGTTTTAGCAATTATGGTACGGTTAGAGCAATGTCATGGAGGTTAATTGTGTGTCACATTGAGATAAACATAGACTTTATATGTAGACATAATATATGTTAAAAGCCATAGACACCCATAGGTTTGTCCTTTTAACCTCCTTAGTGTTCCATTTTATTCCAAACAAAACATGTAAAAAGCATTGCATTTTTTTGTCATGAAAAATTACATTTTTATTAAATCTCAAAAGTATAATAATGATACAAATCATAACAGTAATTATGAAAAAATAATAATATGAAATGAACAATAATAACAAAAAATAATAACAGTCTTCTTCTTCTTTCGGCTGCTCCGGTTAGGGGTTGCCACAGCAGATCATCTTCTTCCATATCTTTCTGTCCTCTGCATCTTGTTCTGTTACACCCATCACCTGCATGTCCTCTCTCACCACATCCATAAACCTTCACTTAGGCCTTCCTCTTTTCCTCTTCCCTGGCAGCTCTATCCTTAGCATCCTTCTCCCAATATACCCAGCATCTCTCCTCTGCACATGTCCAAACCAACGCAATCTTGCCTCTCTGACTTTGTCTCCCAACCGTCCAACTTGAGCTGACCCTCTAATGTACTCATTTCTAATCCTATCCATCCTCGTCACACCCAATGCAAATCTTAGAATCTTTAACTCTGCTACCTCCAGCTCTGTCTCCTGCTTTCTGGTCAGTGCCACCGTCTCCGACCCATATAACATAGTTGGTCTCACTACCGTCCTGTACACCTTCCCTTTCACTCTTGCTGATACCCGTCTGTCACAAATTACTCCTGACACTCTTCTCCACCTATTTCACCCTGCCTGCACTCTCTTTTCCACCCCTCTTCCACAATCCCCATTACTCTGTACTGTTGATCCCAAGTATTTAAACTCATCCACCTTCGCCAACTCTACTCCCTGCATCCTCACCATTCCACTGACCTCCCTCTCATTTACACACATGTATTCTGTCTTGTTCCTATTGACCTTCATTCCTCTCCTCTCTAGAGCATATCTCCACCTCTCCAGGGTCTCCTCAACCTGCTCCCTACTATCGCTACAGATCACAATGTCATCAGCAAACATCATAGTCCACGGGGACTCCTGTCTAATCTCAACTGTCAAACTGTCCATCACCATTGCAAATAAGAAAGGGCTCAGAGCCGATCCTTCATGTAATCCCACCTCCAAATTAAATGCATCCGTCACTCCTACCGCAGACCTCACCACGGTCACACTTCCCTCGTACATATCCTGTACAACTCTTACGTACTTCTCTGCCACTCCCGACTTCCTCATGCAATACCACACCTCCTCTTGAAGCACCCTGTCATATGCTTTCTCCAGGTCGACAAAGATGCAAGTTAAAGAAAGCACTATAGTGACAAATACAGAATCTAATTACTACGAAATTTTCATTACAACGAAATATTTTTTAGGTCCCTGGCACTTCGTTGTAATGGAATTTTTCCTGTATATGTTACCGTCAATGTGTGAAATGAGGCATTTTGCAGAATGCCTAGGAAATCTATAGAATGCCAAAAATGGGACTTCAAAGTATTAAATGATTAAAATTTCAATCCTTTCTTAGGCATTCTATGAAATGCCAAAGGGCAAAAAGTATTTGTCATTCTATATAATGCCTCGGTATTATATAGAATACCTAGGAAAAGTATATAGCATGTTAAAGTAACACAGACATGTCATGCTTTGTCCCATATATTTGTCTCTTTCTTTTTTTTCTCTGTGCTGCGCAAGGCATGTACCGGGGCCACTGAGAAAAGAAGAGTGTTCATGGCTCATCTTGCAGAGTAACTTCGTCGTCGCATCGTACTAGAAAAGGCAATGGAAAAAGAAAAGGAGGATGCAACATCGACAAGCTTCTGTTCCAAGACAGCCGCTTCCCCAGGAAAGTAAACTGAGTCAGTGTCAGGTGCCCTTTCAATGTAATAGAAACCACAGCATAGAGAGAAGTGTGCGCATTACAACAGGTACACATGTCGTAAATGTAGGAAGGACGGTTCTTGCAGCACGGAGAAAAAAAAAGAAAGAGACAAATATATGGGACATTGGGTATAAATTTATGGTACTTGTAAAAGTTAGCTTTTTTCAGTTTTATTCTCTCAATCACGATCAGGCTCTAACACCAGCCCCCGACGCTCCCCACCCCCCCGCCTCTCCTGATCTGACTCTAAGTAACAGTGCCAGCATAAATTCACACCCGATCTGACGCTGTTCGTTTTCAAATAATATTGCATTAGTGCGATGATGTTTTCTGGTTGGTACTATTCAGGTCATAAAATGATTTTTTCAAAATGTCACATATATTGTCTCTTTCTTTCAGGTGTGTAATAGAAACCACAGCACAGAAAGAAGTGTGCGCATTGCAACAGGTACACATTTTGTATATGTAGGAAGGACGGTTCTAGCGTATGTGTAAACTGTAAACATTTGAAAATGATGATTGCATACAGCGCTGAACTGACCTCTGTACTATTCTTTCCTCTGCATGTCCTGGAGTGCAAAAGAAACAGCAGCATACAGCAACATGTGGGGACTGGCAAGATCAGGGGGAAAAAAAATCATGCGAAACATGCGGTCAGTGATTACTACTGCAAGATGTTATGCGAATGAATATGAATAATATGAATAATGTTGCATCCGTGCCACGATGTTTTCCGAAATGCACTATACAGGTCATAAAATGAGTTATTCCAAATATCATATATACCTATGTCTTTTATCCATCCAGATCAGAGAATGTCCAGTTCCGCTGCCTCAAAACACCACTCACATCTACAGTTATTCCCAGTTTCAGATAAAAACTAACAGCGTCAGATCCCTAGGGCGGTAGTATGCATCGTGGTCGTGACTGAGAGAATAAAAGTGGAAAAAAAAACAGTATTACAAGTCCTATAAATGTACAGCGGCTGTTACAGAAACAAACCAAATGTATGTGTGTACTGTATAATATTAACAATAAGAGCAGCTCACTACTGAAAATGGCAAATATAGGAGGCAGTGGGGATCAAACCGGGGACTCTTGATTACAAGTCAACAAATCTTACTGCTACGCCACGGAAACTGTTGTGTCGTTTCTGAACCTTTTGTGAAAGTGTTTATTTGATCTTTGGACTTCAGGCTTCACACATTCTATAGTTTATGCCTACATTTTGAACATTTATTACTAAAATATGAAAAAGGTTCTGTTTTAACAATGTGTTTACACAGATTACTGTAGAAACAGAACACACATGAAATGCATGTGTTCCAAATAACGATCTATTATTTCCACTCTAAAACTCCAGCACTTCACTCCCAGATAATCAATCAAGGCATGAGCTGGGAGAACATTGTGCACATTCTGCGACGGTGGGGGGATGGAATAGCAGGCTGCTTGCTGTTTGTCTTAATCGGCACATTTACAGGACAAAAGACGCTGACAGAGAGATGCGAATAGATTTAAGGTGGGCCGGATTTACGAGTTTTCTCGTAGGCTCTGGTAATTCTAGTGTTAAATCCTGCTACTGACACATTGTGGCCATGAGCAGTCCTTCACCTGACTTGGCTCCAATTGCAAAAGCAAAAGAAACAAATTGTATCTCCTTGGGTGAAGGCATCAGTCGAATAATACTATTAGGTCACTAGAGCTGCTTGCACTTGTACATGCTACATACACCAACCGGCCACTTTATTAGGTACACCTTCCTAGAACTGGGTTAGACCCCCTTTTGCCTTAATCCTAAATCAAATTTTAACCAATTCCTAAATCAAATTTTAACTAATCCTAAATGAAATTTTAGGAATGAGCCCAGTGCAATGCAAGTCCTATTGAATATTGGACTTTTTAGATGATGGTTTGGAAGAGCCAGTTGTCTATGAGGGCTACATCTGCAGGAGATGCCAGTTGATCCAGCACCTCAAACTCAGGGTCGCTGAACTGGAGGAGGAGTTGGCTGGCCTGCGTTGTAGAAAATTGGAGGACCTGGCCCAGGTGTCCTTTAGTGAGATAGTGTGCACCCCCAAGGTGGCGCGGGAGGAGATTCCAGACCAGACAGGTAGAATTAGGTAGGTCATGGTAACAAGGAGTAAGGTAAAGGGTCCACACTGTCTAGGGGCATGAACCCCAGAATTAGTAGAGTCAAACCGTTATCACGTCCTTGCGGAGCTGGACGGTGTCTCTGATGATTCTGAGGTGGTAGGCAGGGATGAGGAGCCCCAATGGGCCACCGCAAAACCTGTTCCCAGAAAGAGAGTGGTAGTGATAATTGGGGACTCAATGGGGATTGAAGCGCAGGTGTGCTCAGAAACAGCGAGTCTCACACAGTATGTTGCCTTTCAGGTGCAAGTTGGGGGACCTCCCTGAAAGGGTGGATAGGCTCTTGGCCAGAGCGGGGGTGGATACAGTTGTCATTGTCCATGTTGGAACAAATGATATACATAAGGGTAGTCTGTCAGTTCTGTGATCCAAATTCAAAGGGTTAGGTACCAAGCTGAGGAGCAGAACTGACAAGGTAGTCTTCTCTGAAGTTCTGCCAGTGCCACACGCCAGTCCAGGTAAGATTGATCAGATTAGAAGGCTTAACACGTGGCTCAAATCTTGGTGCAGGGTAGAAGGGTATAGGTTTATGGGGCATTGGGACTCCTTTTGGAACAGATGGGACCTGTTCTGCCATGGGTTACAGCTGAACTGGAGGGGCACCAATTTATTGGGAAGGAGTATGAGTAGGCTAGTCGAGGATTGTTTAAACTAGGGAATGGGAGGGGCAGAGAGTTTAGGACAGGCCAGGTTTAGATCTATACATGGAGGAACAAACAACGGTGTAGAAGGAGTAATACGTTAAAAATAGCTTGCTTTAATGCTAGAAGTATCAAAAATAAGGTACTGTAAGTGAGTTGGAGCTGTATGTAGACTGGAAAATGGCAAATATCATCCCATTATATAAAAAGGGTGACACGGCAGATCCAAGCAACTATAGGCCAGTAAGCTTAACATGAAATTATAGGAAAATTAATGGAAGGAGTTATTAAGGATAAGATTGAGTAACACAAGGACAGGAGTTATTCTGAACAGTCAACATGGGTTCAGAAGAAGGAGATTGTGTTTTACTATCATGCTGGAATTCTATGAGGAGGCAACAAAAGGATATGTCAATGTCAATTTATTTATATAGCACATTTAAAACAATATAGGAATGCTGTGGCCAAAGTGCTTTACAATAATAGAATAAAAGAAAAACATACAATTAACAAAAATAGAAATAAAATAAATTAACATAAATAAAATAAATAATAAATAGAAGTAATGTTACATAATCACAATGAGGAAACATTCAGTATTACTGAAGGGCATGGAATGCAAGTGAATAGAAATGAGTCTTTAATCTTGTTTTGAACAGTTGAATTGTAGACGACTCCTTTATGTAATGAGGTAAAGAGTTCCACAGGCGAGGAGCAGCAGCTGCGAAAGCCCTGTCCCCCTTAGTTTTATATTTGGTACGACGGACAACAAGAGACAACTGACCAGAAGATCTAAGCACTCTAGATGGCTGTTGTAAAGCACACAATTCGGATAAATAGGCAAGAGCAAGCCCATGTAATGATTTAAAAACTAGCAACAAGATTTTAAAATCAATTCGAAAACTGACAGGAAGCCAGTGTAAAGAAGCTAATATTGGAGAAACAGAATCATACTTTCTTGCCCCAACCAGAAAGCAAGCGGCAGCATTCTGGACCAACTGTAACCTGCGTATCAGGGATTTGCTAATCCCAGAATACAGCGAGTTGCAGTAATCAAGGCGAGAAAAGATAAAAAAGCATGAGTAGCTTTCTCAAGATCCCTAGAAGATAAAAAAAAAGGCTTGATCATACCTAATAGACGAAGCTGGAAAAAGCAACTATTGACTACAGAATTAATCTGTTTCTCAAAACAGAGGTTACTGTCAAAGATAACACCAAGATTGCAGACTTGAGGTTTGCAAAAGACAGAGAGAGAGCCAAGAAGTCCGAGACCAATTTGGGATTTAGCTGATGGACCCACTATAAGCACCACCATTTTATTTTGATTCAGATCAAGAAAATTATTAGCCATCCAGGATCTTAGTTGAGAAAGACAGTTGTGTAGTTGATTTATTGCAGAGTTGCAGACGGGAATATAAACCTGTGTATCATCAGCATAGCAGTGAAAATAAATGTTAAATTTCCTAAAAATAGCTCCAATAGGGTAAAGGTATATAGAGAACTAGCAAAATACCCGCGCTTCGCAGCGGAGAAGTAGTGTGTTAAAGAGGTTATGAAAAAGTAAAGGAAACATTTTAAAAATAACGTTTCATGATTGTCAATGTAATTGTGTTGTCATTGTTATGAGTGTTGCTGTCATATATATATACACATATACATATATTATATATATATATATATATATATATATATATATATATTTATATATACATACACACATATACACATATATTTTTTATATATATATATATATATATATATATACACACACACATATACACATATTATATATATATATATATATATATATATATATATATATAGATATATATATATACACACACACACATATACAGATATATCATATATATATATACACATATATTATATATACATATACACATATATTATATATATATATATATACATACATACATACATACATATACACACATACATGCACTTACAATAACATAGAAATCACTATAAACAACATTAACATCATTATCATATGAGAATATGAAGTAATATATAAGAAGCACATTTCATATAAATATAAATTATTAAACAGTAAAATCTTCTTCTATAATTTGCTACTGTGGCTATTCGTTTGTCTGTCCAGGATTTTAAATCACCTGTAGCTCGCAAACCGTTTCACCTATTGACTTGAAATCTGGTACACATATAGTACGTCACGTCTGCTATCCGCTTTATGGGTGATGATTGTATTACTCTTTTTATCTTTATTTTATTTTATTGTAGAATCAACTCCTATCTGCGCACACCAGGGCGGCCGTGGGCGGATGCGTATGGTGTATTCACTCCATGTTATCGTGCATTGCGCTGTCACTGGTATTTTGATAAAAGAATTTAAACAACGTATAAGAAGCGTATAAATTATTGAACAGTAAAACATTAACATTTAAGAAGTAAAGTTACATTGAGTACTACTGCAGTGCCTTCGGGTATACCTCATTTTTTCTTTGCCCATTACATGCTTAAATGTATACATTTTTGGTGTACCTACCCGAGAACACGCGACATATAACCGACCGTGGGAGAAGCATGGATTTTAAACACGCGTTGAGTTCATCTGCTGGTCTCCCTCGTGGAATAACTGGTAACGTTTGACTAAAATCTACAGCGAGTAAAACGACATTACCTCCTTTTTTTTTTTTTACGATCTCTGAGATCTTGCTTTTTTCGGTTCAAGGCTTCATAAGCTCTTTTATGTTCCATGGTGTACTTATCCCAAACCATCATCTTTGAATGTTGCAAGACTTTCGCCTTGTATGTAGATCGGGGTAATTACCGTACGTTCATTGCATTCCTAGTCTGAATCACAATCCGATTGTAACATCCGCTACGTGCCCTCTTTTAATTGCGAGAAGCAGATATATATAGCCAAATTCTCGCGCTTCGTTGCGGCGAAGTACTGCTTTTAATTTTTTATTAAGAAGAAAAGAAAACCTTTTTAAATGGATCGAAAATATACCAATAACAATTTGTTAAGGATCTGTTTTTTTTGTGAAGCTCCCTTTTCACAGCTGTCGCGCTATGGCGTGTGTTTCGTTTATATGACAGTATGTAGATCGTGGTAATTACATTCATGGCATTCGTTTTCTGAATCACAATCTGATTGTATGGGTGGTTACCAGCCAGGTCACGCTTGTGGTTTGTCAGCAAGTCGCCTTACGTCCGCCACGTGCCCTCTTTCTGTTCCCAGAAGCGTTTCTATAAACTTAATTTAAACTTACGTTTTACACCGTGCTTTTTTCCCTTATGAAGATGCCTGTATGCTTCACTCGCTCGCTTCTTATTGTTTTGCTCCCTTCTCAATTGTTTAATGAATTTTTTGTTCTTCGCGGTTTGCGGCTCATCCTTCATTTCTCCCTACTGCGTTCTTTTATCTCGCGAATATGTTATTGCAATCCGCAGCGGGAACGTTTCTATAAACTTAATTTAAACTTACGTTTTACACCGTGCTTTGTTTCCCTTATGAAGATGCTTGTATGGTTCACTCGCTCGCTTCTTATTGTTTCGCTCCCTTCTCAATTGTTTAATGAATTTTTTGTTCTTCGCTGTTTGCGGCGCCAGAGTTGAAGCCCCTAACGTTGCGGTCAGCAAGTCGGCTAACATCCGCCATGTGCCATCTTTCAGTTGCGAGAAGCAGATCATAGAATGGTTTTAATAGTTTACTTTCAAATAATGCAAAGAGTATGCTACACGTGTTTCTCCCTAATTCTGGACTCATCAGGCGTACACACTCACTGCATCTGCTCTCGGGAATCGAATCTCGAACGTCAGCGCCAGAGATGAAGCCCCTAACGTTGCGCTACGGCGTGTGGTTCGTTTATACCTCGTGTCTTCTCATTAAACTTTTATCTCGCGAATATGTTATTGGAATCCGCAGTGGGAGCGTTTCTATAAACTTAATTTAAACTTACGTTTTACACCATGCTTTTTTCCCTTATGAAGATGCTTGTATGCTTCACTCGCTCGCTTCTTATTGTTTCGCTCCCTTCTCAATTGTTTAATGAATTTTTTGTTCTTCGCTGTTTGCGGCTCATCCTTCATTTCTCCCTACTGCGTTCTTTTATCTCGCGAATATGTTATTGCAATCCGCAGCAGGAGCGTTTCTATAAACTTAATTTAAACTTACGTTTTACACCGTGCTTTGTTTCCCTTATGAAGATTCTTGTATGCTTTACTCGCTCGCTTCTTATTGTTTCGCTCCCTTCTCAATTGTTTAATGAATTTTTTGTTCTTCGCTGTTTGCGGCTCCTCCTTCATTTCTCCCTACTGTGTTCACAGTCTTTTCACGTGATTACGTGGAAGGCGTGATGACGTGACACTCAACTCCTCCTCCCACGGCCATCGAGCTGCCGTCCATTACAGTATATTGTGAAAAAAGAGGTTCCAGTTATGACCGTTACGCGTTGAATTTCGAAATGAAACCTGCCTAACTTTTGTAAGTAAGCTGTAAGGAATCAGCCTGCCAAATTTCAGCCTTCCACCTACACGGGAAGTTGCAGAATTAGTGATGAGTCAGTCAGTCAGTCAGTCAGTGAGGGCTTTGCCTTTTATTAATTAGTATAGATAAAATAGGACCCAAAATGGATCCCTGAGGAACACCACATTTAAGAGGAATTTAAAGTCACTGAAAAGTGTCTACCAGTTAGATTTGACCTGAACCAGTTAAGAGCAGCCCCTTTAAGCCCAACAAGATGTTCAAGCCGCAACAGCAATATTTCATGGTCAATAGTGTCAAAGGCAGCGGACAGGTCAACGAGGACAAGGACTGAAGCGTCACCCGAGTCAGTAATAATAGAGATGTCATTGAATATTTTAAGGAGGGCCATCTCAACACCATGATAACACCTAAAGCCAGATTGGTAGATCTCAAATAAATTATTGGAGTTAAGGTGATCAACCAATTGATTATAAATAATTCTTTCTAATATTTTAGCCAGAAATGGCAATTGGGAAATAGGGTGAAAATTACCTAAAACTCCAGGATCTAATTCTGCCTTTTTTAGACAGGGACGTACCGCAGCATGTTTAAAAATGAGGGCATAACTCCCTCACTAATAGAATTATTGATAATGGCTAGTAAAGATGGAGCCAAAACATCAAAGGCTTCCACTACGAGGCGTGGTGGTACAATATCAAGAGGACTGAGAGCTGATTTAAGGGTGTCAATAGTTCTTTTTAACTGTGAAAGTGAGACAAGATCAAAAGATTCCAAAACAATGCTATGATTAACAGTGAAAAAGAAAAGAATGAAACAAACTGCTCACATGAAAGAACAGTACTATTTAATCCCATCACAGAAGGAGGGTGAATGGCTGCAATAATTAAATTAAATAAGATCCTAGGATTCTTAGAATGACGGGATACTAAATCAGCGAATAAATCATGTTTAGCTTTCTTAACTGCAACTTGGAAGTTGAATAGAGAAGTCTTAAAAATCTGTTTAGAAACAATCAGTCCATCTTTTTTCCAATGCCGTTCCGCAGTTTGACAGGCGTGGCACAGCGATCGCTTAGTTTCATTTAGTCAGGGAGCAGGTCTTCCCTTATTACAGCGTATCTTGAGCGGAACAATTGAGTCTAAAACCGTTTTACATGAAGAATTAAATTCTAAGACAGAATCATCAATACCATCATATTGGACATGCACATCAAGACTAGAGGGTATGGTTTTAAAATCGTATATAATAGAAGAATTTAAAAAGCGAGAGCAGCATGGAGAACAACTAGTAGTAGGGACTTCAACAGTAATATTCAAATCCATCATTATAGAAAAGTGATCAGTAAAAGAAACATTGCATAAATCAATATTATTAACTGAAATATCACGTGTAAGAACAAGATCAAGGGTGTGACCGAGAGAGTGAGTGTAGAAGGAAAATTTTTTATATTAGCATAAAAATAGAAAATTAACATAAAGAGCCATAAAAAGTAATTAAAAGCTTCTAAAACATTAGATTAAGCATGAATTAGAATGTTAAGAAAATAAGATAGGTCAAGTAAATAGTTAACTAAAAAATCAGTCATTTTGCATTATTTTTTAAGCTTACTGCAGAACTGCTAGTGTGGGAAAGAACAGAAAAAAGAACAAAAATGACGTGTAGAAACCAGCTCAGAACAGGATAAGAAGATTGAGAACACCTGTGTTCAAGGATAGGAAGCTAAAGGAACGATGCCACAGAGAAAAGATGGCTCTGGTAGGCATGTAAAGAAACCAGCTGGACTGATGAATCAGCAGAAAGGCAACAAAAGACTTTTGCTGTAAGCAAGGTCACACTGATGTAATGTATTTTAATGTATGAAAGAAACATTAGTAAACTCAGACATTAGCAATAAATATAGAAGAATATATTAGAAATTATCATTAGCATAGAAATTAAATGTAAATCAAGCATGCCAAGCAAATAATTAAATAAAGGCACATGCCATATTATTTTTAAATAAAAGCTTAAGCTTCAGGCCACCATTATAAAAAAGTTTGGAAGGCTTAGGAAAGGAAATGACACAAGAAAGCCCAAAGATGGTAAAAGGAAGCCATCTGCCCAGCCTTAGACCAATCAAAAATAAGCAAAACAGAAACCAAAAGAGAAACAATGGACAGTAAAGCCGGGTGCAGAATGAGCTAATTGAACGAGGTCAAAGTGATAAGAAAATGATATATAAGTTTTGGGTTTTGAACTGTTCGGGGCTTAGCTCAATTTGGCCGTATTGGGTTGAGTCCTTGTTATTATTATGGTTATTTTATTGTAATAAAACTATAGACTCTGTATGCCTATCCTGAGACTCCTAATAGCCTTTATTTCAGGTAAAAAGCCTTCTGATGATAATTTTTTCGCCACGACATGAGTTGGCTTATTAATATGCTGGATAAAATCAAATGAGTCCAATAGTGATGAAAAGTCATTAACCAAAGGTTTCGATTGACAACAAACGTTAAAATCACCAACAATAAATATTTTGTCAGAGGGTAATATCAGCCAGGAGATTAGAGAATTCAGAAATGAAGATATCATTAATTACAGGAGGTCTATAAACCACAACAAACAACAAAGAAGGGGAGATGCACACTTCGAAAAGTTGCAGTTCGAAGCTACTAAATGGACCCCCTGTAAGGCTCCAACACAAGAACATACTTTTAAAAACAGTGGCAATGCCCCGACCACGACGAGTCAGCTGAGGAGAGTTTAAAAATGAGTAACCTGATGGTACCATGTCAGTAAAACATGAAGAGTCACCATTTACAATCCAGGTCTCAGAGATGAAAAAGAAATCCAGATTATTTGAGATACTAAAGTCTTGCAGAATAAAAGTTTTATAAGACACTGATCTCACATTCAACAGAGCAGCCTTGATAGAAGTAGAAGAGCTTGCTATGGGATGAGCACAGGTGAGCGTGCGAAGATTAGCAGCGTTTACTCCCCGAGAGCACACAGAGGAAGAGTAATTCTGCCTTGAAATGGAGAAATTAAATCCGGTATCCAGCGCCCATGGACCAGGGATGGAGTCCTGTGCAGGAGAAGATGGGTTATAGATGACTCGCAGGCATCGGGAATCCAATCTCTGAGACTTGAGTCGGCATTGTTTAACAGCAATACTGGCTCTTTTTCCACGGTGGCAGCGGGTGCATTTGCGTCTCCAAGAGGCATTCAGCTCACTGATACAGGTAAACACTGGCGTCAAGGTGAAGAAGTCAGCAGATGAATAAAACAAAGGTGGAGGTTCACATAATACTCCCATCAGGAGATGAAAATTGAGAGGAAAGCAAGCAAGAAAATGTGTTAATTAAAGAATCACGATCGTAGGACAGTGGCCGTTGAGATAAACCAATACATAAAAACAAAGTTAAAACATAGATTAGCAAAATGAGCAGACGGCCAGCCACACCAGTCGGCACCATCTTGATCACCAAAAAGTATGAAAAGGATATGATCAAAGTGGAGCATATAATGTTATTTATCTTGACTTTCAGAAAGCATTTGATAAGGTGCCACATGAGAGGTTGGATAGCAAACTAAAAGAAGTGGGAGTTCAGGGTAGTGTTTATAGATGGGTTCAGAATTGGCTCAGACACAGGAAGCAGAGGGTGATGGTGCAAGGAACCTCATCAGAATTGGCAGATGTCAAGAGTGGTGTTCCACAGGGGTCAGTGCTAGGGCCGCTCCTATTTTTAATATATATAAATGATTAATAAGTAACAAGCTAGTTAAGTTTGCAGATGATACCAAGATAGGTGGATTAGCAGATAATTTGGAATAATTTGGTAATATCATTACAGAAGGACTTGGATAGCATACAGGCTTGGGCAGATTTGTGGCAGATGAAATTTAACGTCAGTAAATGTAAAGTATTACACATAGGAAGTAAAAATGTTAGGTCTGAATACACAATGGTTGGTCGGAAAATCGAGAGTACACCTTATGAGAAGGATTTAGGAGTCATAGTGGACTCTACGCTATCAACTTCCAGATAGTGTTCAGAAGCCATTAAGAAGGCAAACAGAATGTTAGGTTATATAGCACGATGTGTGGAGTACAAGTCCAAGGAGGTTATGCTCAACCTTTATAATGCACTTCCTCATCTGGAATACTGTGTGCAGTAAAGGTCCAGAGAAGAGCGACTAGGCTGATTCCAGGGCTACAGGGGTTGAATTATGAGGAAAGATTAAAAGAGCTTAGCCTATACAGTTTATGCAAAAGAACATCAAGAGGTGACATGATTGAAGTGTTTAAAATTATAATGGGAATTAATACAGTGGATCGAGACTGTTATTTTAAAATAAGTTCATCAAGAACATGTGGACACAGTTGGAAACTTGTTAAGGGTAAATTTCACAGAAACATTAGTGAGTTTTTCTTTACACAAAGAACGATAGACACTTGGAATAAGCTACCAAGTAGTGTGGTAGACTGTAAGACTTTAAGGACTTTCAAAATTCAACTTGATGTTTTTTTGGAAGAAATAAGTGGATAGGACTGGCGAGCTTTGTTGGACTGAATGGCCTGTTCTCGTCTAGATTGTTCTAATGTTCTAATGCTCATAATTGCTGTAATTCTTCATGGCATAGGTGCTGTAAACATTTGTTAGAGATTTTGGTCCATATTGACTTGATAGCATCACGCAGTTGTGACAGATTTGTCGGCTGTACATCCATGATGCAAATCTCCACATATACCACATCCCAAAGGTGCTCTATTGGATTCAGGTCTGGTGACTGTGGACGCCATTTGAGTACAGTGAACTCACTGTCATGTTCAAGAAACCAGTTTGAGATAAGTTTAGCTTTGTGACATGGCACATTATCCTGCTGGAAGTAGCCATCAGAAGATGGGTACACTGCAGTCATAAAGGGATGGACATGACCAGCAACAATACTCAGGTAGGCTGTGGCATTTAAATGATACTCAGTTGGTACTAAAGTGTGCCAAGACAATATCCCCCACATCATTACACCACCACCACTAGCCTGAACTGTTTATATAAGGCAGGATGGATCCATGCTTCATGTTCTTGATGCCAAATTTTGACCCTACACCGTTCGAATGTGGCACCAGAAATCAAAACTCATCAGACCAGGTAACATTTTTCATATCTTGCTCTTGTCCAATTTATGTGACCTATGTAAATTGTAGCCTCAGTTGCCTGTTCCTAGCTGACAGGAATGGCACCCAATGTGGTCTCTTGCTGCTGTAGCTCATCTGCTTCAAGGTTCAGTGTGTTGTGCCTCTGGCACCAACAAGGCATTTTCACGCAGAGAAATGCCACTCTCTGGATATTTTCCCTTTTTCGGACCATTCTCAATAAACCCTAGAGACGGTTGTATGTGAAAATCCTAGCTGGTCCTAAATACTCAGACCAGCCCATCTGGCACCAACAACCATGCTATGCTCAAAGTCACTTAAATCACCTTTTTCCCCATTCTGATGTTCGGTTTGAACTTCAGCAGGTCATCTTGACAATGTCTACATGCCTGAAAGTATTGATTTGCTGACGCATGACTGGCTGATTAGATATTTGTGTTAAAAAGCAATTGAACAGGTGTACCTAATAAAGTGTTCAGTGAGTGTACAATTGTCCATGAGTAAAACATTTCTGCATTAGGTTAATTTCTGCTTTTCCTAGTGACTAGGCTTTTGTTGATGGTCATTGCACATCATATGAAAATGTATAAGTGAATTATTTAGAACTGAAATAGGTAATCAGTAGGAAAAATGTACAATTCAATATTTTTATCATTATTAGATATTTATGATTTAAATTTGGTTTCTTCATTTATTTAAATACAGTATTTCTTTTCATGTATTCATCAGTTGTATGTAGTCCCCCATTTACAGTTTGTAGATGCAAATGTATATGCAAAGCAGTACTTAAAGAGTGCAGACACCCGGTGTGTTACAAAGATGTATTAATGTGAAGAGCAAGGAGCATGGAGCAGTAGCTTTGTCGCATCACTATTTCCGTGGCTTTCCCATTAGAAATTCAAGTGCCACTATTTGAGACTGATGCTGTGGTGTATCGCAATTAAAGTGTCGTGGTTGAAGAGCTGGGGGGAATGGTTTTCAGTGCTGCAATCGGGCTGGATTTCAAAGGATTGGAAAGGAGAATGTTCCTTGAGCTACACCTATCTTTCTATTTTCATTTCACTACACCATCATGTCTCTTTTTTCCTATCTAGGACACTGCACCATCTTTATTCACCTGTCCACACTACTTGTTAATGGTTTATGATTGTCAATACTCACATTATGATTTGTGCAGCAGAATTGAAAGCTAGGTTGAGTAGACATCTCTGTAGAAAGCACTGTAGATCTCTGAAGTAAAACTGAAGCATTCTGGTTTCCTTTTTCTTGGTTAAATATTCCAAGCATATTGTCTTTAGGTACAAGGAAAACAGATTCTTGCTCTGGAATGCCTGTTTGATCGTGGACTGGAATGGAGTGAATGCTTCTTGACACTCCCCACATCTTCTCTTTTAGTCTGTTAAAGAGGTGAAAAAGATGGAGAATAAGAAAGATTTAACACAAAAGAAACACTGATTTGAAGCTGACAGAATGTCTGCACCATCCTTGTTCAACTGTTTCAAATGCCTAGAGCAGGGGTGTCGAACTCCGGTCCTGGAGGGCCACAGTGGGTGCAGGTTTTCATTTTAACTATCTCCTTAATTAGTGATCAGTTTTTGCTGCTAATTAACTTCTTATGCCTTTGTTTTAATTGACATGACTCAGACCCCTTAGTTGTTTCTTTGTCCTTAATTAGCAGCCAAACAATAATGAGACACAAAACAAGCAGCCACATGACCAGCTCCCCTGTGCCCATCACACAATACCTGAAAATAAAGAAGGGTGAAGGTCTCAGTAAAACAGACAATCAACAGTTTTGGAAATGGCTGCTGTGGCAGAACGAGAGCAGCAACAAGCCATGGAATTAAATGATGGGTTCAATTAACAACAAGAATCAGCATCTCATTAAGAAACTGATTGGAGTGAAATTGGTTGGAGTTTGAATCCCCAGTTTAATTGATAATCTGTTGGCTCGTTTCACATCTAATTTCTGTTTGGCTGTCATTTAATGAAGAAAAGAATCAATTCAGGGGACTGAATCCTTAAAACAGGGCTAAAGAAAAGAAGTTAATTAGCAGTGAAAACTGGTCACTTATTATGAAAAAGGTTAGAATGAAAACCTGCAGCCACTGCGACCCTCCAGGCCTGGAATTTGACACCTGTGGCCTAGAGTATGTTTTTTTATATTTGGAATTAAAATTATAAAAATAATTACATAATAGGGCGGCACGGTGGCGCAGTGGGTAGCGCTGCTGCCTCGCAGTTGGGAGACCTGGGGACCTGGGTTCGCTTCCTGGGTCCTCCCTGCGTGGAGTTTGCATGTTCTCCCCGTGTCTGCATGGGTTTCCTCCGGGCGCTACAGTTTCCTCCCACAGTCCAAAGACATGCAGGTTAGGTGGATTGGCGATTCTAAATTGGCCCTAGTGTGTGCTTGGTGTGTGGATGTGTTTGTGTGTGTCCTGCAGTGGGTTGGCACCCTGCCCGGGATTGGTTCCTGCCTTGTGCCTTGTGTTGGCTGGGATTGGCTCCAGAAGACCCCCGTGACCCTGTGTTCGGATTCAGCGGGTTGGAAAATGGATGGATGGATGGATGGATGACATAATATGATTATAGATTACAGTTAAAGGCACACACCACAGAAAAACAAACTAGGTTGTAGACTCTTGAGTTACAAAGCAGATAACCAGCAGCACAAACAAAATGGTACCAGACAAAATAAAAATGATAAAACAAAAGTTGTGCTACTGTTGTGGACGCAGGTCCCATCTCCTTTCCCAGTGCAAATTCAGGAATGAACAGTGCAGACAATGCTACAAAATGAGCAAAGACAAAGTGGAGTGCAAAAGACAAAATGCATCACAGTAAAACAGAAAAATGTACAGTATATAATATGAAAATGGAATGGTCAGTCTGCAATTAATTACTTTAAGTGGAAAAGACAAGCAGGCAATCTGGCTCACACCAAAGATAAATGACCAAGTGGTATAAATGGAGTTGAACAGGGGCTCAGCTGTTTCAGAATGTCTCAGAATGATTACAAATTGCTTTTTAACAGGGAAAAGCTGAACCCCTCTTCTCAATACATACACTGGTAAAAAGGTATTCCAATCTGAGTGCTGCTTATAACAACAGAGTACAATGGTCAAGGGTGCTTAAGGAGGAGGAGGTGTAAAATTTTTATATCATCCAGAATGGAGGTCCACCCTTATGCGACCATGTCTTTATTGAAGAGTAGCATTAGGGCTGTCCAGCATTTTATAGGCAAAATTGTATTTAACTTGGTGCAACCACACAGTTTCACAAGGCAAATCCAAACAGCATATGCCATCTGACCCCTGGTTGCAAAGGAGCTGGACTGGGTGGAGGCAGACAGAATACTTTCTAAAGTACAGCAGACTCCATCGGGCACACCAGTTATCTCTATAGTTAAAAAAAAAAAATGACACGCTTAATACTCTGAGGGACCTTAGTGTCTCTATTAATTATGTGCTTCATGTTGAACAGTATCCCTTGCCAAGAACTGAGGGCATTTTTGCCAGTCTGGCCGATGGGCAACGTTTTTCAGAGTTGGACTTAGTTGACACCTACCTTCTGAAGGAAGTGGAAAAAAACTATAAAATGTTTCTGACCATTCACATAATTAAATGACTATAGTTACAATAGGCTGTTGTTTGGAGTTACCTAGCCATGTTTTTGGCAAAAGGCAATGGATGTTATCTTCCAGGGGGTGCAAGAAGCCCCCGTACTACCATCATACCATTATTGTCACTGGAGCTACAGATGAAGAAAACCTTAAAAGAGTCCTGAAAAGCTAGGAACAGTATGGACTAAGAGGTAGGGCATGAAAAATGTGAGTTTCTAAAGCCTATTGCTGGTGCAGACACTATAGATGCCCAAAGGTTGCACAAATGTTAGGGCAAGATTCAGGCTCCACAACATGTTTCACAGTTTGGTTTCTTTATAGGGATCTATTATTACAGGTTATTGCCAAACTTGGCACACCACTCTACATCCCCTGAACGACATACAAGCTGGCAAATAGTGGAAATGGACCAGGGAATGCAAGCATACATTTTAAAAGGCAAACAAACTGATCACATCTAACACAGTCCTTACACCCTTTAATCCATTCCTTATAGTGAATTTATCTTGTGCTGCTTCTTCAAAATGCATTGGAGCAGTGATGTTTCATTTCATGGAAAAAGGCAGTGAAAGGCCCACAGCATCTACATTACAGTCACTGTTTGCAGCTGAGAAAGATTATGCCCAAATTGACAGAGGGGAATTGAGTCTTGTGTGGGGTGCCAAAAGTTTGAACCAGTATCTGTTCAGCAAAAAATTTAATATTTAAATCTGGTCTCAAACCGCCAGCTGCTATCCTCAATTTTCAGTCCATGAAAATGTTGTTTGTAGGTGGGCAGAAATACAAGATTGAGTACAAACATACTTACTGCATGCCATACCAATCCAGTCAGACTGTCCTGTCTGCCACTTGGGGCAGAAAAGGATGAACATGAATATGCTCTCATTTGGCCGAACTGAAAGCCAGCTTGACCCAGCAGAAATGGTAATGGTACAGAAATGAAGCTACAACACTAAATGGCTAAAAAGCCAAACACAAATCCATGCTTGCTTCAAATTATCTAAGACATGGTGAACTTACACTAAATTCAAGCTGAGTGGGGAATAAGGACCATCATACCCTCTAAACTAAAACTGTTAGGGGAACTTCAAAAGGACCATACAGGACTAGTGAAAATGAAGGAGCTGGACAGAAGTTTTTGTGGTGGCTTAGCATGGAACAATAGGTAGAGTAGGTTGTGTTGCAATGCACTGGCTGTCATGCAGTTAAGAATCAGTCAGAATGTACCACACTTCACCCAGGGAATTGGCAACAGTTTAATGTTGACTTTGCAGTACCATTCGTGGGGACAACACTGCTGGTGGTAGTTGATGCATGTTCCTAATTGCTAAAGATATTCATGAAATTCCACCACCACTTCTCACACCACTGAAGTACTGAGGTATTTACATGAAAAACTGGAGTCCCACAACAACTAGTGAATGACAATGGCCCTAAAAGTGTGGCTAAAGGATACCAGACAGTCAGAAATGCAGAAGTGCTGAAATGGTATCTTGCATATCACATCTGTCCCATGGCAGATGTACAGAGCTCTTGTAAGTGATATCGTTACCTTTCACAAAGCCTAACATGGCTGCAATGAACCAAGAGAAGGTTCTGTATGAAAAAATACATTACCCAACACGTATATGTACAGTAAGCCCTCACATTGTCTAATTAAGGTTCATTTGTATAGTTACAATTTAATATGTTGCGTTGTTCTTAGAGCAATTGACAGTATAATGCAAAGTGAACATGCCATTAAAAAAAGATATGTAACACTTCTACCGCTCAGAGGTTGGCAGCTAGTTTGCAGGCTTAGCAAAACACCTTTATCCGACAAACTGCCATCCAAGAATCAAGCACGAAGGCAAGTTATATGCTGGCATTCAAATTAGCAAAGACCAGCAAGCCTTTCTCCGAAGGGGAGATTCTCAAAGAGTCCATGGTAGAGACAGCAAGTATCTTGTGTCCTGAGAGCAAGAACAAATTTGAAAAAATTAGCTTATCACGCAGGACAGTGACTCGCCGTGTTGAGCTAATTGACGAAGACTTAGCTAACAAGCTAAACAAAAAAGCGGTGTCATTTACATTATATTCCTTGGCACTGGACGAAAGTAATGACATAAAGAATACCGCTCAGCTTTTAATTTTTATCAGAGGGATTAATGACAATTTTGAGATAACGGAGGAGTTTTTGACCATGGAATCCCTAAAGGGGAAAACGCAGGGAGAGGGCTTGTATGACAGCGTGTCGGGGGTCATAAATAGGCACAAGCTACCTTGGAGTACGCTCGCCAACGTTACCACAGATGCATCGCCAAATCTGACTGGAAAAAACGTTGGGTTGCTCAAAAGAATCCAGGAGAGGGTGAAGGAGGACAACCCTGTGCAGGAGGTAATTTTCTTACACTGCCTAATCCGCCAGGAAGCACTGTGTAAATCCGTATTGCAGTTTGACTACGTAGTAAAACGTAAAACTCGTTAACTTTATTCGAGCGAGGGGACTTCAGCGTCGTCAGTTTATTGCGTTTCTTGAAGAAATTGACACTGATCACCAGGGGCCTCATGTATAAACGGTGCGTACGCACAGAAATGTTGCGTACGAATGTTTCCATGCTCAAATCGCGATGTATAAAACCTAAACTTGGAGTAAAGCCATGCACATTTCCACGGTACCTCATTCCTTGGCGTACGCAATTTCTCCGCTCGGTTTTGCAGACTGGCAGCACCCAGCGTCAAAGCAGTGCTACTGTTCCTGTGTGGTCTTTCTTAGATCGACATTCCTGACACAGCTTTATAAATACACTGAAACTAACTGCATATTGTTTATTAGTGTAATGCATCTGATTGTAATTAACCTGCAGCAATATAATGGTCCAGGGAATAGCCATAGTATTCCAAATACCATAACTGCTTTAGCGTTGTAACTCTCACTGCATCTTCTTCTTCTTTCAGCTGCTCCCGTTAAGGGTTGCCACAGCAGATCATCTTTTTCCATATTACTCTCACTGCACCACTCGGAGTATTTATATCACTGTATCTGAGTGGGGAATCACAGTAGCAGCTGATCGGAAAGAGAATTGTCGGTACACAGCATGAAGCAGACGCTGCCTCAGCCACGGCAAAACGCTTTAGAGACTTCCCTGTACGGACTTCGCGGTTTAGAAAAAGTTTCATCCCAAGAACTATAAACGCACTCAATCAGTCCATCAAGTGCTCCTTGTAGAACTGTTTACTTATAAGTACAATTACCTCACTGTAAACTTGCACTACAGTTATAATATTGACAACCTGCGCCACTTTATAAAGCGCGTATTTACATATGATGACGATATAATTTTTAAGATGAAATGCAGCAAAATATGTTGATTATATTATACAGATAAAACTTTAACTTCATTTAAATAATCTGTATTGTTAATAATTAAACATGTGAGGACACGGTGCCACAGCGCTAGCTAGTTCAGGGATTGTTCCTGCATTGCGTTGTATTCTTGCGCTGACGCAACACTGGAAAGATAGACGGATAGAATAATTAAGCATGTACTACGAAGACATGTCAATGTTCCTTAAAAGTTTTGAAGAATCGGCGTTCTAAGCTTACAAATGGCTTCATGTCTATTACATAGCTGATTGTGTGGCGATTGGGTATTTGGAAAAAGAAAAGTAAGGACAGGAATTGGAGGTTAGTACGTTTGAAAGAGACAGTACTGCTGTGATAAATTACATCATTGAAGGTCGCGCATGGCGCAGCAAGCCTCTTGCGTGAGATATGAACAAGCACTGCGCCACCGTGTTCCCATGTTTAATAACATGCTTTCATTCCTATCATCATGAAAAAGATATCACGTATACATCTCAGTATTTTAATTATTCAGACAGCTGTAATATCACGAATGTAATGAGAGAAACAGAAATCCCGTTTAAGAAGCAGGTAGTGATTCACACACACAGCACAAAGAAGATCAAATACAGAACAGCATTTAACGTCCTACTTTAGTTACAATGGGATTTGAGAAACTAGTAAATTAAACGATTTTAAGATGAAGTTTATGATGTTCTACTTTAATGGCAAAATAAACTACGTGATTAAAGTGGAAATTTCGAGATTAAAGTTGACATTTCGTGCTTTTTTCCCCACTGTGTGCCTATTTTTTTGTCTGTACCCTAATAAGCTTTCATATGGCACTCAGACGGTGGGCTACGACTCGCCTTTTCACGGCGACTTTGATATGTGATTTCTTTTTTATTTTGGGCAATGTGCGACTTTGTGAACTTGAGCTTTCGAGTTTTTTCGACACTCTGTCACTCGATCAACTTCCTTTTGTTGATTATACCACTGTTTAAACCAACAAATAATACGTTTTTCCTTTACCTCCACTTGGTATTCGCTGAAATTCTTATATTTTCCCCCGTGCTTTTCCCATTGTCTTTTCTCAGAAGGCTATTTATATCGATTTGCACTTTCAAAGAGGCGTAATTCTGGGAGGAGTTGGGGAGGGACAGAAGGCGCATGCACGTGCGTTACTTTTCACGCTGATCGGGATTTATGTAGTGGAAGAACATGAAAGTTTGTGTACGTACAGATTCCTGCATCTGGATTTTTCTGTGCGTACGCACATTCCCACTTTTGTGCTTACGCCATGTTATACTGTGAGTTCTACGCACGCCGTTATACATGAGGCCCCAGGACTTGCTTTACCACTCCAATGTCCACTGGTTAAGTTTGGGGAAAGTATGTCGATGAGTGTGGGAGCTCATGCAGGAGATTATCTCATTTTTGGAGCTACTTGAGAAAGCTGACGATTTTCCTGAGCTGAGTGACACAGATTGGCTTTGTCATTTAGCTTTTGCTATGGACATACTGACACACATGAATGAGATGAACGTGAAGCTACAAGGGAAAGACCAGTTTGTGCATGAAATGTACACAAACATCAGAGCCTTCAAAACCAAGCTAGCTTTATTCTCAAAGCAAATGTCAAACAACTCATTCACTCATTTCTCCACACTGGCTATGCTGAAAGAGGCCCCTCGACTTGTGAAAAAATACAGGAAATCACTGGACGACCTGCATGGAGAATTCTGCCGTCGGTTCTCTGATTTTGGAAAAATTTACAAGTCACTTCAGCTGGTGTCATGTCCCTACACACAGAACCTTGAAACGGCGCCACAGGAGTTGCAGTTGGAATTGACTGATCTCCAATGTGACACCGTCTTAAAGGAGAAGTTCAACTCTCTTAAACTGGATGAGTTTTATGCTTCATTAAGCGCAGCCAAATTTCCAAACATCCAGAAGATGGCACAGAGGATGCTGGTGTTGTTTGGCTCTATGTATGTGTGTGAACAGACTTTTAGTGTTATGAACACCAACAAAGCACCCCACAGATCCCAGCTGAGCAATGAACACCTCAAATCTGTTCTGAGAATTGCCACAACAAAACTAACACCAGACTTTGATGCACTGGCAAAAAAGGGTGATCAACAACACTGTTCCCACTAAAAGTGAATGTAAATATTAACACTGTAATGCCTTTTTTATGTTTGATATGTATGCATCTAGTGCTGGCCCGGCCCGTCTGTCAAATTTTAAAAGTCAATGTGGCCCCTGAGCCAAAAGGTTTGCCCACCCCTGATCTAACCAAATGTCTTTGCATTCATATTTAAGCACACCACTGCTCTCATTACACTAAGTTGGCTTTCTTTATTTAATTCACAGAAATAATTTGATATCCAAATCTTCAAAAAACTCTGTATATAGGACAATATGCTTGCATCATTTGAACAATTATATCTTATAGTACAGTTTCCAAGTTAATATTTTTTACTATATGTAAGTTATACACATTCCTAAAATAAACCTGCCTAATTTTCCATTAATTACTAGGACACCATTTGTATGAAAATGTGCTATATAAATAAATGTTGTTGTAGTTTTTCTCAGCAAGGCATCTTCTATACAAGGTGATTAGTTCTGTGAATGTCCTACACAGAAATCACACTCAAAGTAACACCTGAAAAACAGTGTGCATATACATTTTTAATAAGGAACCAGTCAAGGAGGATGCCATCAATAAATGCTGAAGCTCAAAATGTTTGAATAACACCTACTGGAAAACTGAACTTCATTCACAAAATCAAAGTTGTGTCAGCATATTTCACATAACACAACTATCAGGACCATGTAATTAAATAGTTTTTGGCAAGTTATTCATATTTTATTCTGTTTGTTTATGTTTCTTTGCCCCTTGCTCGCTTCGCTCACCAACCCCTGTGCCTGCACTATGTGCTAGCCTCTTTGCGGTTCTGTCGCAAGCGTATGGGGATGCGGTTGTACTGTAAACAGATTTTTATTTTCATGGGAATTGTTACATAATAGAACTATTTTACATTACAGCGAGTAATTGACCATATTAAAAAAGAGCAAAATATAATAATTTGAAAGTAAATTATGCTTCATGTTGCATTACGACTTATTCGTTGATAATACAATTTCGTTCTGTTTGGCTTTGAAATTAACACGCAAATACATTTTAAACTTACACTTTTACTGTAAAACTTCAGTAAAAACAATTTTTTTAATTAAATTTTCATCAATATCACATTTAGTTTTGATTCTGTGTTTGGACTTTCATCATGACAATGCAACATGTAACTGCCTGTGATTGAATTTCGGTTCTTTCTCTCTATTAAATAAAATGACTTTTTCGAATGTTTGGCTCTGAGATTTGTTAATTGTCTTTGCAAAAGCTATTCTAACAGGAAACTGTTAATATTTTAATACAAATGGCATATTAATATCTCCTTTGTTGTGTAATGTTATCCGTGGAAGATGTACTACATTACCTTTCGTGGATACATCCTTCTTTCTACAGTAATTCGTGTGGTGGAAGACCAGACAGTGTTAACAGTTGTAGTTATTCTTCAGGATATTGTAAGTTGATATTTTCATCTTCCGCACAATCACCACCAACTGTTTCAGCATAGTCTATTGATACACCGTTTAACCAATTTGCCGTGTAACCTATCAACTTTTTTGGCATTAATTCGTTTGACTTCATCGTTTCTCACTGCTAGGATTGCCCATGTACTCATTTTTTCTGTTGATAATCCTTCGTGATGAAATTCTTCAATAGGATTTGGACATAATACGTCTTCTTTAATTGGGAACTTAAAGTGAGGAAAATATTAAAATTTATAAGAGCTAATAGAGCAGAAAATGTGTATGTCAAAAGCATTCCCACAAATGAGAGGTGAGACTACCGTGTGCGTGGTTGAAAATGATTGAGAGGAGGGAGTGACTTAAAAAAATCTCATGGCCAAGGTCTCAACTCGGTGGACTTGAAAAAAATTTAAAAAGTCTCATCTCGTCTTCCAAAAAGTCTCGTCTTATCACAGGATTATTTTAGTATAATAGATTTATATTTTTTTTATTGTTACTTTGTCACCACTTTATATGTTTGCTGCGTTGAACATCACAATTTTAGTGCTTCTGGTTGCTACGGTTCTATGTGGTTGCCAGGCAATTGACACACATCACGTGACCCATGACATCATAAGAGACTGCAGCATACATCTCACAGTAAACAAACTTAAAATTAAGTAAAGAAAAGAGCCTTGCATGAGACTTTAGAAATCTGACTATTAAAGAAACAGGTTAGGGAAAGATTCTGGTTTTGAAACTTTGTTTGGTTTTAATATTGAGGTTAGTTTTACACAAATAATCGTGGTTAAATATAAACAAGCAAATTATGTGTTATGAAACCCTGTTCTGCATATAAAGAAAGACCAGTTTAAATGTCTGCTGTTCTATCCAAAGGAACACAATAATAAGAGTCCAGTAATTCTGAAGACGGAAATGACTATAGTAAGCCAATTTACTTGATCTCACATTCAAAAATTCTGTAAATATAAAAATATTAAGCAACATACATATCAATCCTGAGCTGTCTTCTTTTAAGTTCTTCTATATGGCAAAGGACCGATTCCTGCCTTTGTTTCTGGTGAACTGCCCTCTGTGCTGAGGTACGCTTCTTCCCATAGAGTTCTGCAGGGGAAGGAAGTTTCTCCCTGTGTGTTTCTGCTTTTGCCGAGGGAACAAATGTCTCCATCTCCAGTAAATGTCGAAGGAGGTGGGGTCTATGTACTTCAGCACTGCTCATCTGAAAAAAGAGCACAAGTCAGTTACAGTCATCTACAGAAAAAGACCAATGCAATAGCAATAATGCCACATTCATCATGTGAAGTTTGAAAAAATTACTTGGATTTAATATTTTACTTTAACGTGTTTAGAAATTCTGCTATCTTTCGGTCTCTCACCATATACAATAGTAATATTTTTATTTATATAACAATGTTTTAGAAAAGGACTGGAGATTCATCAGGACATAAATGGTAATTTATACACCTGCCCAGATCTCTGTTTATGTTAGTAACCCCATATAACACATGGTAATAGCCTACATTTTGAAGTTCCAATGCACTATCAACAACCTATAAAAATTATTCCTGTTTTATAGCTCCTTTACAGTATTTTTTAAAAGCAATAACAATACACAGATATACAAATGTCACTCATACAAAACTTAAAATCCCCAAAAGAAAAAACTGAACCTTAGAAATATTCCATACAAAACGTACACCATGCCAATTCCTTCTTGATAATAAAAGTGTGCATTTGACTGCAAATATATCCAATCTAAACCATTCCAGATGAAGTAGGAAGGAAACCAAATGGCACTCATGTTGTTTTATGAAAACACTAGGAATAAAGCACCTCTGAATAGGAGAATGCTATGAGGACTCCAGGACGAGAAAGAGATTACAAGAGTAAGAAACAGAAAAGAAAAAAACAGCAAGTATTTTTTAAACTAAATTTAAAATAGGATATTGTGTAATAATAATAGTGTAATAATGTAAATGTAAATTTGGTGCAGCACATTGGTACAATTCATATTTGCAGTCCTAATCCAAAAAAAGAGAAATGAGAAAAAGAAAAAGTAAGCACAATAATTCTAGGGAAGTCTACGAGTTTGGAGCCTCTGAGCGCATTCAGAATATACTTAGGGGTCATTCCATGTGAAATCAACCAATGGCCAATGCACTTCAGACTCAAAAAATTCTGGAAAAATTAACACTTTTAATCAAAATCAAAAATGTTCATTTTGGATTTCATTTTCAGAGCACCCTAACGGCATGTGGGAATGCGCAAATAATTTTTAAAAATATTTTTCATTTATTAGTCTCAAAACAAAAACCTTACTTTCCTTTTACAAATCTTTCATGTTCATTTTCCATCCTAAAAACAGGCTGAATGCGACATGTGTCAATAATGGCAGTCATTGGTTTTCAATCATGTTGCTGAACAGAAAATTATTCTCCACAGTCAAATGAGCACCTGGTTACTTGAGAAAATCTCTGTTACATCCCTACATAAGATGGTGTCACAAGAATGAGTCAGAGACATCATAAAGGGTTGGGGCAGCCACCCATATATTATGCTCAGCTGCAAAATTGCTCTTTTTATGTACACGATGTGTATAGTTCAGAGTCCAGAACAGAACTGCCTGTACTGAGGCAAGATGGCAGTTTTAAAGGCCTGGCAAGGAAATGACATCAGCGTTGCAGGAACTGGGAGTGGCGTCCTCGTGTCCGGAAGTGACGTCATCCTTGGGGCCGGCAAGAGGCGGGATTTCCCGGGACAGGTCTGCAAGGGACTGAGAGAGATAGTCAGTACACTCCGCCGCCCCCTGGCCTGGCATAGAATTACAAGTATTTAGGCTCTTCAGCTGTTTCCCATGCGCATGTGTGTGACAATGGCAAACGCAAAGTCAGCTGGGTGCCTGGTGAAAACAATAAATTGATATTCACCACTGAAGCAGCAGCTGCGATCCTGCCCCCTCAAGATCACACTCCTGATGGATCAGATGCATCCCTCACATTAGACCAATGTCCAATTGGAGGCCTATGTTGGGTACATGTATGATGAAAAATTTTGGATAGGTGTGATTCATGGCAAGAGTGAGGCTAAATCAGACATCATGATGTTTCATGCATCCAAACTATCCTGCACAGTCATTCTATTGGCCATCTAGAGATAATATTTGTTGGGAGTCATTACAGTGTGTCATTGAACTGTTTAGTGCACCTACAATAGTCAGTGGGAGGCAATACCATCTTGATCAAAAATGCCCTACACTCTGCACTTCGTTTGAAACAGAAATGAATGGGTCACATTCCTGCTGCTGCAATACCAAAATGTTAACATTTCATTATAACTAGTGTTGCATTTAATGACAAATCAAGCAGCTGTTATTCATGTGGTGTGCTTAATGTGCCTTTGGTGATTTCATTTTTTCCATTAATCCTATACCCAGGTTAGTGATGAAGAACTTGATGGTTATCATTACTGACAAATAGTGAATTTAACCCATGTTTATAATGGAAAATAAAAATGATAAGATTCACATATTTTGAGAAAGAAGGGACCATGTAGGATACAACAAAAATAATTTAAAAAATGTCTGGACATTCCCACAATGCATCAAGCTGCTCTGAAAATTAGACCCAAAATTATTTTTTCACATTTGAGAGGTCTGCTGGTGAAACCCTGATGCGGTTTCTTGTTTGTTTATTACCTTTTGAAAAAACTCTGTGTAGGTTTCAAAAAATGGAATAAAAATTAGCAGGTTGTATCAGTTAGAAGTATGCTTTCTGAAATGCTAAACATGGCAAAGCCAAAGACACAAAATATTTTTTTTCATTTTTGAAGGTCTGCTCTTACCAAGTGGTGTCATCTGGACAAAACATCTTGATAGATAGATAGATAGATGGATGGATGGATGGATGGATGGATGGATGGATGGATGGATGGATGGATGGATGGATGGATAGATAGATAGATAGATAGATAGATACTTTATTAATCCCAATGGGAAATTCACATTCTTCAGCAGCAGCATACTGATACAATAAATAATATTAAATTAAAGAATGATAACAATGCAGGTGAAAAACAGAAAAACAGACAACAACTATGTATAATGTTGAATGTTAACGTTTACCCCTCTGGGTGGAATTAAAGAGTCGCATAGTTTGGGGGAGGAACGATCTCCTCAATCTGTCAGTGGAGCAGGACAGTGACAGCAGTCTGTCGCTGAAGCTGCTCTTCTGTCTGGAGATGATACTATTAAGTGGATGCAGTGGATTCTCCATAATTGATAGGAGCCTGCTGAGCGTCCTTCGCTCTGCCACAGATGTTAAACTGTCCAGCTCCATGCCAACAATAGAGCTTGCCTTCCTCACCAGTTTGTCCAGACGTGAGGCATCTTTCCTCTTAATGCTGCCTCCCCAGCACACCACTGCGTAGAAGAGGGCGCTCGCCACAACTGTCTGATAGAACATCTGCAGCATCTTATTGCAGATGTTGAAGGACGCCAGCCTTCTAAGGTAGTATAACCGGCTCTGTCCTTTCTTGCACAGCGCATCAGTATTGGCAGTCCAGTCTAATTTATGATCCAGCTGCACTCCCAGATATTTATAGGTCTGCACCATCTGCACACAGTCACCTTTGATGATCACTGGGTCTATGAGGGGTCTGGGCCTCCTAAAATCCACCACCAGCTCTTTGTTACAAAGATGTATGTTATAGTATGTTACATACTATACCTATAAAGGTACCAGTATGCACAATTTGAGCCTGCTAGATTGTTTAGCTCTTGAGATATGGTCTTGTGAAACTGATGAAAAAATAGAGCCATGTCAAATTTTATGCCCCTCTCCCCTAACAAAATTGGCTGTAACTTGGAAAGTATTGATCTTACATCAAAATAATTTTACTGTGTGTCTCAAGGATATCATGGGTAGACCTGGTATTTTTTTTCAGAATTTTGTGAGACCAAAGTGAGTAAGATTTATGGAAAATCTATTGATTTGACATGGAATGACCTCTCAGTATGAGTAGACTGATGTTCAAATACAGACTTTTTCTTACCCTCATTTGAAAAATGTTGGAGTGCAACATGGACAGCGATTTAACAAGTTTTTTTGTGAAATTGAAGAAACAGAAACTTTTCAATTACTGACTGAGGCTTACAGTGAACAATGCATGTCTCATGCACATGTTTTTGAGTGGCACAACTCTGTGCTCAAAGGAATCCATTTTTTATTGGTAAAAGCTGTGAAAGCAACAACAATGGAAATCCTCAACAGCCTTTCAGAAAATGATCTACGGAATTGCTTTGAATGCTGGCAGCATCATATGCACCTAAGAAGATAACTATTTTGGAGGTGATCGTTATTAATTTTCTTAATTTGTTAAATAAAAAGAGTTAAAGGAAGTTTCATTTTTTTTTTGTGTGTGACAGACCTTGTATACTGTCACAGATGACATGGGCTGGATCCTTACCCGGCCAGGACATGTTTACATTTTATCTCAGATTCTTGGCATTATTTTTCCTCAGGTATGTATATGCTCTATTTGTTTGTCTTTTCAAAGGCGACTGTCATGGGTGGAGTTTCCATGTAAACTGTACACAGTACAAAACAGACACAGGTGTCAAGCTGATTATTGTGACATTGTCTTTCTACCAATATATTTTGAAAATGCGCATATGCAGGAGGGGAAAAAAAATGAAAAAAGTTTCCATCAATCCCCTTATGGTAATCATAATAATTTGAGATTGCCTCACCACTTGTCTGAAATCTAATCTGCAGTTTCAAGATTTACATTTATTTACTTACAAATTAACCAACAATATAAAAGAGCACAATGCAAAGTTTTTTTTTCAACCATTTAGACAGATAATCAGACAGGGTACATATTTTCCTCAGTTTGTCTTTTAAAATCTTTCTGTCTCCTTTTTTCAATCACCTTTAATCTGTTACAGCGTTTCACTGATTATTCTTGTTCATATAAATATGTGCTGTGATCTCAGGGAGATCAAAGGAGACAGTGAAATCAGGAGAAAGAACTACTATAACTGAAACAGGTAGGGGGTTTATACTGGGATACAGAAGAACACAAGCCATCTGTAAAGATTCAAGTATCAAAGTCATAGTGAATGTAACATTTTAATGCCCTAGTATGAAATTTTTATTGGACGTGTGTTTTATCTTTTTCTATCACTAAGAGAGATGCCAAAATGCACAGCAGAGCAGAGACGAGATCAAAGATAAAAAAAAGTCAAAATACCAGAGAGAAGTCCAAGATACTTATCATCAAAAACCCAATATACAAAAGCTGAAAGACAGCAAGCAAGAAAGGTACTTGCATTATCTAGATTCACTTTCCTCTTCAGGAGGTTAAATGTATCCACCCCATCATAATCATACATATTGCTGGTATAAAATGATAATACAATATATTTCAACACCTTTACTTCTTCTGACATCTACTGAAGCTTAAATCTCTCCTTCTGTTCTAACTTTTACAAGTGCTCAGTATAGTCCTTCCTTACTGGTGGCATAACATCCTGGTATACGGCACCTGCTCAACTCAAAATAATAAGATCACAGGCAGCACCGATCATTAATGACACCAAGTGGCCTTCTTATCAGGACATCTACAACATGCACAAGCTTATTAAAGACATTGGCCATCCCACACAGTCACATTTCTCTTTCCTCCCATCTGACAAACAGTACAGGACCATTCAAAGACCAGACACAGAATGTGTACTGTATATTGATAGACACACAGACAGATACAGACAGACAGACAGACATTCTATGAATGCTGTTTTTAGAGTGTGTCTTTTATTGGCTTGCTTCATTGTACTATCTACACACGACAAGACACCTGTAGCTGAAAAAAATTCAACACTAACTACTGGAAACACTCCAAATTAGAACTGCAGAATTAACAACCTGCAAGAAATAACGGCTCTAATGATGAAAGGTTAGCTTTACTCCCTTTTGAGCCCATTTTAAAATGCAAACATAGGCACTGTATTTTTTAGAATAATATTAAAAAATGCTTCACTTTAGAACACAATTTCCCTTGCCATATAAAGGAACATGATTGTGAAAAAATAACTTTGACTTGAAAAACACTTAATTAATCATTTAATTCAACTTGATAGAACAGTACAGTGGAACCTCGGGTCACGAATGTCTCGGACCACGTAAAAATCGGGTTACGACCAAAAAGGTCGCCAAACTTTTGCATCTGTTCACGACCACACACTCGGGTGACGAACAAGCCAATTTCCCTTCCGGTTTGTACGCGCCGATGATTTCCGAACATGCTCAGTCTCTCCCTGTGCAGCAAGCGAGCGAGAGAGAGAGAGAGAGCGCGAATCAGCAAGAGCAAGAGAGAGCGCAAGCGACAGAGCCCAAGCAGAAGAAGTAAACATTACAGAAGAAGTAAGTAAACATTTAGTTTACTATTACACTGTGCATTCTATGGTATAATTAACTATGTTTGTGCTTAAAAATCTTTAAAAAAATATATATTTACATACAGCTCATACGGTCCGGAATGGATTAATTGTATTTACATACAATCCTATGGGGGGAAAATACTTCGGGTCACGACCAAATCGGGTTGCGACCAGAGTTTTGGAACGAATTACGGTCGTGACCCAAGGTTCCACTGTATATGCAATTCACTGTTGTGGCATATCCAACTGTTGAAAAACATCATACTAATTAGGGCAATATTATTTTCAAATTCTGAGGACTACAGTGGTTTATAATATCCCCTAAATGTTTTGATTATCTGCTGTAGTTTGTTTAATTCACACCTGTGGAAATGTGTTTATTTCAAATATATTTAAGATATATGATGTGCAATAATCCTAGTTCAAAGTAAAGACAAATGTTTTAGTGGTTTATAATATCTCCTAAATGTTTTGATCATCTGCTGTAGTTTGTTTCTTACCTGTGGAAATGTTTATTTCAGATATACTTAAGATATATGATGTGCAATACTACCCCTTGTTCAAAGTAAAGACAAAATGTTTTAGTGGTTTATAATATCTCCTAAATGTTTGATCATCTGCTGTAGTTTGTTTCTTACCTGTGGAAATGTTTATTTCAGATATACTTAAGATATATGATGAGCAATACTACCCCTTGTTCAAAGTAAAGACAAAATGTTTTAAGTACAAGTTTGCTTAGTTTCTTTAGTGGACAAAGGCTAAGTTCTTTTTCAACACTTTTTTAAGAGATCTGGGTTTGAAGAAGAGTAAAAATACTGTTTTTATACTTTGTGAACTGCTGTACAGTTTTTACTGTATGCACAGTGGATTCAGAAAGTATTTATAATAACAAACATAAACATATCCTAGTCCTCACAGATTATGGCACCCACTATCCATATTCTTTATAATACTGTATATAGACATAATTAGGGGGCATCTTCAGGGCTCGTGCAATGTGAGTAATTCAATTCCAAAATGTACGGTTGAGCTGTCTATAGCTTTTCCCTTTTTGCCCACAGAACTGAAGACCTTCAGACAAGACGACCGTTAATGTCACTTGTGCCTTCTCCTCAGAAGTCCCACCCCTTCCACAGTGTAATGTATACAAGATAGATTCCACCATGCCAGATGTTGGGGTTTAGTCTTTGACCTGCATCTGAATACAGTGGAGCTTGTCACCAGAATCAACATTAATTCTCTTTAACTTAAAAACTCTCATTTGCCCCATTAAAACTCTTTTTTTTTGCCAAAACTTAATTCTGTTCTGTTTTATATAAAAAAATGATATAAATATATATATTTATTATATTATGTATCATTTGTTAATTGCCAGTTTCTTGCCATTATCACTGGAATATTGTCCAAGTAGTACTTCAGTGAGCATAGTAACACAGTCTGTTCTAACTCTGCTTTAAGACAGACAGAGGGTTTTTAAGTAATCAACAGAAACTGGGACACCTGTGCAAACTGTTTGCTTCAACTTGTAAAGCTTAATTTACTTTAATTGCTGAACAACATCTGTAGGTTGTAACCTATTAGTTGTTCCCTAAAGAAGCCCATTTGTAATATTCTGATATTTCCTTTCTTATTCATTTTGGCTAATCTAAACCTCTCGAAGTTTACTGCTTATCTTTTCACCATTTTAGGTTATTTGTTGCATTTCAACTGAATAAATTTGAAGAAAAACTGGAAAAAATGAGGTGTTCTGAAACTTTTGACTGGTAGTGTGTATGTATGTGTGTATATATATATATATATATATATATATATATATATATATATATATATATACATACACACACACACAGTATACTGTATATAGTATATATATATATATATATATATATATATATATATATAGTATATATATATATAAACTATGCAATATATATATATATATATTGCATAGTTTACTGTCAAATAAAGCAAAGAGTACACAACACGTGTTTCACCCTCATTTGGGCTCATCAGGCGTACACACTCTACTGCTCCCCTCTCGGGGAATCGAACCTCGGACGTCAGCGTCAGAAACGAAGCCCCTTTAGGCTGCGCCGTGTCGCGTACTCTTTGCTTTATTTGACAGTAAACTATGCAACATTCCATGATCTGCTTCTCTCAACTGAAAGAGGGCACCGTGGTGGATGTTTGCCAAATAGCAGACCAACCACAAGCGCTACCTTGTAGGTAACCACCCACACAATTCAGGTCGTTGAGACTACGAATGCAATGAATATATATAGATATATATATATATATATATATATATAGCCACAGTGAAAACCTCTGGTACGGTGTGGCTTGCATTCTCCTGGCAGGTTCAGATCAGATAATTTACTTACAGAAGAATGTCAATGCCATTACAGTACATCTAAATAAATACTATGTCTGGTATGCAATTTATGTAGTTGGGTTTGTTTATCAGGTCAGTTACCTGTAGATTGGGTAAGTGCAAGTCAATAAACAAAAAAGATCCAAAACTTTTAAAATAAAGGGATTGTTTCACAGGGACTATGAGAAACTGGAGAAATATGCCTGCTCAAATAATCTGTTAATGCACCAGAAAGCCTCTAGTTATGATCACATAATTCTGTCAGCCTTTATTTTTGACTTCTTCTTACCATAGCTGAAGATGCATCTCTGTAGTCTTCTTTCCAGTTGCAGCTGCAATACACAAAATTATAATATGCACTTTGTAACTGACATTGGAGATTCAAGAACCTGTTTCTGTGCGCAATATGTTCTGTTAATCAACTGCACTTTGCAGCTTAATGCAGAGGCTACAAAGCAATATTTTGCAATATAATAATTCTTCATTTTCATTCAAATTAATTTTTAACTTAATGATTACTTCCTGCCTTCATATGCTTTTTGAAGCTCTTAGAAATACTGTATGTATGTATGTATTTTCATTTCAATATATAAAGAATCCATTGAGTTATTGCAGCATTTAGAATTTAGAAAGTCCATTTGTTTAAGTACTTTTGTCTATATATAATTATTCTTAGTTGTTGTTATCCTGTTTTAAATTTTTAGTCCAAATAATAAAAATGACAACAACAAGCAACCATAGGAATGACTTAACTGCACCTATAAATATTCCAACTTATACATAAAAATGCAAGTTTTTGGCATGCAAATAGTTTATTTTAGACTTTGACTTAACTAACACATAACTTTGATTACTTCTTGTATATATGTAGAATGTAAGTGCAACTACTATTTACTGTTGCATGGCCAACATACCCAGAATACCATATTTTCTTTATTCTAAACAGCCTTATTTTATTAACTTACCATATTCAAGACTGGGTTCAACCCAACAATTGCAATTTCTCACCCTAAATGTAAAATCAAACTACAACCCTCACAATTGCAGAAAACTGACCTTCACTGGCACCAAGTCATGTAAACATTAACTGCATAACATGTATTGTGGTAATGTACATGAGAAGCAGTGCAAAATTTCAATGCTAGTGAGTACAGTGGACATCATGTCAAGATATGCAGTAAAAGAAGTTTTCCAGCTGTTAATTAAATTCCCAAGTTTCAAGTCTTCCTCCATCAAGTGCATATCTTTATGAAGTATGCAACTTAAGTGTTAAGGAAACAAGAAGACCTACGTAGGTACTACTGTACCTAGAATCAACTCTATAGTATACACCAAATAATGGAAAAAGCAGCTCAGGAAATGAATTAAACTGAAGCTCAGGTAAAAATAAATTAAAGTTCAGCAAAAAAACAGTAGATACGGTGGGCACAGTAGTATTTTATTATATTCTGTGGTACAGTACATATTGTGCATACTGTACCATTATATGTAAAACTGACTTTGACAGCTAATGTTTTGCATCTTTTTCAGAAATACAACACTTGCATCAATCAGTTACTTTCTATGTGCATAACTGTCACTTAAATTTCATCTATCCATTTATCCAACTTTCTCTAAACCTTATTTTTTTATTACACTGTCATGGGAAGCTAGAACCATTCCAGCTGTTATCTACTAGCTCATCGCAGGATTTATTTTCACACAACCACACTTATTTATATCTTGCCAAATCAGCAATAATAACTCGCATGTCTATTGGTTATGAAAAAAATACAGTGTGGAAAGCATACCCCCCCGGACACAGACAGACAGACACCAGAATGTCCAAAACACACTTCTTTATTCTCCTTTACAGCACCACAATGCCTTCATCTACCAACTCTCTTCCTTTCTCTCACTCTTCTTTCTCTTTTGACCTCCACTCCCCTCCTCACAAGCTCCGTCTCCTTCCTCCCAACTCTGGCTCAGCTTCTGGAGGGAGGCGGCCCCCTTTATAATAACCTGGATGGGCTCCAGGTGCTCCGTCTGACCTCACTTCCTGGTGTGGCGGAAGTGTCAGGAGGGCACTCGGAAGCACTCCGGGTGTCACTGGAATTTCGTTGGGCAGTACTTCCTGGTGTGGCGGAAGTGCCTCTCTCCAAGGTTCCAACCATATCCAGGCGCCCCCTGGCGGTGACTCCGTCTTCGCAGAGGGTTGAGCTTTACAGCTCCGGGACCCCCATGCATTCCAGGGAGGCGGCCCACCTGCGCTCCAGGGAAAATATTGTCCCATTTCCGGTCCCCTGCTTCTTCCAGCGGGGCAACGTCCCTGGGTGTCTATGACAACAGAGTACCTGAATGCAACCAATACAAACACAGGAATGACTGTAAATTCCACAGAGAAAGAGGCTAAACCTGGAACAGAATTCTAATCACTGGAGCTATGAGGCAGCAGAGCAAACAACTGTGCTATCATGATGCTCTTACATACATAATACAATACTGTACACTGAATTATTTAAAATAGTAACATACATAACACATGATTTTGACAGTGGCATTAAAAATATTTGCTCTAAGTGAAGAACTGGTTCAATTTAATAAGGAAAAATCTAGCACATTATACATAACTTTTCAGTGTGCATGGAGGTTTTTAACAATAACAGCTATTTAAAAAATGATTTGCTTCATTTGCTTTGTATGGCTACATATCTTTTTAACCCATTTTTATTATTTAAAACAGATTGTGGTAAGGAAGGCAAAAATAAATACTATAACAGGAAAGCTTTGAAGCAGCAATACTGATGTCAAAGGAATACTTTATGGTACATGTAGATAAGTAAAAGCAGAAAATAAAAGATATTATTATTGCTCTTCTTTTTATGGATACTATTTTGTAAACCTTTGGCAAACTACTTTAAAATGAACTAAGCACTGGATGCTGTATTGCCTGGGAGCATCTGAAATGCTTACAATTAATGGCATTGCCAAAGTCAAGTTCAGAGAGTCAGAGAGAATCACACAGATACCCAAAGAGGTCACTGCAGTACAGAGACCACAAACCGCTCATTGAAAACAACAGCGTCAATTAAAACCAAAGAAATTAATATTTTTACTTCATTTTGGTTTTGTTAGCCACCTTCAACGAAGGTCTAGTAACAGATATTAAGTATCTATTGAAATCCTTTTAAAAAAACAGAAGATTCAAATAATTCATCAAAAACAGTCAACTGCTGGCAAGTTTTCAAGAATCAGAAAACAGCGTGAAAAAGATTTTATTTAAAACATTAAACTAACATTCAAACAGAGCTGATCTTTTAGGATAGTCCTGACTGCCTGAAGTTATAAGACTGGCAAACTGGCTTCTCTTGCTATGATCTTCTTATGATAGAGTGGCTTGTTTGTTATAAAAACATTTAAACACTACAACAGCTGGTATATAACTTATTAAAGTTTAGCCAAACCAGACTGGTTTCAAAATAGATGCTAGGTACATCACAGCTAAACTTCCATGCCATCAATATCAATCAAACAAAAAAATAACATTTGTATAGTGCCATTAGACAGCATGTGTCATTAAATCACTAACAAATACATAAACTGGTGATTGTACAAAAACGGCAAAAAAGACAATATATATAAAAATGCAGCAGTAATAGTTACATAAACTGTTTCTGGAAAATCATAAAGTCTACCTTAACTGTAGCAACAATTAGATGTTTTTATCAATACATCCTTCAAGGTATATGTTAGCCAAATCTACTCTAAAGTTTTTAGGGCGCACTCGCTTCATTATCCAGAGCAAATAACCAAGATTAGACATTTTAACATTTAGACAATGCACCAAACAAGTAAAACAGTCCCAATAGCCAAAGAGATGCATACCAACTGTATTAGTTCACCATCCTAAAAATATGTAAAGAAAGGTAGTACAGAAAAGGTAAACTCACACTCAGTAGGAGCCAAACTATTTCATACTGAGGTCACCAAACAGGAAACAGGAAATAGTCAGTTAGAAGCTCCACATATTTTGTCAATGTCATTTTGACACCCTTAGGTACCTAACAACTCACTTCCCAGTATTCTTGACCCAATTCTCACTCCACCAACTCCTTGCTGACATCGCAGATATGTTGGAACATGGTGGCAATGCACCAACCATTCAGAACTCCATCCACCTAGACTATCAAGTGTAGCATGATATCCATAGCTGAAGAAAACTGCCTATCCCATTCTAAACATTTATCTTTGTGAGTTATGGTTAGGGGTGGCTGAAATACAGCTTTACTGCAATCCTATGAAGAATCCTGCATCAAGAAGGTTCTTGGGACTCCAGATGCACCAGCAGCGTAAAATACCCATCTGCTGCTCAACAGTGGTTGATTTGGTAACTAATTTGTGGAGATATGCTCTAGATAGGAGAGGAATGAAGGTCAGTAGGAACAAGACAGAATACATGTGTGTGTAAATGAGAGGGAGGTCAGTGGAATGGTGAGGATGCAGGAAGTAGAGTTGGCAAAGGTGGATGAGTTTAAATAATTGGGATCAACAGTACAGAGTAATGGGGATTGTGGAAGAGAAGTGAAGAAGAGAGTGCAGGCAGGGTGGAATGGGTGGAGAAGAGTGTCAGGAGTAATTTGTGACAGACGGGTATCAGCAAGAGTGAAAGGGAAGGTCTGCAGGACGGTAGTTAGACCAGCTATGTTATATGGGTTGGAGACAGTGGCACTGACCAGAAAGCAGGAGGCAGAGTGGGAGGTAGCAGAGTTAAAGATGCTAAGATTTGCACTGGGTGTGACGAGGATGGATAGGGTTAGAAATGAGTACATTAGAGGATCGGCTCAAGTTGGACGGTTGGGAGACAAAGTCAGAGAGGCAAGATTGAGTTAGTTTGGACATGTGCAGAGGAGAGATGCTGGGTATATTGGGAGAAGGATGCTAAGGATAGAGCTGCCAGGGAAGAGGAAAAGAGGAAGGCCTAAGCGAAGGTTTATGGATGTGGTGAGGGAGGACATGCAGGTGATGGGTGTAAAAGAACAAAATGCAGAGGACAGAAAGATATGGAAGAAGATGATCCACTGTGGCAACCCCTAACAGGAGCAGCCAAAAGAAGAAGAAGAAGAATAACACTTAATGAGCTTATTCACTTATCTGACTGAATTAATCTGTGCTCTGAATCACTCATAAATCTTTTTACAGTTCAATGATCTCACTTGTGAAATGTCAATTGTGTTCATGCATTTTTAAAGACATTGCAGTATTTCTCGCTTGCCATCTTCAAAAAGACCTCTCCCCAGAACTGTGACTTGCTTATTAATGTGGAACAAATTCTTTAAGTAGGTTTCCCTTTAATGAAGATCACCTAGCAAACTAATTAACAAACCTCCTTGAGCTTGATACCAGTTATCTAAAAAGATATTAGAAATAAAATAAGCAAAAACTTTAATTGATAAGTTAAATACTAAATGTTCATTTTACTGAAATCCTCATGATTTGTCACTGCATGATAAAATGGAATACACTGTATTTGGTCATGTTTACACAAGAAAACATGAAATTTGCCTTCTCAGTTGCATCCAATAACAGAGAGAAATTAAATAATACAATTAGAGACCAGATAGGTTACAATTTACACACAAATTGTAAAAGTTTAAAAAAACAGATTCTGTGCTATTTCTAGTATTTTGATCATGTGGGGTGACCTAAAATGGTTACACTGACACCTATGATTTTTTTTTATTTCAGATTAATTAAAATAGAGAGATTTTTAAATGTCTATAGGCTAATAACCTGATCACTGATCAAACGGAACACATTCTATCTAAGAGGTACTGAAGATGATGCCTGCTAGACATCAGTCTATAGAAAAGCTGATATAAGAGGTCAATTAAAAGTTAATACTAAAATTTCCCATAAAGTGATCAAATCTCTCATTTCCTCATTACAATGACTGCTTAACATTATTCATCTTAGTGACACAGCCATTGAAAAACATTGTTATTTTACTGCTAACTACAAACTATTTTTCAACCTCCAAAAACAACTGGAATCAACTGCCCCAATATTAAAGAATAATGCAACAACATAAAAGCAGTTATTTTTAGAAACAGACTGAAATCAATGAATATGTATGGGTCAGCAGAAAATTCTGGATCTGAAGGAGTCATTTATCCAGTGAACACCATTTAAGTGGAGCAACTGTGAAGAAATAAAAAAAAATAAATACAGAAAATATAAATCAAAACAAAACAAGTATTGTGTCAAGCATAAACCAAATGACTGACTCTACAGTTAAACAGTACATAAATAAAAAAGAACTAACAGACAAAATTTAAGTACTGGAAAAGCCAGCCTGGAACAGAGAAGTTGGCCTTTTGAGCAACAGTGAGAACCCTAACCGTGACAATACTGGGCTAAACACTTTAGGAAGATACTCTATGAAGAAAGTCCTAGAAATCCTGCAATGTTTCTTCAAATGATCTACTTATAAATACGAATACTGTAGAATGTAAATACGAATACTGTAGAATGGAAGCTATAATAAGAAATAAATTTAAAAAGTAATAATACACTAAATTAGAAAAGTACCTATATAAAATAATATACTAAAAATACCCAGCATGGGTTTATAAGAGGAAGATCTTGCCAGACAAATCTTTTTTGAACAGGCAATCGCAATAACTGACAAAAGCAACACATATGACAAAATTACCTAGACTTTCAAAAAGCATTTGTTACAGTCCAACACCAAAGATTAATTCTGAAACTAGAACCTGTAGGCATCAGAGGCAACTTACAAAACTTGATTTCAAGTTGGTTAACCAGCAGAAGGCAAGGAGTACAAATAAGAGGAGAATGTTCCACGTGGAGTGAGGTCATCAGTGGAGTCCATCAGAGGTTTATTCTAGGATCATTACTTTTTCTGATTTCTATTAATGACATAGTTTTCAGTATACAATTGTTAATAAACACATGAAATTTGCAGATATACTAAAACTGGCAAACACTGTGGAGGCAGAAAAACAATTTAAGAAGACTTGGACAACCTTCAGAACTGGGCAAACACTTGATCAGTTTAACACAGAAAAGTGCAAAGTGCTATATGTGGGCAACAGGAATGGCAATTATAAACACAAGATGGGAGACATTGTCATAAAGGAAGCAACCTCTTAAAAAGATTTAGGGGATGATGTTGAAACATTTTCAGCAACTAAGCACTGTGCACAAGTTATTAAAAATGTGAAACATTTGCAGCAACTAAGCACTGTGCACAAGTTATTAAAAATGCATATAAAATGTCAAGTTACAGTGATCCCTCGCTATATCGCACTTCGCCTTTCGCAGCTTCACTCTATCGCGGATTTTATATGTAAGCATATTTAAATATATATCGCAGATTTTTTGCTGGTTCGCGGATTTCTGAGGACAATGGGTCTTTTAATTTCTGGTACATGCTTCCTCAGTTGGTTTGCCCAGTTGATTTCATACAAGGGACGCTATTGGCAGATGGCTGAGAAGCTACCCAACTTACTTTTCTTTCTCTCTCTCTTGCGCTGACTATCTGTGATCCTGACGTAGGGGGTGTGAGCAGGGGGGCTGTTCGCACACCTAGACGATACGGACGCTCGTGTAAAAATGCTGAAAAATTATCTTCATGTTGCTACCTTCTGTGTGCATCTTTTAAGTATGCTGCACGGTGCTTCGCATACTTAAAAGCTCAAAGGGCACGTATTGATTTTTGACTTTGTTTCTCTCTCTCTCTCTCTGCTCCTGACGGAGGGGGTGTGAGCTGCCGCCTTCAACAGCTTTGTACCGGCGGTGCTTCGCATACTTAAACCAAACAGCCCTATTGATTTGTTTGCTTTCCTCTCTGTTTCCTTTGAAGAGGAAGATATGTTTGCATTCTTTTAATTGTGAGACAGAACTGTCATCTCTGTCTTGTCATGAAGCACAGTTTAAACTTTTGAAAAAGAGACAAATGTTTGTTTGCAGTGTTTGAATAATGTTCCTGTCTCTCTACAACCTCCTGTGTTTCTGCGCAAATCTGTGACCCAAGCATGACAATATAAAAATAACCATATAAACATATGGTTTCTACTTCGCGGATTTTCTTATTTCGCGGGTGGCTCTGGAACGCAACCCCCGTGATGGAGGAGGGATTACTGTATATCATAAAAACCATTGAATATAAATCAAGAGACACTATGCTCAGACTATATAATGTACTAATGAGACTGCATCTGAAGTATTGTGTGCAATAAGCTGTGTAGAGGAGAGCTTCCAAGTGAATTCCTGGACATGTTTAGTCTCAAGCAGAAGAGACTATGTGGGGACCTAATTCAGGTCTTAAATTTCTCAAAGGCATTGATAAAGTAGAACCAGCAGAGTTCTTTAAACGCAACTCCTCGTCTCCTGGTCTTCTTGTTTCTTAAATTTCATTTGTTCTTGCATTCCAAACTGTAGCTGTTACAGTCTTTTACTAACTCCATTCAGCTACCTCCAAGTCCTTTAATTAAATACTGCAGTAATTGATGAGTCATTAAAGTATTTTTCTTATTAATACAGTGCAAGAAGTTATGGATAAACCATCATGGCAACAACAGACTAGGTTCTCCAAAAGAAGGCAGATGTTCAAACTCAAGGAGTAATTAATTAAATGACAGTTGAAAATATCACTTCACAGTGAAAAGGTTTTTATATTTTTTAGCAACAGAGCCTACAGAAGAGATCATATCATTATGGCACAACCTCTAAAATCATCAATATCATTAAAGACCTATCCAACAACTTTTAATTCAATATTCAATATAAAGGCAATCCCACCAAAGCCTTTCCAGTTGAGTCTCGGGGTAAACAAAGCTGTCTGTTTTCCACTATTTTTTACTGATGAGAAATGGTACACTCGACAAACATTTAGAATACCTTACTCGCACGAATCAGTTTTCGTTACTAAGTATATTCAAGCATAAAACTTGAGTATAAACAATTAAATATTGCCACATGAATTACTTAAGTGAAAAAATATTGATATTAATATAGAAATATCACAACAGCTACAGATAAAAGGATAGGGTATTGAGATAAACCACCTTCAGCCACATATAAAACATTATAGAAAACCCTGGACTAACTGATGTGGACTTACAGTTCTGTACATACAAAAGCATAGCATCCTTTTTAAACTTGAAACTATTCTGAATATCCAATGACATCTCAATTTTTAATATGATTTGGAATGTTGGGGAATCTAAATCATTCTGAATTAACTTTAAACATTCCACCATAAATCTCTCAGAATCATTCTGAAGGCCAGATGGTACATGAAAGTTAGAAATCATACATAAGAAACATTAAGAAAGGAAGGCAAGAGTGGACAAGGAGAAAAAATAGATTTTGATCATAATGCATTGAAAGGACAACAAATTCCATTGTAAAAAATTACCCTGTACTTGTCAACCAAAGGAAAAGAGGAAAAATAATGATAACGAATGATGATTGTGCTAACTAAGCACAGGAACTAACAAGAGGCCAGTACTATTTTTGGAGAAAATCACTAAAACAGCCCAGAGTAGAAGCTGATAGAGGGATCTTAAAAAAGCCATATACATCTCTTGCCATTATAAAGTTAATGAGTTCATGACACTGTATAACTATCAACTCACTAAGACAGCTGAAGATTTTAAGAAAATCTGCATGAAGAATAATCATAAATGATGTGACAGATTCTGTTGCAAAGAAATTATCAAGAAGAGAATGTTACACAAGAAAATGTTATTAAACATACATGAATGGCGAATTCATTGCAAAACAGCCATACATCAGTCTTCAATTTACTTAAGCAATACCATCAAAATTCTGAAAAATATTGTTCTCATGCTGAAATGATGAAAATAACAGATTGAAGTAATAATAAATGAAGTTCAATAATAGATTAAATTTCCGAATGTGAAATGTGTCTAAATATTGTCAATTTCAGGGTATTGCTGCTCTGTGTACAGAGAAGATGGTCTGGGTAAAAATATAGATTTTCCGAGTAATCGTTATTTTTGTTTAAATGATTCAATATCGGTTGTAAAAGTCTCAAGATCGATCTTGTGAATCTCTATCCTGTTCAATTACTATATGCAGATTTTTGATTACCTTCATTTTTGGTGTTCGATCCAGTAGATGTCACTAATGCCCCTGTTAAGTTTTTCTATGGAAAAGGCACTTAATTATCTTGCAAAAAATGGTGTGTCCTCTTTAACTAAAATCAGTGTCTTTGACACTTAAATCAGATGTGTGGATTCAAACTGTGTGTCGGTAGAGAATAACTGGATAAAAGCAAAGCTATGTGTAAGCTGTGCAACTCAGGCATTAATTATAGTTGTAACACAACAAATTTGAGAAATCATTTATCGCAACATCACCCATAAACATAATCTCAGTCAACACCCAAATGAGTAAAGCCTAAACAATCTACAATGGAGACGTTTGGTAGCTCCATGCTTGCATTTAATTTGACTAATGCCCAAAAAAATAACAAAATTTACAGCAGTTTTTATCTGTAAAGATATGAGGCCCTACACCGTTGTTGAAAACGGGGTCTTTCAACAAATGATACAGGATTTTGAACTGCAGTATGCTATACCAACCAGAAAGCAACTGAGTGAAGTCATTGTACCTAGGCTTTATGAAGATCTTAAGCAAAGCATCGCTATGTCTCTGAGGACAGTGTAGAGAGTAGCAATAGCTGAACATCCAAGGAAGAAGATTCCTATGTGATAATCACACATTAAAAATGACTGGGCATCTACGGCGGAGGTGTTACAGACAAGTACGCTGCATGCCAGTCACACCAGGAGCAACTTCCCTGCCTATATACAGTACACACCTGCTGAGATGATTCACTGTTGTTCCAAAGACCTTTCTAGCAATTCCAATGCACTGTTCCATTGCATAACTGCATCGAACACAAGTTTGTGTTTTGCAAAGTCCAATAAACATTGCTTCTTTTTAGGCGCGTGGCTAGCTGTACTGCTACGGTGGAAAAAGTTTGCAACGCACCTCACCCAGCAAAACAACCTGGGAATTGTTGGAATTTTCAGAGCAGCCTGCGATACAAAAGTGAGCATGTGTGCAAAGCAGCCAACTTGAAGTAGCTCCATAATAGTAGCATTATCAGTCACAATGGCCGGTTCTTTTTCTTTTATGTTCCATTCATTCAGTGCCACTGTCAACAAACATCAGCTCTAGATCTTCACTTTAAAATGCTTTCTTTTTGTCTGAGGAGGAACTGTGAGGACACAAGACGTTGCAGCTACAAGTGAGCAATTGAAGATAATTGAAGAAAGATGCAAGTCTCGCTGTATCTTTAATTTCCACTATTACCAGATTATTTTAAATGTCCAATAAATGAATACATTTGGCTAACAGTTTAGTTGAAGGATGTCTATATGGAGATTCATGACATGAATAGGTTATTGAATAACATTTATTATTTAAAAATCAATATTTGATTAATGTATAATAATATTATTCGTAAGTAGATGCCATTGCATTGTATTAAAACAAGGAGTCCCCCCCATAACACGTGTGGACTCTGCTGCGTTGATATGTTTGTTGAATTAAGGTGAATTTTGAACGAATGCAGTGCTATGAGAGTTTTTTTTTTTTTTTAGAGCAATATTTTGTTCCACACCTTACAAATACTGATGTTACCTGTTCATTACTAGTCAAGTATTTCTACTTAAATGTCATTCCATGTTAATACATACATTATGAAGTCACTATGTAGACACCCTTCAAATAAAGAAATTTGTCACATTATATTAATGTTCTCCATCCATGATTAAGTAATTGCTACAAAAGCCACCTCTTCAAATGTATCAGTGCATGCTAATTCAGTCAAGAAAAAATTGATACCGAATCAAATTGGGGCATTGTTAATTGGAATTGAATCGAATCACAACATAAGTGCTGATACCCTACCCTACAGACAGCTCAAAACAAAAAAAAATAATAGATTATATAGATAACAGAAAAAATAATAGATAATCTAATTTACTTCACAATGACACCTGGAGTTGCAGTCTGTAAAATACAGCACTGAAAGTAAAAAAACATCTGGCCTACAAACTGTGCAAGAGATTTCTGTATATTGTACTTAAGACAGAAGTAATCTAGAAGGTTTCCTAATATACTGCTTTGATTCTTTTAAGTCCTGTTCTGGGTATGGGAAACCATGCTTGCCCGTTGTGTTTATTGGGCCAGTTCTTTCATGGAAACCAGATCTTGCCTTATATAGCATACCTATTAAAGATGACTGATAGGCAGGGATCCTGAAGCCAACTCCACATCCCTCAGAAATAGTTTACGACAGTGAACAAAACTATATAGTTCATTACTGTATTTAATATGGTGAAGGCTTAGTAAGATCTTGAGCATCAAATCCTTAATACATCAGAAGCACTTTACAATATCATTGAGTTTTCCAGTTCTACCAGTGATAAACTGGGAGGTTGATTGTGGCTCATTATATGGTGATTTTATAATCTTCCCTTTTTCTTCTTCACTTACATAGTTTTATAGTTCTACTCCACTTGCAGGACGTTTTCTCAATATTATTTATGTCTGTGCAAACAAAAAAAAAATCATGTGGCTCAAAAAACAATGAAAATAACTGGAGATAAAGAATTTACTTATCAAGCGCCACATCTATGATGAAGAAATTTCTTTTTTTTGTGAATTTAACGAGGTATAATGTATTTGCCTTTCATCATATCTCTAGTGTGAATAATAAGATTTAAGTAATATATGTTTGCTTTGTTCTGTTGTCAAGGCATTGAACATTTCTGGAAAGCTAGTTTTTTTTTTTTTAAACTAGTAAACGACCGTGTATATTCTATATCATTTTTTGGGGGTAAGATCTTTATTTTAGTTGTCCTTTCCATATGCATTTTGTCTTACTTGTTTACACTTTCTTTTGCAAAATGTTTTATGTGAGAAATATTTTAAATTCATTACTTTTCACCATAGCCTTCATGCTTTTCAGTACACACCAGTGGTCTACATGTTTCCGGTTGAGCACAGTAAGTTAATCTTTTTAATTCTTTATAGTACTCAAGAAAGTCATGCACTAACAAACAGGATGAACCTTGACTGACACATTGTTGTAATGCAGTTCTGTTTATCATTACTGTATGATTAGAATGACGACCCTTCACAGTTCTAACTTCTTCTCACTCCTCAATAGTGGTTGATGTTAATTACCATCCCAAGCATTCCGCATCCACCATACCTGTCTTTCCATTTTTGAACATTCCTATCCACTCAAATACACGTTGGCATTGTAAAGCATTTTCCCCATACTAAGATCAAAAATGGGTAACCTTTATCTCCTTTTAACACCTACTCACAAAAATCGAAAGACATTCTCTCTCTTCTTTCGTAAAAACAATTATATGGTTAGTACAACTGACAACAAGTTCAGCAACACATGGCTGCCAGACAAAGGGCTGAAATGCTTCAGCAAGGTACTTTAACAAAAACAGCTCAGAAAAATGTGTATTAAATATTTTTGAAGAACCCCTATATCTGGGCCCTTAATTATGTATTGTGCACATCCTAATGCCTGTAACTGGTGCCTCATGCGAGTAAGACTTCTGCGTTGTGCGTTATTTAAAATACAAAAAGAAATTTTGATTGGAAAAAATAAATAACTTAAAAAATAATAATAATTGCAAACACAGTGACAGTCCTACTGGAATAGTTTCATCAACACTGACTAAACAAATATATTTTGCCTATATTTTACAGGAATAAACAGTATTACAATATATTGTGAATTATTTAATTAAATACTGTTCTTCAACCATTTTATATACATGTCAGAAAATATAGCAATAAAAACAGACAGAAAAGACACTGAGTATGTAGAACATGATGTATAAATTAAACAAATTTTAATTTAAATGTAATTTAGGAATATTCTGAGAAGAAATGGAGTGCCTTATTTGATTAGTTATAATAACTACTGCATGCATTACATTTTCACTGATCAGAAGAACAATAAGGAGTCTATAACAACATATATAGTGTCATCTAACAATTTCTTCATAAAGTGACTTCAACACTAGTCAAAGCAAGACCAGGTCTATGTTGCAACAAATAGTGAAAACACAGTCACATTTTTGACTATTCATGTACAGCTGATGATTTTAAATTTTTATTACATTATTGTGTCTGGAGTAAGAGATGTTTTCTTCTGCTTTGACAGTTTGCTATTAATAAAACGTTGTTATTCTGGTTCAGTTTCATCTGCCCAGGAACATTTAAGAGAAAAAACACCATTGACATATAAAGACAATAATAACTAATGCTGTAAATATATCTGCAGTTCGTACCTGGGTTGCTTAAAGAAGTCATCTGTATATGACACCAGTGATGCTGGAGATTGTAAACTTGGTCCACATGTACTGGGATCAAATCTTGTCACTGTTTTTGATTTCCTAGAATAGTGAAGCAATGGTCAAGTGGGGATGCAGACATAGTCCAGTACAAGTAACAGATACATACTCATCTACTCATTCTTAAGCCAGTTTAAAATTGTATCATTGTTATAGTATTGCCAATATGTAACTGGGTATAACCAATGATTATTATTCTGAGTAGAAATAATATATACACAGTATACCAAAATCAGAATGAAAACCATCAAAAACAACTAATGCAAACAATACAAATAATACATTTAAAGAAAAATTAAAACAAATTAAGCAAACAACACAATAATAATAAAAAAAAAAACGAAAGTAATAAAGTTGAAGAAAATGGGTGGGTCATATCATTATATTTTAATTTCAAACAACCTGTTTCTCTTCCCTTTTGTTTACAAAAATGTAGGAAAAAACAATACAGTAGTAAGGAAACTGAGACAGTACATACATATAAACATACAGAAGAGTAGCACAAAAAAAACAAACAACTGAAAAAAGATGTGCAACCAACTAGAAAAACGTTAAGCACGCAAACCAAACAAAACAAAAAAATAAATAAATACCATAAAGGAACTTACAAGCTGAATTACTCAAGAGAAATGGGTTTATTTTATCAGTGAAACAACAATAGGAGCATTGATATCACACTAACTGCCATTACTGTGATTAATGTTATTAATACAAGCCTCATATTAGTCAACTGACCTGTAGTGATTTGATATTTGAACATTCAAAGAGTAATGAGACTAAACACTAAAACTGATAAAGTATATAGATAAACACTAAATTTAGGTTAAGTGAAATATTACTTTACAAAAATTCAAGGAACAGATACAAAATTTCCCATTGGGATTAATAAAGTATCTATCTATCTATCTATCTATCTATCTATCAAAAACAGTTTGGGCTGATGACACAAGCTCTGGAAATATGACATTGTGACATCTTCTTCTTTCGGCTGCTCCCGTTAGTTGGGTCGCCACAGCAGATCATCTTCTTCCATATCTTTCTGTCCTCTGCATCTTGTTCTGTTACACCCATCACCTGCATGTCCTCTCTTACCACATCCATAAACCTTGTCTTAGGCCTTCCTCTCTTTCTCTTCCCTGGCAGCTCTATCCTTAGCATCCTTCTCCCAATGTACCCAGCATCTCTCCTCTGCACAAACCAACTCAATCTCGCCTCTCTGACTTTGTCTCCCAACCGTCCAACTTGAGCTGACCCTCTAATGTACTCATTTCTAATCCTATCCATCCTTGTCACACCCAATGCATATCTTAGCATCTTTAACTCTGCTACCTCCAGCTCCGTGTCCTGCTTTCTGGTCAGTGCCACCATCTCCATCCCATATAACATAGTTGGTCGCACTACCGTCCTGTAGACCTTCCCTTTCACTCTTGCCGATATCCGTCTGTCACAAATCACTACTGACACTCTTCTCCACCCATTCCACCCTGCCTGCGCTCTCTTTGTCACCTGTCTTCTACAATCCCCATTACTCTGTATTGTTGATCCAAAGTATTTAAACTCATCCACCTTCGCCAACTCTACTCCCTGCATCCTCACCATTCCACTGACCTCCCTCTCATTTACACATGTGTATTCTGTCTTGTTCCTACTGACTTTCATTCCTCTCCTCTCTAGAGCATATCTCTACCTCTCCAGGGTCTCCTCAACCTGCTCCGTACTATCACTATTGATCACTATGTCATCAGCAAACATCAAAGTCAATGGGGACTCCTGTCTAATCTTGTCTGTCAACCTGTCCATCACCATTGCAAATAAGAAAGGGCTTAGAGCCGATCCCTGATGTAATCCCACCTCCACTTTGATGCATCTGTCACTCCTACTGCAGATCTCACCAAGGTCACACTTCCCTCGTACATATCCTGCACAACTCTTACATACTTGTCTACCACTCCAGACTTCCTCATACAATACCACAACTCCTCTCGAGGCACCCTGTCATATGCTTTCTCCAGTTCCACAAAGACACAATGCAACTCCTTCTGGCCTTCACAATACTTCTCCATCAACACCCTCAAAGCAAACATCGCATCAATGGTGCTCTTTCTTGGCATGAAACCATACTGCTGCTCACTAATCATCACCTCACTTCTTAACCTAGCTTCCACTACTCTTTCCCATAACTTCATGCTCTGGGTCGCCAATTTTATCCCCCTGTAGTTACTACAGTCCTGAACATCCCCCTTATTCTTAAATATCGGCACCAGTTCACTTCTTCTCCACTCCTCAGGCATCCTCTCACTTTCCAAGATTCCATTAAACAATCTGGTTAAAAACTCCACTGCCTAAACACCGCTATGCTTCCACAGGTATGTCATCTGGACCAACGGCTTTTCCATTCTTCATTCTCTTCATAGCTGTCCTTACTTCCTCCTTGGTAATCCGTTGCACTTCCTGATTCACTATCTCCACATCATCCAACCTCTTCTCTCTCTCGTTCTCTTCATTCATAAGCCTCTCAAAGTACTCTTTCCATCTGCTCAACACACTCTCCTCGCTTGTGAGTAAGTTTCCATCTTTATCCTTTATTACCCTAACCTGCTGCACATCTTTCCCAGCTTGCTCCCTCTGTCTAGCCACTCGGTACAGGTGCTGTTCTCCATCCTTAGTGTCCAACCTTTCATACATCTCATAATACGGCTTTTCATTCGCCTTTGCCACCTCTCTCTTCACCTTGCGCCTTATCTCCTTGTACTCTTGTCTACTTTCTGCATCTCTGTGACTATCCCACTTCTTCTTTGCCATCCACTTCCTCTGTATACTCTCCTGTACTTCCCCATTCCACCACCAGGTTTCCTTTTCCTCTTTCCTCTGTCCACCCTCTCATACAACTTATCATATGCCTTTTCTTTAGCCTTCGCCACCACTCTTTTCACATTGTGCCTTATCTCCTTGTACTCTGGTCTACTTTCTGCATCTCTCTGGTTATCCCACTTCTTCTTTGCCATCCTCTTCCTCTGTATATAAGTAGATAGGACTGGCAAGCTTTGTTGGGCTGAATGGCCTGTTCTCGTCTAGAGTGTTCTAATGTTCTATACTCTCCTGTATTTCCTCATTCCACCACCAGGTTTCCTATTCCTCCTTTCTCTTTCCAGATGTCACACCAAGCACCCTTCTTGCTGTCACCCTTACTACATCTGCTGTAGTTTCCCAGCTGTCTGGTAACTCTTCACTGCCACCTAGTGCCTGTCTCACCTCCTCCCTAAACTCAACCTTGCAGTCTTCCTTTTTCAAATTCCACCATTTGATCCTTGCCTCTGCCCTCGCCCTCTTCCTCTTCTTGATCTCCAACGTCATCCTACAGACCACCATCCTATGCTGCTTAACTGCACTTTCCCCAGCCACCACTCTGCAGTCTTCAATCTCCTTCAGATTGACTCTTCTGCATAGGATGTAATCTATCTGTGTGCATCTTCCTCCACTCTTGTACGTCACCCTATGTTCCTTCCTCTTCTTAAAATACATATTAATGGTATGTGTAACAGATTTTGTTAACTTCAAAGTTAATTAAAATAAAAGCAGCTTTTTCATGATACAAATTTCTTTAAACTCTACATACGCAATACACATGTATGCAACCACTGTAGCTACAGCGGACATTTTCCTGTGCTATTAGGTCTACTTATGTGGCACACAAATTAAATGCATCCTTACTTTTGCCAATAATGCACATCTCCTGAAAATATTCACAGTGGTCACGTTAACAACTTCCTTGTATTACAAGTACTAAATACAGTGTATTACCCAGTATAAATGGATGGACGGTTGGATGGACAAGCAGACATACAGACAGACAGATAGATCGAGCTATCGATCTTTATGTGTCCCAGGAGGGCATAATGTACATGGGCTAGATTCAAAACAGAACATTCAAAAATATGTACAGACACACAGACATGCTAATGAATATTGACAGTTCACTGCTATCATTTGGCACACAGGCTATTAGGAAGGTCTCAGCAGTGAATGAAATAACTAGACACTTTGGGGTTTAAGTGTTTTGAGAAATACATTGTACTGTTTGTAGCTTTTACAATGATTACAACATTCTGGTACATATGTATGGCACTGTCCCTATACTGTACATACTTATTTAAAGAATTGTGCAAGTATATTTACATTTGTTATCATTGTATCCAAAGGCACTTACAAGTCACAATCAATTCTTCTATGATTATACCCAGAGGTACATTAAATGACTTGCTCACATGTTGAATCACTGAAGGGCACCCATAAGTTGCAATGCCATTTAGTTTTATCCACAAAGCCATACTTTCTACACATTAAGAATTTAAAAATAAGAAAAACAATCATATGATTGTGTGCTTACTTGGCAAAAGGTAGAAATATGTCTTCGGTGTATTGCTGACTAAATTCTTTAACAGACATACCTGGAAGCATCTTTACAAAGAAAAATTTTAGAACATAGTTGGTCAATAAGTAGATACTATAACCACAACATATGAGCCTGTCTCACAAGAAAAAGTTAGAAGTCCATGTTTTTAAAACAATTAAAAGTTTTAGATACCTGAGATCACTTACAATCCTTTGAAAAAAATAAATGAAATAATAAAGAATAAAAACACTATATTTATTAACATAAACAAACAGGCAATTACCTGTATTAAATGTAATTTTTGTTGAATGAAAGCTAAAGACAAGCAGGTTCAAATAATGTAAGAAATAACAGTGGTCTTCATGGCTATAATGTAAACAAAATAATTCATCTTACTGTATGTCTAAACCAGGGTGTTTTTCTGCCATATGATAGTTGCTGTCAAGTTACTTCTCTGATCCCAGTACAACTGAACTGGCTTAAACAATTCTGAAAACTGAAAAGGAAAATAAATAAATAAAATACAATTACGAAAATATCTATAGAAGGAACTGAAAACACAATGAGAGATGTTAACAATTTATCATTCAGAAAAGCAACAATAAAATACTGTACTGTATATTTACACTGCAGCTGTATAAGAAATCCAGCCAACATAAGAATGCAATAAGCATATATATAACCTTTGAAAAAGTAAAATATATATTTAAAATAAAAATATTTTCCTTTACTGAAAAAAATTATGCTAAAATCGAGAACTGAAATAAAAAGTACTGAGCAAATATAAATAGTAACAAAACAGTATTACTGTAAGTATGCATCATTATTCATCATATCCTTCTGCTGCACTATGATAGTATATATTTTATTTTCTTAGAGTGTGCATTTTTTTTCCATTTACCATTTTTGTACTCCGTTATCTGCAATGTTTAGAGCTGAGATGCCACCTGTCAACTTCGATACAGGGCAGAAATCCACAACATAGTTCAATGAATCTTCCCAAACTATCATTTAACAGTAGTTTTGAGGCACCAACAAAAATGCTTTACATTGCACAGCCGACATGCAGTGTGAGTGCACATAACTTGAGCCCACTGGCCATTTGGAAGAAAGACACCTGACACTGACGGTGGTTGCCAACTGCCAAATCTCCCTCCAATATTTTGATACATCAATAGGTCTTTTATTTATCTAAAGTAGGGATATACAGTAAGGCAAAGTAAAGCAGGTTGAATGATATCATCGTAGAGCAGCCATTCAAGATTTTGTTTGACTGTGTTTAGCAAATGATACGTTGCTGGTTTTCTACATATTTCAGGAGAAGGAATGTTAGACAGCCCTAGAGAAAGGGAAGCTGGGTTGATCATAATATGTCCAAAATGATGTATTCAGCTGTGTGTTAACCAACTTGTAGACTGTGTCTTCTCTGTTAAGACACTTAAAAGTGTTTCTCAAAGACTTTTTTTAATGTTTGTATCTTTGGTACACCCTGAAAAATGAGATCACCTCAGATGAATTACTGACAGATACAGAATACATGATCCAAGACTATCAAAGGGAGTAGCCTCCAAATCAAGAATGATAAGAGCTCTCCTCTGTCAAATGAGACGGCATATTTTATAATAATTTCCAACATATGAAAAATTAATGACTTCATATTGTAAACAGTGTAACAGTGTAAACAGGCCGAAGAAGAAGGAGAAGGAGAAGAAGAGGGGGGAGATGTGTCTGGAGGCAGGAGGAGAGGAGGAAGGTAAAGAGGTGGAACTGACAGTAGGAACTTTGAATGTTGACAGTATGACTGGTAAGGGGAGAGAGTTAGCAGATATGATGGAGAGAAGGAAGGTTGATATATTGTGCGTGCAAGAGACTAAATGGAAAGGGAGTAAGGCCAGGAGAATCGGAGGTGGATTCAAATTGTTCTATCATGGTGTGGATAGGAGGAGAAATGGAGTAGGGATTATTCTGAAGGAACAGTATGTCAAGAGTGTCAGACAGAGTAATGATTATGAAGCTGGAAATAGGAGGTGTGATGATGAATGTTGTTAGTGCATATGCCCCGCAAGTTGGGTGTGCAATGGGTGAGAAAGAAGATTTTTGGAGTGAGTTGGATGAAGTGATGAACAGTGTACCCAAGGGACAGAAAGTGGTGATTGGAGTGAATTTCAATGGGCATGTTGGTGAAGGGAACAGAGGAGACGAGGAGGTGATGGGTAGGTATGGTGTCAAGGAGAGGAATGAAGAAGGTCAGAGGATAGTGGATTTTGCCAAAAGGATGGACATGGCTGTGGTGAATATGTATTTTAAGAAGAGGGAGGAACATAGGGTCACGTACAAGAGTGGAGGAAGATGCACACAGGTAGATTACATCCTATGCAGAAGAGTCGATCTGAAGGAGATTGAAGACTGAAAAGTGGTGGCAGGGAAAAGTGTAGTTAAGCAGCATAGGGTGGTGGTCTGTAGGATGACGTTGGAGATCAAGAAGAGGAAGAGAGTGATGGCAGAGTCAAGGATCAAATGGTGGAAGTTGAAAAAGGAAGACTGCAAGGTTGAGTTTAGGGAGGAGGTGAGACAGGCACTAGGTGGCAGTGAAGAGTTACCAGACAGCTGGGAAACTACAGCAGATGTAGTAAGGGTGACAGCAAGAAGGGTGCTTGGTGTGACATCTGGAAAGAGAAAGGAGGAATAGGAAACCTGGTGGTGGAATGAGGAAATACAGGAGAGTATAGAACATTAGAACACTCTAGACCAGGGGTCGGCAACCCGCGGCTCTGGAGCCACATGCGGCTCTTCAGCCTCCTTGCAGTGGCTCCCTTTGGCCTTGACAAAAAAATAAAAACCATGAAAATGAATAATGGCAATTTCTTAATTTAACTTGTATTTATATATATATATATATGTTTATTTACTACTACTACTACTGTTATACATTTTAACATCTAATTTAGAGAGTTTAATTCTGCGTGGACAGAAGCATTTGCCTTCACCGCCAACGACGCTGGCTTACCGGTGTGCTTAATATGTGGCGATAAATTATCGAACAACAAAAAATGTAACGTTGAAAGACATTTTCAAAACAAGCTCTCAGCATTCACTGAAAAATACCCAAGTGAAGATAAGCGAAAGAGAGCAATTTCGGAACTGCAACGGAAAGCTGAACAGAGCAAACATACTTTCAAAAAGTGGATCACTTCTACACAGTCAACTACAGCTGCTAGTTTTGTGGCAGCTCAAGAGATCGTAAGGAGGGGTAAGCCGTTCACAGACGGAGAATACATGAAAGAATCGTTCATAAAAATATCAGAGCATCTATTCTCCGACTTTAAAAACAAACGGGAAATTGTTCAGAAAATGCAAGCTGCATTTAGAGAAAGATTCAGTGAGTTCAGAAAGGAAAAACACACACTCTCTCCTTCCCTGTCACACCCCTGGACATCGACCCATCCCTGCTGAACACATCCGCATTCACAGGAGTAAGCCCGATCAAGAAATTGAACTGGACGACATAGCAGAGAAAGATTAATGGGTGTCCAAGTTCAAATGCCTGACAGCGGATCTTGAAGAAGTCACCCGTCAGAAGGCTACTCTCGCTAAAGAGCACAAATGGAGTGATATTGAAAACCTCCCCAAACCCGACAAATTTGTTTTCGACACATGGAGTGCCATTCCCGAAACGTATATGAACAAGAAAAAATATGCATTTGGAGTCCTGTCCATCTTTGGCTCAACATACTTAAGTGAGCAAGTTTCTCAAGCATGAACTTCATAAAGTCCAAATATCGCTCCCGCCTCACACATGAGAGCCTGCAGTCCTGTGTGAAGGTCAAAGTCACATTGTACAGCCCCGACATAGAGATGATCAGCAGCGAACTTCAGAAACAGAAGTCACTTTAAACAGGTGAGAACAATAGCATTTAATAGGCTATTATTTTTCAGAAAAACAAAACACATTCATTTCGGACCCGGAGCTGATGTAGGTTTTTTTGTATGTTCAGGTGTTTCAGTTGATTCAGCACGCTGAAATGGAATTTGATGTTTACTTTTTTAAAGCAGCTAAGCTACAGCTAAATGTTTTATTTATATTAAAGTGGGCTAGTTTTTTTTTTAATTTTACACAGGTATAGGAAGGACCCAAATAGGCCTGCATAGTTCAGTTTAATTTATTTCAAAGTAGCCCTACACATGCACACTGCACTTCTGTTTGTTGTATTCCGTGGTTGTAACATGTAAAATCTAAAAAAAAGATTAAAACTTTTAAAAGTTTATAAGCTGTGTTATGTTTTGCGGCTCCAGACTATTTTTCTTTGGAGGAAGGGGGGGGCAAAATGGCTCTTTTGATAGTGAAGGTTGCAGACCCCTGCTCTAGACGAGAACAGGCCATTCAGCCCAACAAAGCTTGCCAGTCCTATCTACTTATATACAGAGGAAGAGGATGGCAAAGAAGAAGTGGGATAATCAGAGAGATGCAGAAAGTAGACAAGAGTACAAGGAGATAAGGCACAATGTGAAAAGAGTGGTGGCGAAGGCTAAAGAAAAGGCATATGATAAGTTGTATGAGAGGGTGGACACTAAGGAGGGAGAAAAGGACCTGTACCGACTGGCTAGACAGAGGGAGCGAGCTGGGAAAGATGTGCAGCAGGTTAGGGTGATAAAGGATAAAGATGGAAACGTACTCACAAGTGAGGAGAGTGTGTTGAGCAGGTGGAAAGAGTACTTTGAGAGGCTGATAAATGAAGAGAACAAGAGAGAAAAGAGGTTGGATGATGTGGAGATAGTGAATCAGGGAGTGCAACAGATTAGCAAGGAGGAAGTAAGGACAGCTACGAAGAGGATGAAAAATGGAAAGGCCGTTGGTCCAGATGACATACCTATGGAAGTATGGAGGTGTTTAGGAGAGATGGCAGTGGAGATTTTAACCAGATTGTTTAATGGAATTTTGGAAAGTGAGAGGAGACCTGAGGAGTGGAGAAGTGTACTTGTGCCAATATTTACGAATAAGGAGGATGTGCAGGACTGCAGTAACTACAGGGGAATAAAATTGATGAGCCACAGCATGAAGTTATGGGAAAGAATAGTAGAAGCTAGGTTAAGAAGTGAGGTGATGATTAGTGAGCAACAGTATGGTTTCATGCCAAGAAAGAGCACCACAGATGCGATGTTTGCTCTGAGGATGTTGATGGAGAAGTTTAGAGAAGGCCAGAAGGAGTTGCATTGTGTCTTTGTGGACCTGGAGGAAGCATATGACAGGGTGCCTCGAGAGGAGCTGTGGTATTGTATGAGGAAGTCGGGAGTGGCAGAGAAGTATGTAAGAGTTGTACAGGATATGTACGAGGGAAGTGTGACCCTGCTGAGGTCTGCGGTAGGAGTGACGGATGCATTCAAGTTGCAGGTGGGATTACATCAGGGATCGGCTCTGAGCCCTTGCTTATTTGCAATGGTGATGGACAGGTTGACAAACGAGATTAGACACGAGTCCCCGTGGACTATGGTGTTTGATGATGACATTGTGATCTATAGCAATAGTAGGGAGCAGGTTGAGGAGACTCTGGAGAGGTGGAGATATGCTCTAGGGAGGAGAGGAATGAAGGTCAGTAGGAACAAGACAGAATACATGTGTGTAAATGAGAGGGAGGTCAGTGGAATGGTGAGGATGCAGGGAGTAGAGTTGGCGAAGGTGGATGAGTTTAAATACTTGGGATCAACAGTACAGAGTAATGGGGATTGTGGAAGAGAGGTGAAAAAGAGAGTGCAGGCAGGGTGGAATGGATGGAGAAGAGTGTCAGGAGTAAGGCATCAGCAAGAGTGAAAGGGAAGGTCTGCAGGACGGTAGTGAGACCAGCTATGTTATATGGGTTGGAGACGGTGGCACTGACCAGAAAGCAGGAGACAGAGCTGGAGGTGGCAGAGTTAAAGATTCTAAGATTTGCACTGGGTGTGACGAGGATGGATAGCATTAGAAATGAGTACATTAGAGGGTCAGCTCAAGTTGGACGGTTGGGAGACAAAGTCAGAGAGGCGAGATTGCGTTAGTTTAGACATGTGTTTATGGAGAGATGCTGTGTACATTGGGAGAAGGATGCTAAGGATAGAGCTGCCAGGGAAGAGGAAAAGAGGAAGGCCTAAGACAAGGTTTATGGATGTGGTGAGAGAGAACATGCAGGTGATGGGTGTAACAGAACAAGATGCAGAGGACAGAAAGATATGGAAGAAGATGATCCGTTGTGGCAACCCCTGACGGGAGCAGCCGAAAGAAGAAGAAGAAGATATTGTAAACAGTGTAGTAAACTGCATTATGAAATTTTTCATGTAAGGATGGCAAACGTTTCAAGTTAAACTTAATTATGATGCCAGACATTGGTAATGTGTTGCATGTTGTTTAACTCATGCAAGTAAAAATGTCACTGTACTCTGTAAATGTAACAATAATGACCCTATAAACCAATATTTTACATCTTATAGGTATGTCCAAGAAATTAACCAATATTTTACCTCCTGCAGGGATATACATGAAAAGAGACTCAAATAACATTGCTATTTGCCATTTTCTTTTTACATCAAGTCCAATAAAACACCTTCAAATGTATTAAATAATGTGATTATGATAGGTAATTTATTTAATTGTAAAGTAATTTTGATAAATATTTACGCACCCAGTGTGGATGATAGAGACTTCTTCTAAAATGTATTTGCATCCATTCCTAACGTGAACACTCATTAAATTATAAAGGTCGGAGACTTTAATTGTGTTTTAAATGCAGACCTGGATAGGTCTTCAGCTACAGGGGCAGTAACATCTAACACTTCAAAAACAATTGCACAGTTTGTAGTTGATTATAACATCACTCTCATGGAGATTTCCAAATCCAAACGTAACAGCATATTCCTTCTTCCCACCAGTACATCACTGTTACACAAGAATTATTTCTTTATATTTAAGAATTTTTTGCCCACAATCAAATCTTGCAAGTACTGTGCAATGATATTGTTATCTCCGACCACGCCCCTCTGATTATAGAGCTCAAATCACTACGCCCCACATACACATCACGCAGCTCGCCTCTTAACCCCCTGTTATTAGCTGGCAAGAACTGTACAGAATCTATATCCAAGGAAACTGACTTTTTTAGAGACAAACGCATCCTCAGAGGTCTCTGCAGGAATGCTCTGGGAAACTCTGAAGGCATATTTAAAAAGGACAGATTATTTCATTATCTCTCCCAAAAAAAAATCAGAAATCAAGAAGGCATCAGAGTTTATCAGTGAAATTGCTAGAATGGATCAAAGACACACCATGTCTCCAAATGAGGCACTTTGTAGGAAAAGACAGGCTTTGCAATCAGAACTCAACCTCTTGCCAACAGAAGAAATGGAACAATTCATTTTTAAATCGTGACATCATTATGATGAAAATGGAGAGAAGACTAATAAGATCGAAGCTTAACAAATCCACAGCATTATACAGACCAATTTTACTTCTGAATAATGATATTAAGATCCATCCATCCATTTTCCAACCCGCTGAATCCGAACAGGGTCACGGGGGTCTGCTGGAGCCAATCCCAGCCAACACAGGGCACAAGGCAGGAAACAATCCCGGGCAGGGTGCCAACCCACCGCAGGACACACACAAACACACCCACACACCAAGCACACACTAGGGCCAATTTAGAATCGCCAATCCACCTAACCTGCATGTCTTTGGACTGTGGGAGGAAACCCACACAGACACGGGGAGAACATGCAAACTCCATGCAGGGAGGACCCGGGAATCGAACCCAGGTCCCCAGATCTCCCAACTGCGAGGCAGCAGCGCTACCCACTGCGCCACCGTGCCGCCCTGATATTAAGATGCTTTCCAAAATTCTAGCTAGAAGGACTGAGAAAGTGCTTCTTTTGGAAAATATCGCAAGACCAAACCGGATTTATTAAAGGCAGACACTTAGCTTCCAATCTTCGACACCTGTTTCATGTAATACAGTGCATCCGGACAGTATTCACAGCACATCACTTTTTCCACATTTTGTTATGTTACAGCCTTATTCCAAAATGGATTAAATTCATTTTTTTCCTCAGAATTCTACACACAACACCCGATAATGACAACGTGAAAAAAGTTTACTTGAGGTTTTAGCAAATTTATTAAAAATGAAAAAAACGGAGAAATCACATGTACATAAGTATTCACAGCCTTTGCTCAATACTTTGTCGATGCACCTTTGGCAGCAATTACAGCCTCAAGTCTTTTTGAATATGATGCCACAAGCTTGGCACACCTATCCTTGGACAGTTTCACCCATTCCTCTTTGCAGCACCTCTCAAGCTCCATCAGGTTGGATGGGAAGTGTCGGTGCACAGCCATTTTAAGATCTCTCCAGAGATGTTCAATCGGATTCAAGTCTGGGCTCTGGCTGGGCCACTCAAGGACATTCACAGAGTTGTCCTGAAGCCACTCCTTTGATATCTTGGCTATGTGCTTAGGGTCGTTGTCCTGCTGAAAGATGAACCGTCGCCTCAGTCTGAGGTCAAGAGCGCTCTGGAGCAGGTTTTCATCCAGGATGTCTCTGTACATTGCCGCAGTCATCTTTTCCTTTATCCTGACTAGTCTCCCAGTTCCTGCCGCTGAAAAACATCCCCACAGCATGATGCTGCCACCACCATGCTTCACTGTAGAGATGGTGCCAGGTTTCCTCCAAACGTGACGCCTGGCATTCACACCAAAGAGTTCAATCTTTGTCTCATCAGACCAGAAAATTTTCTTTCTCATGGTCTGAGAGTCCTTCAGGTGCCTTTTGGCAAACTCCAGGCGGGCTGCCATGTGCCTTTTACTAAGGAGTGGCTTCTGTCTGGCCACTCTACCATACAGGCCTGATTGGTGGATTGCTGCAGAGATGGTTGTCCTTCTGGAAGGTTCTCCTCTCTCCACAGAGGACCTCTGGAGCTCTGACAGAGTGACGACTGGGTTCTTGGTCACCTCCCTGACTAAGGCCCTTCTTAGGCCTTAGCAGCAGAAATTTTTCTGTAACCTTCCCCAGATTTTTGCCTCGAGACAATCCTGTCTCGGAGGTCTACAGACAATTCCTTTAGATAGATAGATAGATAGATAGATAGATAGATAGATAGATAGATACTTATGTACATGTGCTTTCTCAATTTTTTTATTTTTAATAAATTTGCAAAAATCTCAAGTAAACTTTTTTCACATTGTCATTATGGGGTATTGTGTGTAGAATTCTGAGGAAAAAAATGAATTTAATCCATTTTGGAATAAGGCTGTAACATAATAAAATGTGGAAAAAGTGATGCGCTGTGAATACTTTCCGGATGCACTGTATATTCTCCCATATAGTCTAACATCCTGGAGATCGTATTATCTTTGGATCCAGAAAAAAGCACATGGTATGGTTGAATGGGACTACCTATTCACTACATTGTACAAATTTGGGTTTAGCCCGAACATACGTTGTGGAAGAATAATTTTAGGGTAATATAACTTTCATCTTAAAGAAATAGCATAAATAGCATAAAGGATTAATAAATGTCAGAAACCTTTGCAGGCATATCAGGAAACCAGATAAACATCAAGTGAACAACAAAATATACTGAAAGATGACTAAGAAATGACTAAGAAATGAGCAGATGTCCTGTAAACAACCAGAATGGACAGCTGTTATATGCACAGAAATTTCAAGGGTGGTGGCTCAACTCAAAGGTATAAGAAGAACCAGAAAATATAATAGAGTTTTATTTTATATAAGTAATTTGGGTGTAATCCAACAAACCAACCACATTAAATGTATGCCTTGTTTGACACTGTATGTAAATTCAATAGTTTATAAAATTATTCTTTTATTCTATTCTTTGTTTCTCTGATCATTCTGCCCATGTTCTAACAGACTCTAAGGCATTTTGCCGAGGAGTAATTAAAAGATACAATGAACAGCTTTTCTCCTACCTGATTAATGATTTCTCCTGTTACAGGATGATTCTTTCTTTAATAAGATGTTAAATTTCTACTACAATTTGCATGGATCTAATTTCTATATACCAGTAAAGAAGCTTCAGTTTGATTTAATGATTTCTCCTGTTACAGGATGATTCTTTCTTTAATAAGATGTTAAATTTCTATCACAATGTGCATGGATCTAATTGCTATATGCCAGTAAAGAAGCTTCAGTGTGTATTAACAACATTATTTCAGACTACTTCACACTAGAACATGGTACAAGACAAGGATGCCCCTTCTCACCACTGCTATTTGAAATCACCATTAGACCACTGGCTGTTCACTTTTGAAATACATCTGACATAAAAGGGATTATCAGAGAAGGACTTGAACAGAAAATATGTCTATATGCAAATGATATGATACTATACAGTATATATCATACCACAAATTTCTATGCCTGCAGTCTTTTTTCAACAAAAGTTTGCTGTTTGCATGGATAAACTTAAAGAAGATGTGCATAGATGGTCTACTCTCCATCTCACTTTAGCAGGGAGAATTAACACTGTCAAAATTAATATCCTTCCCATGCTTCTTTTTCTATTTCAAAGCATCCCCATATACATTAACAAATACTTTTTAAGAAATAAAATTCAATCATAACCTCATTTACTTCAATTCAATTCAAAACATCCATGCATCCAAACGACGAATCTACAACAACCTAAAGCAAAAGGTGGCATCGCCCTATCTAACTTTCAATTTTATTACTGGGCAGCAAATATATAAGCTACAAAAACCTGGACATTGACACACATAAATGAACACAAATAAGCTTGGTCTGCAATAGAAATAAAGTCCTGAAGTATTTCTTTATATTCCTTCCTTTGTACCCCAGTAAATACAAGTTATTGTGTTGTGGTGTGAAATTTTGTACACAAGTTGATAAATATTTTGTATGTGTTTATTTGTAACTTAGACAAAGCAATGTAATATTGGTTTGATGTTTAACTAACCCCCACAACATCTCCCCACCCCCACCCCCACCCCACCTTTAGGACTGCTTCAGGTTAGTGAGGAATTTTATGACAGGGATAGGGGAAGTGCCTAAAACAGTTTGGCAAGTGATTCGCTGCAGGACTCTCTCAATCAACTCTCACAAGAAAGCTAGACTTCCTAGCTGGCAATCATCAGCTCAACAAATGGTTTTGGGGACAAGTGTGAAAGTTATTGTGTGCCCCCATTGGTCTGATGTATGGCTGTTTAGGATTAGTTTGAATCAGAGGCCATTCTGGACCACAACACCCTATTGGTGTGAGGATTTGTACAAAGAATGTATAAATTCTGTTGCTTTACACCTCCCTCTCTCTCACACCATCACGATGAAGGGGCATCTCACACACCATGGACTGAAAAGACCACACCGAGAAGCACAACCCTGCAGACATATTGAGACAAGTATGTGGCCTGTTCTGAAGAAAGCTGAATAAAAATGACGGCTTAACTAGAGATATTTTAAGTAACTAACAAGTTTGTGTGCCGCCTGAAAGTACACATCCGCATTCATCGGGTTGTATGGTTGCCAATACTCAAATATACTTTGCTTATTATTACTTATGAATATCTATATATATAATTCACTAAGCAGCCGACCAGGGCACGCAAGACAACCATGGGATACGCACGACATAGCCACGCCCGCCAACTCATACAGCCACGCCCACCAACTGTAAGACCATGGGATACGACGACAACTCACAGAACCACGCCCACCAACTCTAAGACCATGGTAATAGAACACCTGCCTAAGCCCACCTGACTGTTACCAGCATTCACCGCAATGTACTGGAGTGTAAAACTATCGCAGCTTCTAAGCTTTCAGCCACGTGAGATTGAGCAATAACAGGTCTGTGATGCCCTTAGAAGTCCGGGGCTGCACGCGCGCTACACTGAATGGATCAACGTGTGTCCGTTGAACCCCATGCATGATGGGGACCGGGGCTTGCAATTGTTCCCCACGAACGAGGAATTCCCAGTAAGTGCGGGTCATAAGCTTGCACTGATTAAGTCCCTGCCCTTTGTACAAACCACCCGTCGCTACTACCAATTGGATGATTTAGTGAGGTCCTCAGATCGGCCCTGCCGCAGTTGCTCGTGGCCTCTGGTGGAGCGCCGAGAAGAGATCGAACTTGACTATCTAGAGGTAAAAGTCATAATTCCACCTTACGGAAGAATCATTACCGGTTTTGCCGACCCGTCATTGGACAGTTAGGACCCGAAACCTCTCGGGCCCGCTTCCCCGCCCTCTCTCCAGAGAGGTGGAGGGGGCGGAAAGGGCGTCCTTCCCCTCACCCCCCATTCCACCCTCCGCGCCCGACCGACATCCAGCCCCGTCCCTCGCTCTGGGAGGCGGGGGCACGGCGGCGGTCCTCCAGTTTTCAGTCACGGACAATTCTATGTTGCTCTCTCCAGAGTTCCATCTTTTCATTCACTTACAGTCATATCCTCAAACCCACCCCATTTGGACAACTGTGTCTTTCATCAATACATAATTATGAAGCGTATGCTACACCGCGGGTTGGCTAGTTATAAATAATACATTATTAAAAGTGTAACTTAACTCCTGCTTGTCTTTTACTCTATGTAATTACTTAAAGTTATAGATGTAGAAGGGAAGGTGGGGAGAAGTTATAAAGTGCAAGACCTTATAAACAGTGGTAAGTCCATGAGATTTGAGGCAAAGGCTACACAAATAAGACAATAAAGATTACAAAATGGGAAAGTAGAATAATATATAACTCTACCAAGACAAAATATATTGTCAATATACTAACAACCTAACTGTTGGAAGCACTTCAAGACAGGGAAGCTTTTTTTTTTTTTTGGTGTTACCGGTGTTCCCAGAAGGGGGTGTTCCATCTCACAGGGCACCCTGGAAATCATCGAGAGGAATCACAGCACATGGCTCAATGGCAACTCTGGTCTGTACCAGGAACTCAGAAGGATGGCTGCGAGGGCTCTGAGGGCAAATAAAGAGGCGTTTGTTAGAGGAATTTGTGAGCAAGTGACGCACCCTCTGTGGTCTAGTGACCCATGTCCAGCTTACAGAGGAACCGAAGCATTACGCACATCCGAATCTGTTCCTAGGAGAGTCGCAGTAAGGGCAGCAGATGGAACGATCCTTACTGATGACACTGCAGTTGTGACCCGTTGGGCTGGCTACTTTGAGCAGTTGTTCAAAGCTGATCCTCCAGCTAGGACGTTGAATATCTCTGGGTTCACGGTTCTTGAGGCTGATCCTCCAATTAGCTGTGAACCACCCAGTCTCACTGAGATTGAACAGGTGGTGAACCAGCTGAGGGGAAGAAAGGCTGCAGGGATCTGTGGTATCCGGAGTGAACTTCTCCACGCTGGTGGTAAGGCTGTCCTCCTGGCACTGCAAGCGATCTTTGCTTCCATTTGGGAGACTGACATCATCCCAACTGACTGGAAAATGGGACTTGTCATCCCTGTCTGGAAAGGGAAGGGTGATCTCTGTGCCAGGTAAGGTCCTTGCTAGGGTCATCCTCAATAGGATCCGTGATCACTTGTTTACCTACCAGCGACCGGAACAGTCTGGTTTTTACGTCTAAGAAGTCTACCATCAACCGCATTCTGGCACAGGAGGGTTCTCATGGAGCGCAAACGCGAATATCGGCAGAGTTTCTTTGCAGCCATTGTCGATTTTCGTAAGGCGTTCGTCTCAGTTGATCGAGCTGCCCTGTGGGCCATCCTGAGGGTTCGCGGGATCCCGTCGTGGTATTAGATATCATGGCCGGCCTGTACACTGGTACTGTAATTGCTGCACAGAGTGGAGGCAGACCTGTGCTTTTCCCAGTTGATTCTGGGGTTCATCAGGGGTGTGTTCTTGGTCCTACTCTGTTCAATGCTTGTATTGGGCAAGGTCGTGGGGTCCAGTAGCTGTGGGGTATCTGTTGGTAAAGAATGATTCACGGATCTTCACTTTGCTGACGATGCTGTGATCTTCGCTGAGTCAATGGAGGCTCTGATCGGGGCATTCGAGGGACTGAGCAAGGAGTCTGAGTGTCTGGGCTTGCGAGTGTCCTGGATAAAAACCAAGATCCAGGCCTTTAATGACTTCTTGGACACAGCTATCAGCAGTGTGTCTGTCTGCGGAGAGAGTGTCGACCTTGTCGAGAGGTTTACTTACCTTGGCAGTGACATTCATGTCTCTGGTGACTCTTTCCATTAAGTCAGTAGACAGATTGGGAGAGCATGGGGGGTCATGAGGTCGCTGGAAAGGGGTGTGTGGTGCTCCCAATATCTATGCAAAAGGACGAAGGTCCAAGTCTTTAGAGTCCTGGTGCTTCCTGTCTTACTATTTGGTTGCGAGACTTAGACGCTATCCAGTGACCTGAGACGAAGACTGGACTCCTTTGGTGCTGTCTCTCTCCGGAAATTCCTTGGGTACTGTTGGTTTGACTGTGTGTCGAATGAGCAGTTGTTCATGAAGTCCAAAATGAGGTACATTACCTGCATTGTGAGGGACCGTCAGTTACGGCAATACAACCATGTGGCAGGTTTCCCAGAGGGTGATCCAGCTCGAAGGATCCTTACTGTTGTGGACCCGAGTGGCTAGACCAGGCCAAGGGGTTGCCAACGTAACACCTGGCTGCGGCAGATAGAGGGTCATTTCCGGAGGGTGGGACTGGACCACGTGTCTGCCTGGGGGGTTTCCAACCGGGATCCCGAGCAGTTTTGTCATGTAGTGGGTGCGGCAATGCACTGTACCAGTGCATGCTCCTCAACTTGACTTGACTTTACCCCTACACAATAACCATTTTTTCCCACCCTCTCAAACGTGCACAGTTGTTAATGTTTCGAAAACATACAGGATTAAATCATTTAGAGATTTGAATACAGATAATGTCTTTGCGTCCTGCGAACAAAAATCTTTTATCAAGCACATATAGCTCGTTTAAAATTGTCCAAAATGTTCTTAGGGCAAGATCAACCTGAAAATGTTGTAATCGTTGTAGTCTTAAGTTTGACTTGATTTATATCGAATGTTACTTGCTTTTAATAAAATCAGTTTCAAAAAAAGCATGCCCATTATGCCTATAAAATATAAAAAGGATATCGACTGCCCTGTGACAATAATCCAACACGTGAAGCATAAACCAGACTTTAAAAAGACAAATGTCACAGCTACTAGGGCATCACAAATATTTTTAGTAATAATAAGTGTTGCATTAATCATACCAAAAGCTGGAACATCACAAACATTTTTAGTAATAAGTGTTGCATTTGTCATACCAAAAGCTGGAACATCACAAACATTTTTAGTAATAAAAAGCATTGCATTTGCCATTCAAAATGATGGCCCATCACAAACAATAACACTTCTTTAACAAATCCCATACCAAATGGCATACAACATAGACAAATGCATTGCATGGTGCACTGTAAACATTAATGCTGAGGTCTACATTGACTAGATTACAACACATCTTAGACAGGTTGCACAGCTAGTAAGCAAATATGAGTATACAAGTCTCCCTTCACTATAGACGGATAATGAAAGGAATTACATGATGTACCAGCCGTCCCCCACGGCTCTGCCCGTGTAGTAACAGGAAACAGGACTGTGAGGAAGGCCTTGCCCAGCTCCCCACTCCTGATGTCACGCTTCCCCCTCCCCTTGGCCCGCAGCCTGTGCCTTGGATTAGCGTGAATCTATCACTCCTGCAAGCAAACTATGATGCTTAGTGTGATGACAGAAGCTCACAAAATCAACCGGAATGTTCTAGCAAATTACAGAAAAAAAACGTTAAGTAGTTTTCTCATGAAAAGTGGACAGACATACAGATAGATATTGGATTTTATATGTACAGTGATCCCTCGCTATATCGCGCTTCGCCTTTCGCAGCTTCACTCTATCGCGGATTTTATATGTAAGCATATTTAAATATATATCGCGGATTTTTTGCTGGTTCGCGGATTTCTGAGGACAATGGGTCTTTTAATTTCTGGTACATGCTTCCTCAGTTGGGTTGCCCAGTTGATTTCATACAAGGGACGCTATTGGCAGATGGCTGAGAAGCTACCCAACTTACTTTTCTCTATCTCTCTCTTGCGCTGACTTTCTCTGATCCTGAAGTAGGGGGTGTGAGCAGGGGGGCTGTTCACACACCTAGACGATACGGACACTCGTCTGAAAATGCTGAAAGATTATCTTCACGGTGCTACCTTCTGTGCAGCTGCTTCCTGAAGCGATATGCTGCACGGTGCTTCGCATACTTAAAAGCTCAAAGGGCACGTATTGATTTTTGACTGAAAAACAAACTCTGTCTCTCTCTCTCTCTCTCTTTCTCTGCTCCTGACGGAGGGTGTGTGAGCTGCCGCCTTCAACAGCTTTGTACCGGCGGTGCTTCGCATACTTAAAAGCCAAACAGCCCTATTGATTTGTTTGCTTTGTCTTTGACAGTCTGTGCTCCTGACGGGCACTCCTTTGAAGAGGAAGATATGTTTGCATTCTTTTAATTGTGAGACGGAACTGTCATCTCTGTCTTGTCATGGAGCACAGTTTAAACTTTTGAAAAAGAGACAAATGTTTGCTTGCAGTGTTTGAATAACGTTCCTGTCTCCCTACAACCTCCTGTGTTTCTGCGCAAATCTGTGACCCAAGCATGACAATATAAAAATAACCATATAAACATATGGTTTCTACTTCGCAGATTTTCTTATTTCGCGGGTGGCTCTGGAACGCAACCCCCGCGATGGAGGAGGGATTACTGTATAGAGATATGATGCTATGCGTAAGTAGCTATAAAAACTTTTATCTTACAGTGAAAGGCTTTTATTAATGAAACAGACAGTCATCTATTCAAATGTATGATGCTCCATGAAGGCTTTCTTTAAGATGGAGTAGTGTGTGTGTGGCTCCCCAAATGCCAGTTTGTAAGTATGATGGTATTGAAAGGCTTATTTATAAATATTTTGGATTTACACTACGTATTTTATTCTGCCTCTTGCAATGAGAGTTGAAGCAAAATGACACCTTTTATTGGCTAGCTAAGCAGATTACAATATGCAAGATTTCAAGGAAGCTCAGGTTCCGTCTTCAGGCAAGATGTAATGCAGAAAATAGACTTACCTGTATTTATATACATCAAGGGTGGGCAATGTCGGTCCTGGAGGTCCACAGTGGCTGCAGGTTTTTGTTCCAACCCAGTTTCTTAATGAGAACTCAATTATTGCTGTGACATTTTGATGCTTCATTATAGTGGTCACACTGATTAAGGTTCCCCGCCCTTAGTTGCTTATTTCAGTCTTAAAACAGCTGCATTTACTGTTTAAATGGCTTGTTATCAGCAACAAAATGCAAATAACAAATGAGGCAGCAGTTCTCCATCCAACTTGTTTCCATTTACACCTGTCTGGATTCATCATGCACTATTTGGTTTAATAAAACACTTGATAGAAAAATATGACAGACTGAAAATTACCCGTTTTAGGCTTCAAATCATTTGGATGATATCCTTGGAAAGGAAAAAATCTACAGTACAAGAACCTAGCATCACAGACTGACAAGCCATAAAATTAAATATGGTCTGAGATTGGGAAGGATTGGTTAAACAACTGGGGTGGAATGAAAACCTACAGCCACTGCAGCCCTCCAGGACTGACACTGCCCACCCCGATATAGACACTGGGAAAGAAAAATGATTCTAAAACCCTTATGAGAGACATTCTTAGTGTCAAATATTAACAGACCTCTCTAACCTAAGACTTATTTAGCAAGACAGGACAACAAAGCATAATCAACATCTGATTAGACAATTGTCCAACAAGCTTTTTACAATTCTTGATGAGTCCTCCTTACAATGCCAATCTGAAATCAAATCTCCTGGGTCAGTCAGGATAATGTAAACAGTCTTCATACCTGGTCATAAAACTCTTGTCTCTACCCAAACCATATTATGTGTTAAACTTTAGCATGAGTTTAGCTTCCCATTGTTCTCCTGTTGCGTCTTGAAGCTGGCCATAAGCACTGTGACTTTAAAATCATTCTAGCAGTGTTAATTGGTGCTGAAGTGAGCTGCCACAGGAAAATCTTTATTGCCATGTTTAATGTAAGACCTGTGTAAATTCATTCTTTGGTGCAGTGTTTGTCCAGTTCATCCCACGTACAGTCCAATGTTGGGGCATTTCATACATAGAACTGTGTAGACCAAATTAGACAATCTAAAGGAAAATTATCCCTTTATCCGATGTTCTTGTTGGCAGTATGGTATAATTACCAAATCTGTAGTGTACAGTATATGTGACCACATTCTTCACATATTTTCTGTAAACAAGGAGATGTACCATTTTCTGCTGGTTCACTCAGGAAACTTAGGACAATTAATTGCTGCAGGTTGGGTGGTTGTCTATTTGCCAGGAGGGGAGGTTCTGGAAATACATCTTTCAGCTTGTATTTAGTATGGGCTGATCGTCTAATGTGACATAATGAATGACTGAGACCATCTAGTCTGTGACTGGTTACTATTAAATCAAACAGTAGGAAGGACAGGCTGTGTACACTGGAGAGTTGATAACCAAATGAACCAATGAATGCTCATCTGGAAATACAATACATAAAATTTGAGAAATAAGGAACAAGCATGTTTTGAACCTCACAAACAAAAGAACAGCTTGTCTGTCTCTTGCCTTATATTGTACATACCACAGAATGGAAAAAAGACTTAAAGGGCAGAGATTGCTGCTGAATTCACTGCAGCTGTTAACCCTTCACATAGAGCTGCTCCATCAGGCAACATGCTGTTGGCTGTCAGAAAAAGAGACAAGCACAACTATGGTGGAAGATCGGTACTTGTTCAGTAAATGTGACACGAGTTGTGATTTTCAGTTGTGTAATTTGACATGGTTCAGCAACAAGATAAGGGACTGACATACCCACATGACAGAAAGTCACATAATGTGACAACGACTTTAGGTAGGATAGGTCTGTTAATATTGGGACACTAAAGATCTCTTACAAAATGGTTTTAGAATCATGTTTTGTTCCTAGTGTGTATATAAGTACAAGTAACTCCAGTTTCTTTATTACATTTTGCTTCAAGAAGGGGCCTGAGCTGCCTTAAAAGCTTGCATATTGTAATCTACTGAAGCAATAAAAGGTGTCATTTTGCTTCTCTTCTCATTGCATCCATAAATGACTAACATGGTACATCACTCTACTACTACATTCTGCCACTTGTATGCACTGGAAATTTTGCACAGAAACAACTCTGATGAAAATGCTTCTGATTACACTTGACTTGGTGTTATTTTACATGACCTGATGTTAATTTGGGGATATTAAGTGGAAAGGATTAGTGAGGTGGGATTCTAATGTTCTAATGTACTGAAATGTTTTAAACTCAGTTAATAATAGTTTTCTGAATGCAGCCTGAAACTATAACACTCAATGTCACTTCTAGTCTCTCATTCATATAAATAGGGCACAGTGAGCCTCTATTTATTTCACAAATAACACAACTGAATGAATTGTATTGTAGTTATTCCTGAATGGTTTATCGATATTATTTAGGAAGCTCTTCATCCTAAGTGACTTTCAAAATAGTCAAAACACATATAATACACTTACATAATTAAAAGGAAAGAACAAATTTAACAACTGACACAGAGTGCAAAAATTACAATTTGAACACAAAAAGCTCAGTATTACAGGTAACCCCAGAGCAAGTTGAAAAAAAACTTGCTTGAAGGAGCCCAAAGGTCAATCGATTTCATAGTTGTGTCATCAAATCTTCGACCATATGTCATGGACTAATTTTGGCATCAGGTTACTCTAGACACACTATGCAAAAATGCAGTATTATACTGATTTGGTCTGGCAACTCACATCCATGATCAGCCTTTTCACAATTTTAATAGGTACCTTCTTACTTCATTAGCAAAATTTACAGCCAGACCCCATCAAACTTTTTTTTTTCTGTTCCACTTTCATGCACTTTAATCTACAGGTACACTCTGAGCAGTTTTTCTAAATGCTTCTCTTGCATATTATCCCTCAATTAGTCTCCATCTTATGTGGTGGCTAGTTTGACATATAATACCTAAAACAATAAGGTGTAATTAAAAATATTCAGGTTGCCTTGATTAAAATATTGCTGCATCAGTAAAGGAGTAAAAAGGTAAAGAGATTATGCAGACCATGACTTGATACTGTGAGGATCCTGTAGGCCACACAGGAGTGCATTTCCAGGTAAGTCCACAAGTGTTGACTGCTTTTTTTTTTATTCTAAATGACACAGTACAAATGGTACCCTGCCGCTGCCCGTATGACACCTCCAAAATAATAAAAAAAGTCCACCATCAACATCCCTGCTCTTCTACTTCATTCGCTATTCTCACCCTGTTGTAGATTTCCTTACTGACCCATATTCCTACTGATCCTTGTCAGGACAGCAAACTATAAAAGTAGCCACATAAATAAGTGTAAATCCTTAAGAGTCACATGCAATGGCACCATGCTTTGCCACTTCTTTATATTGGTGGTATTTCTACAATACATGAAGTGCTTATGGCATTATTACATGGGTCTTTTTTGTAGCACTCAGCTGGTTTCCTGTGCAAAATGTCTGTGACGTGTCTTGCTGCAAGGCTGGCTGTGAGGAATGGAACCCTGGGAAAAGCACTTTTTATGAGGGTACAGGACAGTTGAGTGACAGGGATAAGTGCTCTCATGCACAACAGGCTGAGCGGTTTAAGACTTGCTCACAAACCATAATTCTACAGTGAAAACAAGATGGTGGTGCCAATGCTTCCTGTTTATAGGGTGTAGCTGGTTGAAATTTTGACGGCTCTAATATTTAAATAACAGCTGCAAAGTGCCACCAGGATTTGTTTTTTTTTTTATGTTTGTGTTTGTTCTCACTGTGGCCATTACCATAATAAAAAATGTATAAAAAAAAGCACAAATAAATGTACATGTGAAACCCAGAAAACAGCTGTGGGTAGTTACCAAAAGAACCAGATCACATATATAAGCAGCAGAAATGAGTTTCCTTTGCAGAACGTCTTGGGGTCAGCCTTTGAGATAGGATGCTCCTCCAAATCAAAAGGAGACAGTTGAGATGGTTTAAGCATCTGACTAGGATGCCTCCTGGATGCCTCCCTTGGACGGTGTTTCAGGCATGTCCAACAGGAAAAAGAACTCAGCACAGACCCCGGACACGCTGAAGAGATTATATTTTTTAGCTGGCCTGGGAATGCCTCGGTATACCCTGGAGGAAGCTGAAAAGGGACTGTGTGAGCATCACTACCTAGACCACTTCCTCCCAAGACTCAGACCCAGACCTGAATATAAGGCAAAAAATGGATGGCTGGACAGTATTTATCAGTATTCAGAACAAGCCTGTTCTGTCTGAATTAAAGTTTAAAGGGATAACTTTTTGTGAAAACAGACTATTAATGGTCTCATTGATAGTGTTTTGTACATCATATATAAATGGAAAAGTAGCCCCTAAATATTTTAACCCACATTTTTAACTTTGTAATGGCCAGTGCAATTTTCTGTGTTGTGCTGGGCTGGTAACAATACTTCAAGAGAGGCCCACTGAATTAACACGCTAAATAAAAGAACAGACTCAGTTATGGGATACACTCTGGACCCCCCGGAGGTAATAGCAAAGGAAAGAATTAAAAGAATTAAAACAAAAGTGAGTGCCATTATGAACAATGCTGAACATCCACTCTCAGACACATAACTCTGTGTACTTTCAGGCAACAAATCATTCAGTAGAAGTGTGTCTAGAAAAGTGACAAGGGATCCTTTAATAATAATAATAATACATTTTATTTATTTGTAGGCGCACTCAAGGACACCGAACAATAGATAAAACACAGATTATAAACAAAACTTAAATACAAAAATTAAAATCAGACAGAGCAATTGTAATTAAAGAGAAAACGCTTAAACAAATAAGTTTTAAGTTTAGATTTTGAAAAGTAAAAATGACTCAATATTTCTAAGCTCTGATGGTAGTGAGTTCCAGAGCTGGGTAGCAGAGCAACTGAATGCTCTGCTCCCCATAATGGTAAGACAGACAAGGGGGATAGTCAAGTGGATGGAGGAAGAGGTTCTAAGGGTACGGGAGGGAATGACAACATGCAGGAGGTCAGACAGATATGGAGGGGCGAGGTTGTGGATAGCCTTAAAAGTTAACAGAAGAATTTTGAATTGAATGCGGAACTTAACTGGAAGCCAATGAAGCTGCTGCAAAATGGGAGTGATATGGTGAATAGATGGGTTCTAGGAATGATGCGGGCAGCTGAATTCTGGACCAGTTGAAGCTTATAAAGAGATTTGCAAGAAAGACCAAAGAAAAGGGAATTACAATAATCCAGACGAGAAGTGACAAGGCTATAAACAAGGATAGCAGTGGTGTGGGGAGTGAGGGGCGAATACAATTAATGTTACGCAAGTGGAAATATGCAGACCGGGAGATGTTATTGATGTTGGACTGAAAGAATAAAGTACTTTCAAGGATGACACCCAGATGCTTAACCTGTGGGGAAGGGGAGATAGAGGAATTATCAATAACAAATGAAAAATTATCAGTTTTGGATAATGTTGATTTTGTACCAATGAGGAGAACCTCAGTTTTGTCACTATTTAATTTAAGAAAATTTGAAGAAAGCCAGAATTTGATTTCTGCTATGCAATCAATAAGTGAGGAGGGTGGAGAGGAAACAGTAGGTTTGCTAGTGAGATAGAGCTAGGTGTTATCAGCATAACGGTGGAAGCTAATGTTATATTTACGAAAGATATTGTAAAGGGGAATGAGGTAAATAATGAAAAGGAGGGGCCCCACGACAGAGCCCTGGGGCACACCTGAAGTAACAGCGGTTGGCTGGGATGTGAAAGTTTTAAGCTGAACAAACTGAGTGCGGCCTGAGAGGTAGGATCTGAACCAATCTAGTGGAATGTGGGTAATGCCAGTCGAAGATAATCTATTGAGAAGAGCAGTGTGACAAATAGTGTCAAAGGCTGTACTCAGATCAAGGAGAATGAGAATAGTAATTAAACCAGAATCAGCTGCCATAAGGAGGTCATTAGTAATTTTTATAAGTGCCGTTTCTGTACTGTGGAGGGGACGAAAACCAGACTGGAGCTGTTCATAAAAATTATTTTGAGATAAATGAGAATGAAATTGAACAGCCACTATTTTTTCAAGAATTTTGGAAATGAAGGATAGATTAGAAATAGGACGAAAATTACTGAAATTAGTCGGATCGGCACCAAGGGCCTCATGTATAACGCCGTGCGTAGAACTCACACTATAACATGGCGTAAGCACAAACGCGGGAATGTGCGTATGCACAGAAAAATCCAGATGCAGGAATCTGTACGGACGCAAACTTCCACATTCTTCCGCTACATAAATCCCGATCAGCGTGAAAAGTAACGCACGTGCATGCGCCTTCTGTCCCGCCCCAACTCCTCCCAGAATTACGTCTCTTTGAATATGCAAATCAATATAAATAACCTTCTGTGAAAAGACAATGGGAAAAGCACGGGGGAAAATATAAGAATTTCAGCGAATACCAAGTGGAGGCAAAGGAAAAACGTGCTATTTGTTGGTTTACACAGTGGTATAATCAACAAAAGGAAGTTGATCGAGTGACAGAGTGTTGGAGAAACTCGAAAGCTCAACTTCACAAAGTCGCACAGTGCCCAAAATAAAAAACAAGTCACATATCAAAGTCGCCGTTAAAAGGCGAGTCGTAGCCCACCCTCTTGAGTATCATATGAAAGCTTATTAGGGCACAGACAAAAAAAATAGGCACACAGTGGGGAAAAAAGCACGAAATGTCAACTTTAATCTCGAAATTTCCACTTTAATCACTTTAGTTTATTTGCCATTAAAGTAGAACATCATAAACTTCATCTTAAAATTATTTAATTTACTAGCTTCTCAAATCCCATTGTAACTAAAGTAGCACGTTAAATGCTTTGTTCTGTATTTGATCTTCTATGTGCTCTATGTGTGTGAATCACTACCTGCTTCTTAAACGGGCTTTCTCTTTCTCCGACAGGATACATAATCCATTACATTTGTGATATTACAGCTCTCTGAATAATTAAAATACTGAGATGTATACATGATATCTTTTTCATGCTGATAGGAGTTAAAGCATGTTATTAAACATGGGAACACGGTGGCGCAGTGATTGTTCATATCTCACGCAAGAGGCTTGCTGCGCCATGCGCGACCTTCGATGTAATAATTTATTACAGTAGTACTGTCTCTTTCAAACGTACTAACCTCCAATTCCTGTCCTTACTTTTCTTTCTCCAAATACCCAATCGCCACACAATCAGCTCTGTAATAGACGTGAAGCCATTTGTAAGCTTAGAACGCCGATTCTTCAAAACTTTTAAGGAACACTGAAATATCTTCGTAGTACATGTTTAATTATTCTATCCGTCTATCCTTCCAGTGTCCAGTGTCTATCCTTCTATCCGTCTGTATAATATAATCAACATATTTTGCTGCATTTCATCTTAAAAATGATATCATCATCATATGTAAATACGCGCTTTATAAAGTGGCGCAGGTTGTGCAATATTATAACTGTAGTGCAAGTTTACAGTGAGGTAATTGTACTTATAAGTACAAACAGTTCTACAAGGAGCACTTGATGAACTGATTGAGTGCGTTTATAGTTCTTGAGATGAAACGTTTTCTAAACCGCGAAGTCTGTACAGGAAAGTCTTTAAAACGTTTTGCCGTGGCTCAGGCAGCGTCTGCTTCAAGCTGTATACTGATAATTCTCTTTCCAATTAGCTGCTGCTGTGATTCCCCACTCAGATATAGTGATATAAATACTCCGAGTGGTGCAGTGAGAGTAACATGGAAAAAGATGATCTGCTGTGGCAACCCTTAACGGGAGCAGCTGAAAGAAGAAGAAGATGCATTGAGAGTAACAACGCTAAAGCAGTTATGGTATTTGGAATACTATGGCTATTCCCTGGAGCATTATATTGCTGCAGGTTAATTACAATCAGATGCATTACACTAATAAACAATATGCAGTGTATTTATAAAGCCGCATCAGGAATGTGGATCTAAGAAAGAAAGGGTGACCACACAGGAACAGTAGCACTGCTTTGACGCTGGGTGCCGCCAGTCTGCAAAACCGAGCGGAGAAATTGCATACGCCAGGGTATGAGGTACCGTGGAAATGTGCGTGGCTTTACGCCAAGTTTAGGTTTTATACATCGCAGTTTGAGTGTGGAAACGTTCGTACGCAACATTTCTGTGCGTACGCACCGTTTATACAGGAGGCCCCAGGTTTTTTCAGTATTGGGGTTATTGCAGCAGTTTTAAAAAGATGAAGAAACAGTACCATTACTGAGAGAAGAGTGGATTATAGCAGAAATAAGAGGGACCAGAGAGGGAAGGCAGGCTTTAACCAGAACTGTAGGGAGAGGGTCCAGTTGACAGGTGGATGGCTTAGACTTACAGACAAGATCTGAGATTTCTAAGAAAGTAGGAAGCTGAAAAGAGGAAAGTGAGTGAGTTGGTGGGTGAAATTCAAATGAAGTACTGGAGAAATCCGTGCCGAGAGACTGATGGATCTTCTGGATTTTTCATTAAAAAAGGACATAAGGGAATTGCAAAAATCAGTTGAGTAAAGGTGAGAAGGTAAAGAATCCGGGGGTTGTGTGATATTATTAAGCAGTGAAAACAACTTGGTGTTGCCTTCATTGGAAGAGATAATGTGAGTATAATAGTTAGATTTAGCCTGGGCAATACAGTCCTTGTAATAAAGTATATCGTTTTTGTACATCTCTTTGAGAGCCCAGTTTTTTTTATACAACCATTCAAGTTGCCGGCCTTTGGCTTTCAAAAGCCGAAGTTCAAGCGTGAACCAGGGAGCAGAACAGGAGAAAGAAACAGACCTAGTTTTTAATGGAGCAACAGAGTTAAGGATACCATTAAGTCCACTATTATACTGTGAGACCAGTTTTTCAGGAGTAGAAAAATTATGAATGTCCATAAGGGAATCAACACTAGAGGAAAGACAGTCTAAGTTAATATTCTTAATATTACGGAAAGACATGAGACGGGAAAGCTTAGTATTGGAAAGTGCAAGTTTAAAATTGAATGAAATAAGAAAATGATCATTTATGGGGAGTTCATCTGTAGTACAATCAAGCAGAATAACTCCAGAACAGCAAATCAAGTCCAAGATACTGTATGTAATTTGGAATGAGTGGGAACATCAGTATGCTGCTGGAATCCTAAACTCTCAAGGCAGCATGTAAAGTCTCTAGTAGTAGGTACATTGATATTATCCATATGTATATTGAAATCCCCCAGAAGTATTATGTTTGATGAAACAGTAGATAAGTGTGTAAAAAAAACAGCAAAGTCGTTCAGAAAGTCATTATTTGATTTAGGGGACCGGTAAACAGTTGCAAAAATAGTAGGAATACGTCCAGTTAATTGACACACAAGAGATTCAAAAGAACTGAAGGCAGGAACAGACAATGGCAGGACTTTCCACTTCTCACGATACATTAACGCGAGACCTCCTCCCCGGCCAGAGCCACAGGGTTGAGAGATGTAAACAAACCCCGGGGGAGTGGATTCGTTAAGTTGGAAAAAGTCATGAGGTTGTTGCCACATCTCGGTTAGACAGAAAAAGTCAAACTTACGATCAGTGAGGAGATCGTGGATGAGAAGCCCCTTGCTCATAAGTGACCAGATGTTCAACAGACCGAAGTTGACAACGGCCTTATCGCATTTAGCAACGGTGTTAGCTGACCGGGTCAACGTCTCTGCCTAAATTAATTGGAGGATGTCGAGAACTGGACCAGATAAAGTTTATTATTTTCGAACTGTCAGCTTGGATACTCCGGCGGGGGAGGAATACAATGTCCAGTTGGAGATACAGCCCAGTCAGTGGAGGCTCGGACAGGTGGAAGCGCAGTAGGAGGAGCTCGGCAGCTTACTGAAGCAGGCCTGTCACAGGTAGGATAGCGAGCTACAGGAGGGACCAAACAAACCCGAACCAAATAAATATCCTACCGGTCCACATGTTAATCGAAGACGCAGACAACTCAGATGTCCGGAGAACAAAGCCAGGTAAGTTTCAAAGCGGGGATAGGCTGAAAAATAGTCCATACACAGCCAAATCACCAGTCAAGGTAGAAATCAGTCTAGCTTTAAATGACTGAAAAATAAAACTCAACAAATAAACCTGGCCAAAATGAAATGAAAACAGTTGCTTAGTCCATTAGATTGTAAGTTAATCGTAAAAAAAGTTAAAAAAGATGAAAAGTTAAAAAGTTACCGGCGAGCAGTGGCAACCAGTCACGCCAGCGTTCACTCAACCGGAGCAATAAACCAACAGCAATAGGTCTGCATTGTGCATCACTAGGACTGGGACTGCCAAATCAGAAGTTATTTTTTTCTTTTTATATCTACTTTCTTTTTAGCCATTCTGATGTGTGTCCAGACCATAGTGTGTGCGTGTATATAATGTATATGTATTTATCCATTTATTTATGTATTTGTTTATTTAAAAACAAGATTCTGTAATTAGCCAAATTTTCCCTAGGGACAAATAAAGTTGTATCTATCTATCTATTATTAAATATATATTAAAATTAATAATTCTTTCATATGAAAAAGTCTGATATTAATTATTGCTTTAAATGAAAATCATAACATGTGGTATGTGTAAATAATTTTGATTTCCCCACCTGCCTGACCGCTGGTCAACTATGCTTTTAACTTTAACTAAAAACTCCATAATGAGACATGTACTTAATGAAGGAACTGATAAACAAGAGCATTTTGTCTTGGATGTCGATATTTAAAACTTGCAACACTTAAGGAATACCAGGCTTAGGTGCCTTCTTTGTAAGGTTTACTCTCCACAAATTAATGTAGGTATCTTGAGAAAGTCTAAACTAGCAATTCTCATACTCAGTGCTGAGGACCCCACATGACAGTAGGATTTTGTTCCAACCAATTTCATAGTGAGTCATTCCGACTTCTGATTTATTGTCTTTTTTCTCTTCTCTTATTCATAATTTAGAAAACCATACCAGTGTTTTACATGTGTAAAACAATTAGAAATATTTGTAGATATTATATATTTAAATTTGTAACTGTTTAACTGTTCTATTCCTATTAATATACCACTTTCTATGAAGTCTGCTCCCCCAATTATACCTTAATAATTAATAATGAGCAGAGGGGACACCCAGGCAAACGACACAGAATGCTGAAAGCTGCAACTACTTCAGCATCCAACCAACTAACATGGTCATTACTAAATAATGTATTAACACCTGCAAAAGCACAATGCCTAGCACAATGATGAAAATCTTAAAAATTAAGTAAAAACAATGAAAAAAATAACAACAATGAAAATTATTCCCATGTAAAATATAAAAAGGCACTGTACATTCTAATAAAAAATAGCAAACTTAGTTTCATAATTGCTGCATTGATTCAAAAACAAATTGGGAAATAGAAACCTGATTAATTAGGACAGAAGTCCAATTTTGGTTGGAACAAAAACCTGCTGCCACATTGGGTTCCCAGCTCTGAGTTTCAGAATCACCAGTCTAAATAAGTGCTGTAACATTGCCCAAACTGCCAGTAACATCACCAATAGGGATGATGACAATCTTGCTACTACTGCTGCTGAAATGGGCCTCATATTCTCCCAGAAGAACCAAACTGAGTAGCTACATTAAAAAATGCATAGATAAAACAATAAACGAAGCATGGATATCTCTGGAATATCAACCTCAACAAATATGGTGATATTTCATACAGATTAATCTATACAACAAATAAAATTTTAAACAAAAGAATAGACATCTATTTTAATCAGCCATAGCACAAGCTAAATCAACGTGAGTAAACCTTTTTCTATAATTAGTCAATGATAAATTTAAATGTGCACTCGGCATTATCATTCTATTACATTATAAAACATTGCAGAAGTATCTATTCAAAATAAGTTCATTTTTTTAACCTTAATTTTTATTTTAAGCTTCTGCTTTCAACAGTTTTGAAGTTAAACCTGCAACCTGCAGCTGATCAGCCCTGCAAGAGGGCACAAACATAAAACAGGTATACATTGAAAAAATGCTCCGAGTACTTCGTATGATTTTTTCTTAAATATCTTTTTGGGTGCTGAATTAAATCAATTTTTCTCCATCACATAACATTTTTTTACAAAACATTTTGAGCCTGTCAATTTTATTTTTTCTATTGCACTCTAAGTAATTACATACCAATATTTATTTTGAATTATAATTTGCTTGAATTTCATATTTTCTCATATTAAAATCTATGTTTCAAGCAAAACCACCATTTTATTCACTAAGGTTAAAATACAGCTGAAAGTTCTGTGTATTTTACTGGGTCAGGAGTCACGGCATACACAATTCCCATGTTTTCTCTGTGAGTGGAACAGTACAACCTAGAATTTATATCTGGTTCTGAAAATAATGGCCAATTAGAAAAAAGGTGCAGCTTGGTGCTAAAAACATCATCAGACCTACAGTAGCTTGATGGTTTCAGATGAAGTGCTGCTGCCACTGCTTTATATTAGATTTGATTTAATGAAGGCAGTTTGTCAAAGCTCTATTAAAAGATGGAGCCTGTATCTACTTGTAGCGAAGGTTTCCAGGTTTGTCTGAGTTGAAATTGAAAGAGGGCATTTTTGCTAAACCTGATATTAGAAAACTGAATCTGAACAAAAATCTTATGGTGTGATTAGCAACCTGGACCAAGAGGCCCGAGTATCATTCAAAGATGTTTTTAGGAAACAATAAAAATCCAAACTATAAAGAAATTGTGAAAAATATATTGGTTAAGTTTATGGAACACTGTTGCAACATGAGTCTCAAAGTTCACTTTTTGGATTCAAATTTAGAACTTTTCCCTGAATATCTTGGTGAGTGAAGAGAAAGATGAAAGATTCCATCACCATCAGGGCATCAAGTACAAGGAAGTACGGTACCAGGGACTTCAGTATGATGGCAGACTACAGGTAAATGATTTACACAGACACACCAGAAAAACTGTACAAACAAGGGGCCACCAAATTAAATTCTATCATAAAAACAAGAAAGTGTCAAATGTCAATGAACATGTATTTTCTTTACATATATGTTTAAAAAATATGACTAGATATTTTAATGTTAAATTGATTTAGAAGGACATTGTTTACATGCAAAAATTACTTTTCATTTCAGTTTTGTAATTAAATGTGACGTAATAAAAACATTTTATTGTATTTATGAATGCAAATAAAAATAATTCATAATTACAATGTTTTAAGTGTATAATTTGGTAACCCTGCGAATTCGTACAGGCTTAGGATAGCCTACGTTTACTTCTAGCAGTTTGCTCAGGATGATGTTGCGGTACTATTAAATGCACAAAGATAACATGTGACAACACCTAAAAGAAACTTATCGATAGATTACAGCAAATATAATTATTACACTTATTTTCTATCCAAAATAGAGTTGACTCGACCAGTTTCTGTTCAGAGTAGGGCTGCACTTTTTATTACACGAACGATAATTGTGTGAAGCAATAACAATAAATGGGTGAATATTTGCAGATGTTTGAAAATCTTGGATTTGCCTTAACATTTCGTTTTTGTGTCGCGCATTTAGTATCTCAGGAAGTCTAACCTAATGAAATGAAAAGCGTGTCTAGTTTAAGAAATATATATTTCAAGTATGAAAGCAAACAACACTTTACACAGGTAGGCGGCGTTGTTGAGATATTGGGCGTTTTAACTTCATCTTCAAATAATAACAATATTAAACGAAACTTTTTTTTTAACTAATCTTGTTCCTGAAACATAATCTTAGTTATTGAGTACAAAAACCTTCTGTGTGGTGTATAATGGCTTATTTTTACCTTTTCGATAACAGCACACTTCCGACCACAGGTTAGTGTTTACATATGGCGGTAGAACGCGATCGTGTGCTGCGCTCCCTTTTCAGGCCAATAGGGTGACAAACAGAGCAGACTACGGAAAGTGACAAAGTCCAAGAAATACCGAGAGCCGGTCTGTATAAACAGGAACGCTTATCGGTTATTTTGGAGACTTTTTACAAAATTGCTAAAATACCTGTTGTAAAAAAACAGTATAATATAGAATTTATTTCTAAATGTATTATCTTTGCAATCGAGAACACCAGTAACGAGGAGGACTTTAATAATACATAAAACATCAGAGATTCCTCTCCTCATATAAATTCTTATTGTATTTATGGTTAAGTGTTGTGTATTTTACTATTATTGTATACGGCTGATGCTTTATCGATTTACAAAATCAAATTATGTAAAACATTTTTATATTTTTAAGGATGGAACACAAGCATGTAAAGTGGCTTAGCCATGGTCATGCAATTAAATATATAGTGCTTTATCCACTACCTCATGCTCCCAGTTAATACAGCAGCCTCTTAGACCTTCTTAGATAATTGTAATGCTTATTAGCCTCATAGTTGAACAGCTTGAATTAATAAATGTTTTTTTTAATTATTTCAGAAAAAGCCCAAAATGTGATTTTGCAACATTTTGATTTTTAAATGCTCAGCTGTTAAAGGAGTAGCCTACTATATGTCATTAATGCCATTTTTTAAAATGTTAGGATGGAAAGAAAATAGTTGATAACAGCCAAGTCCAGTGAGGTACACTGCAGTCTGATTATGTTCATTGCTTTGATAATCGTTGTGTCCCTTTGGTAATCATTTTATTGATCTTGAATATTGACAGTATCCATCCATTTATTTTTCAGTCAGCTTATCCATTTCAGAGTTAGAGGAGACAGATGCCTATCTTTTCAGATCAGAAAGAATGCCAACACAAACACAACAGCAACATGCAAACTCCACAGTGACACTATATGGAAGATGTAGAACCAGAATGCTGGATCCGTGAGGCAACGGGGCTAATCACTGTGTCAATTTATTGTCTTAATTATAAAATCTTTTCATAAAAGTATGTTTCATTATGGGCGACACAGTGGCGCAGTGGTAGTGCTGCTGCCTCGCAATTAGGAGACCTGGGTTTGCTTCCCGGGTCCTCCCTGCGTGGAGTTTGCATGTTCTCCCCGTGTCTGCGTGGGTTTCCTCCAGGTGCTCCGGTTTCCTCCCACAGTCCAAAGACATGCAGGTTAGGTGGACTGGCGATTCTAAATTGGGCTTGGTGTGTTTGTGTGTGTCCTGCAGTGGGTTGGCACCCTGCCCGGGATTGGTTCCTGCCTTGTGCCCTGTGTTGGCTGGGATTGGCTCCAGCAGACCCCCGTGACCCTGTGTTCGGATTCAGCGGGTTGGAAAATGGATGGATGTTTCATTATTTATTTATTTTTCCTTAAATTGAACTGAGACTTGAAATTGACCAAACAAGGCAAAAAAAATTACCGGAATATTTCAGACTGCCTATTCTAGTATACAAAAGTGTTAAAACCATTAATTGGAAGAATTTTAAAACAAAATATGAATGCATCCATGGAGTAGGATTATTTTAGAAAAGATGTTACTTAAATAAGAAAGAGGAAGCAACTTTCTCTACAGGTGGCATTGTCTTCACTGTAGCCTTAGTAGTACAACACTCTATGAAAGCAGTAACAACTCTCCAGCTCCAATTCGGTGGTTTAATGAAAGAGCTAAAGGTGTTGTAAACAAGAGAAGCTCTCCAGTATGGACACTCAAAGGACCTGAGAGTAACATTGGCTGGTACTGAGGTGCAAACAGGCAGGAAATGGAGGGCTGACAAAGCGTTGGAGGAGGCAGTGTCATAGCTGAGGGAAAAGACTGTTGAGAACTGTGGCAAAAGATTCATCAGGCCTTGGCTACTTCCCCAAAATTCAGATTGACAAGGGCCATGGCAAAGAGCAACACCGGCTGATTCAGGAATAAGTGTGAGTAAGTGTGGTGGAGGAAAGAACAAACAGGGTAGTGGGATTTAGACAGCTGCAACATGGACTAGGTCGGAGAGAGCACTACAGTACATAATTACCTGGTCTAACATTTGGCAGGCAGATTTCCATCATGTCCAGTTCCTTGACCAAGCCATTAATGACACCCTAAAAAGCTCAGAGAATCTTCACATCTAAGGAAAGAATGACAAACCTTCCTGGCCTCAGTGATCTGAAAGAGGTGAAAGAGAATCTCTGAAACACCTTCTATGCAGCTACCAAAAATTCCTTGGGGAAGACATATATCTCTGGCACCCTTACCAGGTGCTCAAGGCAGTTGCTGACAGATTAGCCACAGCCATTAACACCAGCAAACATCAACACCCTCTAGGATGACCATTGCTTTTGTCAAGGCTAAAGAAAAAACACACAGCCAGTAATACACATTGGTCTGCTATCCACAGCTTCTAACTGGCAGCTCAAAGTGGACCTGTGCAAAAGACTGAGATTTCCAGGGCACAAAATTGTAACAACTTTACATCCAGACATGATCATCTTTTCAGAAGCTGTCAAGCAACTGATCATGCCAGGGCTCACAATACCCTGAAAAGAGCGCATTGAGGAAGCAAATGAAAGAAAGCATGTCAAGTACCAGGAACTGGTAGAGATATATCAGAATGAAGGCAGGCATACTCACTGTGAGCTAGTAGAGGTGGGCTGTTGGAGATTTACAGGACATTTACTCTGCAGAGCATTCAACCTGCTGCCTAATATGGTGGCTGCAAAGAGGGTAGCCATAAAATTCATGTTGGAAGGTGCAAAGAAAGCCACTAGGTGTGTTTGGATTAAGAGGACAGATTTGTGAGCTATTGCTGCTGCAGTGCAGGTTGGATACAATCAACTCCACCTGGGTCACCTGGGTGATGGTTAATGATGCTGAAAGACCCAAAACACCCAATGATCCCAGGTAACATCACTGATGATGCATTACAGCACATTCAGAGGATGTACTGCATCTTGAACTTTGAACCTAAAAATATATAATTAAAGTACAATTTACTGTTCTGATACTCTGAGAGTTGTAGCCAGCATGACCTGTGAATGTAAAAAGTCAGCTAAATGTGACTAACATTTTCACAGATAACAGATCAAGATTTTTACACAGAAAAACAAAGAAATTTCTCTTCTCAGTTGCATAAATAGCAACAAAATTAAAAAGCACATAGAAACAATTCTGAATTAAAAAAAAATTAAAATAGCTGTTTGATAAAGCAATCTGACATAGGTTTTGTATAAAAATACACATCATACTTAATGAAAACACTCTCTATGGTCCAAATTTTTTCTACCTGCAATTTTTTTAGTAATATGGTACAGGATACTAAAGAATTTCTTGAGTGTTTTGTGTGGGTCTTCAAGATGACCTTTCTTCCTAATTTAATGAGGGTGAGGACTGTATGTTGATGGCTGTCCTTAGCTGAGATGTTTCCCAGTTTTTTCATCATCACCCCCTAGGCACATGCTTGTCTTTCATATCAGATCCATTAATTTTGATTGCATGGCTGGTAACCTGCAGAAGTTTTTCAAATTTTGCTTTGTCAGGCCACAAAACCAGTCAATGAACCTGAAAGTGATGACAGATCACATGTGATAAAAGGACAGCAGGATGTTCTTTTCCACTTTGATCAGTCTGAGTCTACGGTGAAAAATTAAGTGTTAATTGCATTTAGGTTAATGTTTAAATTAATATTACAATTAAGAATATAATAGATACAACTTGGTAATTACAGCTATTCATCATAATTTCTCCTGTAACTCTTCTTAGAACTATGACAGTTGAAAACACATTTCTGACTGTTAGTTAAAGACCATTTCTTTAGTGTTTTGGACATTCAAAAAACATGGTTCTTTTTGCACCAGATCACTAAACAGTTCACTTGAGTTAAGTAATGACTTTCATGTTCCCCAGGCATGTTTCCTATTATTATTCTGTAATTTACACATCTGTAAATGGAACAATGGTCAGTTTTTGTATCTCAGGTCTGCAGTGTGTAAATAATAAGGGAGACAGAACACAACCTTAAGATGCCTCTACGTTTCACCGAATGCCATTTGAAAAAGTGTTGTGCATATACAGTGATGAAATATATAGGATAAACACCTAGTATGTGAGGAATGATAGTACTAAACACAAAAGAGAAATGCAGAATTTGTGGTCTGACATAGGAACTATGCTTACCAAGGAAGAATAGATATAATGCAATATGTCCCGTACACTTCTGTTTGCATAGTAAACAAATTCTTGTTATCATGAAAGAGCTAATCTCCATCACCTATAAAACAAGAAACATTTTTAAGTAAAGGAACGGTCACTTAGCTCAGCTCAGCTTTCTTGATCCTGTTCACCTTGGAACTAGGAAAAACTGAAATATCCAAAGATAAACCCATGCAGGCTCCATACAGACAGTACTTGGAATCCAAATTTGTACTCAGGGTTCTGGCCTGTGAGGCAGCAGCACTAATCACTGCTCCTTTGTAGTACACAGCCCTGTGTGAAATTTACTCTGTAGAGCACTACAATGATCTGCTCATTCCTTACTGAAGAACTTAATGTAAAGTAGCAGCTTGGTTACTTAATATTACACTTGTTTGGTTACCTAATACTTAGGTTGTTTCAATATTTTATCCTGATACTTTTTAAAAGTAGTCAAAGTTTCTGCTTCAGTTATGTGACTCAGTAGTTTGCTCTAGATTCTCACATTCCTAAAGTGTATAAAAAAGTGCTTCCTGGCTTGTGACTTAAATGTCCTTTCCCATAATTTCCACTGTGGTCCTTAACCACCTGATTCATTGTTTATTTGAAAGAAGCCTGCTGGATCAGCTTTTTCAATGTCTTTAAGACTTATGAGGGCCAACAACCTCCATCTAGCCTTCTCTGCTCAGGATTAGCGAGATTTATTTTCCTTATCATATCAGAGCAGTACAGGCTTTTTAGTTCTTAGATGCACTTGTTTTCTCTTTTCTGCACATCCTGTAGTGTTGCTATGTCCATTTTGTTGTGTGGTCACCAGAACTGCACACAGCACTCCAGATGTGATCTCACTAGCACATTAAAAGTGTATGATGTTCTTTGGTTAATATTCAACATTTTATTTGCATTTTAATTGCTTTTGCATATTGCCTAGACAATTAGAATGTTTCCTAAATATAAACATTTCAGTCGTTTTCATTGCTTACTCTAGGCCATCATAATTAATGTTAGTTTTGCCTACATGGATCACTTTACACTTTTGTACATTAACCTGAATTTTTCAGTTGTTTTGAAATTGTCTACATTATTTCCCTGGTATCTGGTATCTCTCCTAGTTTAGTCAAGTCAAGTCACTTTTATTGTCACATCACTTAACACTGATGTACAAGTGAGTGAAAAATATGTGTGAAAGGCCCACAGTAGTACAGCAATATTAACACAATACAGTTAGTTATACACTGTGGGGTACAGCCCTGACACAGACAGGCAGACACCATAGGTACAAAGCCCAACACACATTTATTGTACATACTATTTACAAAGTTACAGCATACAACCCACTTTCACCCCAAAGTCCAGGCCTCTCAACCAATGCCTTCTTTTCTGGTCCACCTCCACTCCTCTCCTCCCGAGCTCCGTCTTTCTTCCTCCCGACTCCAGCCATGGAATGGAGGGAGGCAGCCACTTTTATAATCACCCGGACGTGCTGCAGGTGCCTCCCAATGAGTGCTAGCCGGCACTCCCTGATGTGGCGGAAGTGCCGGCAGTGCACCTGGAAGCACTCCATGTGTCCCTGGCCTTCTTCCTGAGGGCCAGAGCTCCTCAGGCATTGGGGCACCACCTGGCGGTGACCATGCGCCTGTATAGGGTTGAGCGTCTAAGCTCTGTTCCCGTGGTCCCCAAAGCCACCAGGGCGGTCGCCTCCTCATGGTCTGGAGGAGGCGTGATCCCTCCTCCGGTCCTACTGGGCGTCCCGGCTGGGTACCACCCCCAGCCGCTTGCCACAACACTTATACATGTAATTATATATTTAAATATGAATTCACTAATCACATGTTTTGCAAAAATAACATATCATAAGTAAACACTTAGACATACCTAACTTTGTACTCTATACAATACACACTAACAACACAAAAAGATGTGGTGCAATGGAATGCATGAACAATATATCAGCAGCATGGATGTGTGCTTTATGGGACATGGTGTTGATAAGGGTAAGTGCCAGTCACTGTACAAAGTTCAGCATCAGCTTTTTTTTCACTTAAGGAATATAGCAAAAGTTAGATCTCTTATAACTTTGGTGGATGCTGACAAATTACTTCACAATTTGTTTTTAGTTGACTAGATTACTGTAATGCACAGGACTACCCAAAAAAGGTATCAATCGGTTGTACCTACTGCAGAATGCAGCTGCCTGATTCTTAACTAGGAAAAGAAAATCCAAACACATCTCTCCAGTTTTGATATTATTAATGGTTACCTGTGCCATTCAGAATTGACTTCAAAATAGTGCTAATGGTTTACAAAGCCTTAAATAATCTCACTCTGTCCTATATTTTGGAATGTCTGTCACCTTACACTCCAAATCATAACCTTAAATCTTCAAATGAGTGTCTGCTTATAATTCCAAGAGCTAAACTTGATGAGGCATCTTTCTACGGTTATACACCTAAAATCTGGAATAGTTTACCGATAGAAATTCACCAGGCTAATACATTGGAGCATTTTACAAAAACTGCTTAAAACCCATTATTATAACATGGCTTTCTCATAACTGCATTTTAGTATACCTCTGATTAACCATATTTGCATTGAATTATCATTTTCTCCATGGCTCCGAAATCTATATTAATCCTTACTTTTTTCAGTCACCACCACCTGATCAAGGCACTTTGCAGTCTTTTCATCGATGAATTGAAGGCAGTATCCCAGATGTTCACATGACCATCATCATCATGTGATGTATGAAAACCATGAGGACTGATTTAGATCATTTATGTTAGATAGAATGCCCAGTAGGGGATGGGTGGTCTTGTGGCCTTGGCACCCCTGCAGATTTTCTTTTTCTAGTCCATCAGGAGTTTTTTTGTTTTGTCTTTTCTGTCCTCCCAGCCATCGGACCTTACTTTATTCTTTGTTTATTAGTATTGCTTAATCATATTTTTGTTTTTTATAAACTTTTTTTCTTCATCATGTAATGTACTTTGAGCTACACCATTTGCATGAAAATGTGCTATATAAATAAATGTTGTTGATAGTAGAAGTTGTTCCGAAGACTGCTGGTGCAGGACTTGTTGCTACAGTATTGTCTGCCTGCACAGTATTGTCTGCCTGAAATATGCCAAGAAGAAAAAGGCATTGTTGAGCCTTTTTTGTGTGAACAGTTCATGTGAGGTGTTTGGTGATATGTACACCAAGGAACTTAAAATCTTTCTCCACAGTAGTCCCACTGATGGTCAGAAGAGAGTGTGTGCCTCCTTGGTTTCTGAAGTCCACTATTACTTATTCAGTTGTGGCTAAATTGAGGGAGAGGCAGTTTTCCTTACACTAGTAGGTCAGGTCTCTAATTTACATTAGTGTAATCTGTAAATTTCACCAGTTTACTAACTATATAAGAATCATGGTATTTATATGAATAGAAATAGTACCAGCCTAAGCATAGATTCCTAAGTAGATACAAGGGAAGTGACTGAAGTGGGGTCCTTGTTGTTTACATCTCAATACTTCAGCCACAACATCACATTCCCTAAAAAAATATTTGTTCCTACCATGGTTTTGAACTTGTACCTTTTGCTCATACCTGATCATCTCCACACTATTTAAACTTATAAAGCTTTTGTAAATGTACCCTAGCTTTGCCAGAACCATAAAAAATTAGCTAGAGTCCATAATCTCTTTTAGTTATATGGCATCTGCAATCTTTGAACTGCAACGTTTTACAATCTCTAAATTTTTCAGTAGAACTAGACTACAAAAAATAAACAAATCGTATTCTTGGCCTGCATGCTAGGATAGTGATTAGTGTATCCTGCACTGAGTGGCTGTTTGTGTGGGTTCTCCATATTCTTTCTATGTCGGTGTGGGTTTTTCTTCCAGGTACTCTGGTTTTCTGCCTACATTCCCCCAAAGATGTGAGTGTGTTTTGCTAATTGGCCCAGTCTGAATATGACTGAATGAGAGTGGGCCCTGCAATGGATTGGTAATCTGTCCAGGGCTTGTTCCTTACCTTGAAACAGATAATGTCCAGATAGGCTCCAGTCTCCCACAAGCCTCAGTTGTATTAACCATATTTGAGAATGTTACATTATATATTATTGACCTCATTTTGTTTTTCTTTGTTCCTCCTTGGCTATTCTCTTGCTGCTTGCATGCAAATGTTTGCATTATTACAAATGTATAAATACTGGAGGTGTGATGGCGCAGAAGTAGTGCCGCTGCCACATAATAAGGAGACTTGGTTTGTATGTTCTCTTTGACTCCACGTGGGCTTCCTTCGGGGTGGTCAAGTTTCCTCTCACAGTACAAAGACATGCAGATTAGATAATTTGCCATTGCTAAATTAGCACTAGTGTGAACATGGGTGTGTATGTGTGCTTACCCTGTAATGGACTGACACCCTATCCAGGTCTTCCTCCTGTCTTGAGTCCAGTTCTTGCTGGGATAGACTCCAGCTGCCAGGTGACCCTGTCCTGGATAAGTGGATTAAGAGAACAGAAGAATATACTGGTTGTAATTTGGTTAATTTGTTTTCCACTTTTATTATTCATCTCTCTTGGTTTCAAAAGCATCCCAGTTAATTCTATTGGTACTGTGTGTAATTATATTGCCTGAATATTTTTTGACCTGGCTTGATTGATGTTTGTGTGGAGACTGCATTTTCTCTGTACGTCTTATTCTTATTGTCAGCAGCATGAGGCTTAATCTCACCTTCAGAGGTGGTTACTCACTCCGACCACACTCCGACATCAACTCCAATAAGTAGACCTTTGGCATTGCCATGATATGACTACAATTCTGGACCATCGTGTAGCAGAAAAGCCTTGGAAAGCAAGGTAAAGGAATGCTGTTTTACTATTACATTTCATACTCAAAAGAACAATCAATAAACAAGCCATAGGTTACAATAGAGGCAGGCAACAAAGAACTGGTAAAAGCATCCAAAAACATTACAGTAAGGCAGAATTTCAAAAGTAAGTAAAATTCATAAACACTTAACACTAAAATAATTACCAGCCAAACTATAGCCTTTGCAGAGGCACGAGTGGACAATGTTATAATAAAGAGTTCTAGTTTTCTGTCCATAGTGGATTGCCTGTAGCTTACTTTTAATGATGCCTTCTGCATGACTAGAATAACTAAGGCATAGAAAACGAATGGGTGTTCTCCTGTTGCTTTTCTTTGATACATTTTCAGATTTGTAAATTACTTATACCTTAAAGTAATTTTTTAATAAAATTATGTATCTTTGTAAAGGATGTTTTTAAAATCTTACTCCTTGCATTTAAACTGGTCCTAAATGTAGGTATTTTTTCAGTTTATTTTTAAAAGGCAATTCAGATCTAGCATTCTCTAAGAGATGAGTGTTACTTTATCGTCCTCACAGGTGGCGCAGTGGTAGTGCTGCTGCTTTGCAGTAAGGAGACTGTGGAAGATTGTGGGTTTGCTTCCCGGTTCCTCCCTGTGTGGATAGTGCTTTGAGTACTGAGAAAAGCGCTATATAAATGTAATGAATTATTATTATTTGGCATCTGTACATCTGTTCCGGCATGAATGAGAGTAGGTGTAAGTTTAAGTGTGCCTTGTGATGGATGTGCTCTCAATATAGGATTATATACCTCTCTGTTCCAAGCACTACTGGGATAGGCTCCTGTTAGCAAACTTGAACTGGTTACAAAATGGATGGCTAGTTAGCTAAAATAGAATTGCATTTTGTATTTTTGTTTGTAGGTGATTTGCCCTGCCACAGCACTTTGAAAATAATTTTATCCCAGTCTGGTGTGTAAAGTATAGCATTCAGTTACTCTAATTGGCATTTGCCTCTATGAGTAATTATGCAGTATGTTTTGTGCAAACAAATCCACAGATTGTATAATAACACTGTACATGTATTTTTTATAAAAGGCTTTCCTTAAATGATCCACCAAAATGTAAAAGTCCTTATGAACTATATATTTATGGGCCTTTCACATGAGTTCATGAGAACCTACAGTATTGTTTTTGTTGCAAGTTCTTTTTTTTCCTTCTACCCACATCATTTGTTATTTCAATTTAGGGTTTTGGGTGTATAGACTTAAAATTTTCCAGTAAATTTAGGTTGATGATATGCTGCGAAAGTAATGGAATTCAAATGTATCACCTTATCGGCTTTCCAGCTGTGCCTGATGTTCTCTCCTATTAAAGTTAAAGCACTACATTCCCATTAAAACTGACAGCCTCTGAATTGTTTCAAGAATCTCCTTATTACTCTATAATAAATGATACACTTAAGAACACTGGTTGAAAGCATATCTTCATGCAAAATTCTGTGGGAGTGAAGAACAAACTACCAATGCATATACTTAAATTGGAAACTATGACAAATTTTAAAAAGTATCTGGGTGAGACACAGCATTAGAATAAGTTAGCTATTATGTAACCAACCAAGCTTGAGGGACTGAAAGGTCTCTCATTGTTTTTTATGTTTTTTTTTCTGTAACATCTTAAGTTTCTATGCTCTTTTGACCTTTTGATAACATTTCCCCAGCCAATTCACAATCAATCATCCAATGCTGTAATAATAATCTTTGTGGGTTTATTTTTGTCTGTTATTACAGAAAGTGTGCTGTCATGCTATTTATGTGAGAAATATTTTTAAAAATGAGTTACCTCTTCTACCTACATAAAATATGACACTAATATAGGAACACTTTATGTCAAATTTAGGGAAATTTTATGTCACATGTACACTCTCATTCCTAGAAAAGTCGATTGTTTCTTTCAAAGTAGCTGAAGACTAAACAACAGGAGTATCATTTTTTTCATTCTTTTTTGCATTATTTTTTATAACTTAACCTGTAATGTTTGATTAAAAACAGCAATTCTTTTTTGGCAAAAAGCTTCCTTATAGTGAGATAACAGTTGTTTTAATTTAATCATATATAACAATAGGCAATAGTAATGAATATTACATTATTCATAGATTACAAAAAAGAACATCAATGTTTTAGTTAAAAGATCTTTTAATAAAAATAATTACATATCACTTTGGTTGTGACTCTCTTTACAATTTATTTCATTCCAACGCAGTTTTGTAAACCCATTTTAGTTTTTGAATCACATGATCACATTTGATGTTTTGCCAGATTATTCACATTATTCATATTATACCCTGAAAATGATATTTGAAGATATATTTTTCCTGTTATTAAGTAAAGTTAATGGATCCTCCCAGATTTATCCATTTTTCCTCTCATATCCAAAATACAGAACCATCTAATGCTGAGTCCTGCTCTGCAATTGCATCCCAGAAATGAATTAAGTGGTTGTGATGATGAATAAATGGGTAGAAAGTTCAGACCCAACATAAATTCCAGCTAGAACCTGCAGTTTTGTTTTGCTTTGTCATGGACGCCAAGCATGGGCTGATGTTCTGGCCAGGATAGTTTAGGGTTCCTAACCCACTCGGGAGGCCGCTTTAATGGAAGAACAAGGGGAGGCCACTCCCATAGACTATTTGCTCCCCAGATACAATAGGTAACAGTCTCCCTGGGTTACGGTGCCTCCATGGATACCTGCAGGGCTGGCTGGGAATTGCAGTCCCGTTAGACAGGCCTGCTGGGCTCCATGGTTGCTGCCAGGTGGAGCTGCAGGGACAGGCTGTGCCTACTTTTAGGAACTTCTGCCTGGAAGTGCTTCCAACATGCAGTGCTGTAACACCAGAAATACTCCCGGGACTGGCATAAAGAGGCTCACACATCACCTCAGATAGTCAGAGTTAGGAGGCAGAGGGCAAAGCTCACCTGGTGGAGAGGAAGGAGAAGAAGAAAGAGGGAGAGAAGAGAATTGTACTTGGGACACCCCTGCTGCATCTGTTCCAAGGGGAGCAGCCATGGACGGTTCAATACCTCCCCCGGGACGCTTTGTGGCAGCCTCCCTGGCAGATGATGATTCCCCAACCTGGCTCATGGCTCCATAGGAGATGGAGTCCTCCACAGCCTGGTTGGGGGCTCGGATGGCCGCTAGGGGGAGCTGCATGGAGTCTGCAGCCCGGCTGGTCGAATCTTCAGCCCCACCCGGAAGTGCAATTAGAGCACAATTAAGCACCTGGAATGCTTCCGGGTGGGTTATAAAAAAAGGGCCAGCCACCACCATTCAGGGAGCCAGAGTTGGGAGGAAGGAGATGATGCTTGTGGAGGAGTGGTGGTGAAAAGGAAGGATTATTGTGTGGTGTGGAAAAGAGTGCTTTTGGGACTGTGTATTGCCTGTGGGTCACGGGGAAGACGAGCACCCACGGGTGTAGAGAAAAATAAAAGTCCTTGTGCTTTATACGTGCCTCTGTGTTCTTCTGTGCTGAGTCGGGCGCCTATATAGCGCCTTTTCTACAATATATATATATAATGTGTGTGTGTGTGTGTCTCACCTGCAACCATCTGACAAAATACTAAAATTAATTATTGGCCTCTTTTAGTCTTCCAACATGAATTTCTCTGAACTTATTACTTTTACTTTTTTTCATAAAAACAGGTTATTTTTTTCCAAATTGCTAAAGATCATATATGATTTAAGTTATTTGACATTTAACAGCAAACTTGTCATTTATTTCTTTATGTTCATTATATTTTATTTGGATTATGACTATGTATTACATACTGTACATAGAAACTTGAATTTAATGGTAATCTGGAACCTGCAATCTAGGGACACCTCCCAAAGCAGGAAGTAATCCTGAATGAGTAGACTTACTAACATAACATCCATGCTAGGCCATCTTAGAAAGCCAAATCAATCTAAATACCTGAAGAACACCCATGCAAGCCAGTATTTGGAATCTGTGTCTGTGAACCTGCAGCAGCACAGCTATTATTCTAGCCTCTCACCCTCCACATTATTCCTCTCTTCAAAAATTAGTGCCTATGCCTATTTAAAGAAAAAACATCATTGTAAAATTTCATAATAGTAGTCCGCATAATACAATTTTCACAAGTGACCGCTATGATTGTTCAACATCTCACTCAAGGTTAGCCTCTATTTCAGGGATTGACTGTGAACACCTTTTCTCCAAAATATGGGTTAAAAAATGGATAGATGGATGAATACATCACAATGAGATATATCTAAATATTAATATATTCTAGGTTACAATTGTAAGGATATACAAGATTTCCTTCTTATAAAAAGTCAGACTGGTGTTCAATCCAGGTTTGGTTCCTGCTTTACATCTGATACTGTTAGAATATGCTTCATCCATCCTTGATCTTGAACTGAATGGATGAATAGATATAATGATATGCAGACACCAGTCATAACTAATACATAATTTAATTGTACCAAAAACTAGCACTACTTACTATAACAATATATACTTATGGTATATTACTACATTTACCTTTGAGTTTTAAGTGGATTTAAATAGTTTACTCTTCTCCAAACAAAATTCCACTACTTTAAGAGAGATGTCTCTGTGTGTATCATCTGTCTTCCTATATATGCATTTGTATATCATGCTGTGGGTTTGTGGACATAATAAATCAAAAGCAATCCACTCCATCTGAATAAAACTGTGCACTCTATCACTATAAAATACTGGAAGCCTATTGATTTTGTTCAAAATTGCTCATTAGATTTTGCTCTACAGTGGTAATTTTGCTGCCTTAAAAAAGTATCAGTTCTTATCTGTTATTACAAATGTTTGGCACTGAATGTTTTCAGATCTTCACCCATAATTTAATATTAGATAAAAGGGATCTGAGCAAAAACAAAACACACATTTTTTACTTATGCCATTTACTGAATGAACAGCAATATCCAACATCAACTGGGACCGTGTGAAAAAATAATTGCTTCCATTATATTTAACAAGTGGTTGGGCCACCGTTAGCTGATCATATCACCATCAATATAAATCAATATAATATCACTGTGGATTTTTTTTTTTTTGCTGCATGACCTAACTATGCTTCAACTTAAACTTATAAACAAATGACTATAAATTATCCTTAATAACTTCTGATAAAGAGCAGAATTCATATTTCCTTCAGTTATGGCAAGTTATCCAGGTCCTGAGACAGAAGATCTTCATCACATCATCATACCACCACTACTGCATTTGAATTGTGGCATGATATTCTTACTGTAGAATGTCATGTGAGTTTTATGCCAGACATAATGAGACTCATGTTGTCCAAAAAGTTCCACTTTTGCCTGATGTGTCCCTAGAACATTCTCCCAAAAAGGCTTGAGGATAATCCAGGTGCTTCCTGGTACATGAGAGATGAGGAGATATGTTCTTCTTGGTTAATAGTGGTTTCCACTTTGATACTATACATTAAAGCATATTTTAGCCCAGTGTCTTTATGATTGTGGAGTCATGAACAGTGTCTTTTGTTGAGGACTGCAGGTTTTTTTTAAAGGTTTTTAGGATGCTTTGTGACTTCCTGCATGATTTTATGCTTTGCCCTTTGAAGAATCTTGGCAGGCCAGCCACTCCTGGGAAGAATTCACTACTGTTTCAAGTTTTTTAAAATTTTTTTATTTGGAGACTATTGCTGTCACTGTGGTCTGGTGAAATCCAATAAACTTTATGTATCCCTTTCAAGACTGATAGATATAAATAAATTGAGTAATTTCTTTTGATCATGGCATATTGAGCTTGTTAAATCTTTGTATTAGCTACTTGAGTCTATTGGGAAGGGTCAAAATTAGTGAGGTTTAAATTGAGCAGAGCTGGCTGTAAGCAAGCCTGGCTATGTTTAGCCAGCTGATTCTGATTTTCCTTTTAACTTTCATTTAGTTAGGCAATTACTTTTTTACATAGTGCCAATTATAGTGCCAATTATTGTTGGATGACTTTGTTCATTAGATAAATTAAATAACATAAAAACATGTATTATTTGCTGACTCAAAAGCCCTTCATTTAATATTAAATTTTAGATGAAGACTTAAAACATTCAGTATCATAAAATGTGAAATAATAGAGAAAATTAGGCAGGGGACAAGTGCTGTTTTTGGAACTGTGCATAATGTATATCACAGCCAACACTGAAATACTAACTAACCATTTGAACCCCCTAAAAGCATCAAAATCAAAAACTTTTAAAAAATATGGTGGTATTGGAAACCACATTTTACTGGGTTTGTGAGAAATTACTTCGGGAGACAGCTCTTCAGAGGCACTCCGGGAAGGCAGCTGTCTGCAAGTGTTTTACTGCCTGCATGAGGCTAAATACCTCAGTAGCAGTGGGCATTCTGGCAGACACTGTCATAAGAAAAGAATAAATAGAAGGCATTGGTTTTTGGTCTCAGTGATACTGAAGAGTGTGATGATGCATAGTTGGAAGTGGCAGAGATTGCTAATACCCTTATACCTGTAGTGTTCATGTTGCAAGGGAACACTGCTTTACTTTAACAAATGACCACTTTCTGTCTTGTGCACTCTTAAACAACTAGAAACCTCTGCTGGTCTGTGGCAGCATACAAATTGGTTCAAGGCATACAATTACTTTAATCTACATGTTGAAAAACCTATTTTAGCATTGCACACACAGCATCTGTGTGTGTACGTCTCATTAAAAGTAACTGTTTTGTGGTTAGTACGTCAAAGTTTGATGTTGCACATCTGCACATTATATGACTTGTTCATTTAAGATATGCACAGCATTCTTCGTAGCTAATGTATATTATATTCCATAGTACAAGAATAAGATAGACATGTTCAGCCAACACTGGAACACTAATGGGTCCCCAAGATTACCACGGGTTATTTCATACACTTACAACAGATATATAAGAAAAATGTTGTAACAGAGAAAATTTCTAAGATACAGCCTTATGCATGGGAAGTTATGTGCTGAAGAGATGGGATTTTTCATTATCATTCTGTGGTGATAATGTAATAATACAGAATCCTGTAATAAAAAGTAGAAAAATCATTGTAATCTTAATGGTTGTTTGAAATGTCCAGTCCTTAAAGACATGAGTAAACATATACCTGGCCCTGACCAGGCTGGACAAGTAAAAGTTACATGTGGCTAATATGATTGACATTCAGAGTGGTTTCTTGCCTTGTTCCCACTGCTGATGATGTACACATTGGCTTTCTCCCAGGATATATGAAATAAAGCAAAATAGATTTGAAGCCCTTTGTGACAGTGTTCACTATATTGATATATAATCCATCCATCCATCCATTTTCCAACCCGCTGAATCCGAACACAGGGTCACGGGGGTCTGCTGGAGCCAATCCCAGCCAACACAGGGCACAAGGCAGGAACCAATCCCGGGCAGGGTGCCAACCCACCGCAGGACACACACAAACACACCAAGCACACACTAGGGACAATTTAGAATCGCCAATCCACCTAACCAGCATGTCTTTGGACTGTGGGAGGAAACCGGAGTGCCTGGAGGAAACCCACGCAGACACGGGGAGAACATGCAAACTCCACGCAGGGAGGACCCGGGAAACGAACCCGGGTCCCCAGGTCTCCCAACTGCGAGGCAGCAGCGCTACCCACTGCGCCACCGTGCCGCTTGATATATAATGCTATATGATATTAATTTCTATAGGAAGTTCAATCCATCACAGAGAGTGCTTAATTCAGTTCTGATTCATGGGATCTAATAAAGTCACTATATACAATAAAGTTTGGCTGACTTGCACTGCTGCCTACAAATGCTTACCAGAAATATGCTTTTCCAGTACTATGTGGAGAAAGCGTAAGTAGCACACTTTGCAGCCCTGGCACACCTCCTCAAATATACAAAGCAGGTGAAAGTCTAAGGGTCACTTAGGGTCATTTAATGGTAATCTGGAACCTGCAATCTAGGGACACCTCCCAAAGCAGGAAGTAATCCTGAATGAGTAGACTTACTACTTCTTTATAACATGTGAGTCATTGCCGAGAGGAAAACCAAAACACAGATTCAATAAGACAATCCATTTGATTTGATAGGTCTTCCCTCAGTAAATCATTTTGAAATCAATTTTGTGTTTGATTGAATAGCTCATCAGCTGGTCTCCTAATTCTGCCAAGTCAGCTTTCCACAATCATTCCAACAGAATGCCCCCTTGTCTTAGAGGGAAGTCATGCAATGAAAGGTTGACTACAGGTTCTAGAGCCACAATGCTGGCACTGGTGGCTCCTACAACTTTAAGAACTTAGAATAGAGGTGATGCTCCCACTGCTCCATGTTATACATCCTCCACATGTCAGCATGTGTTTACCATCAGGTACTGATTTTTTTATCCCAGTGATGTGTAGGTTAGATTAACTAATAACTCTAAACTGGCTTGGTATGTGCATGTGTGTAGCCTGAGATGGACTATTGTCCAATCCAGGAATGGCTCCTGCTTTGCACAAAATACTATTGGCATAGGAAGCTGTAATGTGACCATATGCAGACCACCTGTTTTACTTTTTCTCTTGCTGGAGCCAAGATGGTTCAGATGGCATGCCTAGCACACAAACTGGATCAGTCATCCACTCCTGTATTAGAAAAATCTTAAGAGGATTGCACATTGGGATGTTTGAGTAGAAGTAACGGGTATGTTTTTCCATTTTTTATTCTATTAGCTGTTCATGTTTGGTTTCTTGTCAAAGTATGTCACATTTTCACCCATTATAAGTCTCCTACTGCTTTCTTGTTAAACACACCCTTTTTATGATTACTTACAATATTGTGTTCTGCTTCAACAGACTCAATCTGAGGAAATAAGTCACTTCCCCCGGGTATGCACTGCCCAACCTCATTTCTTTACTCACAAAGCAGAGACAATGTGGCCTCAGAGGAACTGTAAGCTGAACAAAATGAGCTTTTGAGTCAAAATCTACCATGACATTCTTATACTGCATGAAACTGGCAAAGTAGCTTACTACATAAACAGCACTACATTTACATAGAAGATTCTCGCCAAAGCATTTTCAAGTGATAGGATTTGGTCTTGGCAGCAGCTGGTAAAAAGCAGGAAAAACTGTTGAAATGTGTAACAGTTCATTTCAGGATGTACACTCTCATACTTTGGTGGTAATATAAAGTAATTAGTCTGTTAAGTGCTTGCATAGTTTGTGGTTTGTGCATGCAATAAGAGCACAGAATATACTCTACCAACAAAACTGAATTGGAGCCCAGTTGAGTAAGTAGTACTGCCTGCTGCAATATTTATCCTCAGTTTTTATCTATGTATTTTTTAATATACCTATTTTGGAATTATGGGGGATGAGCCAACTCCTGGGTTAGAGCCAACTCTGGACGGGGAGACAGGCCTTCACAGGACACACTTATTCAGACCCACACGCTCACTCATGGAGTGAATTTACATTTGCCAATCATCATAATGGCCTATTTTTGAGATCTTTTCCCATATTCATCAAGCATCTTAGAATTCTTCCTAGGAATTGCACCAACAGTCTAATTAGAATAAGAATTTTCCTCAGAGTGAAGTTATGAAGCATCCTACTCCCACTCTCAGAAAGGTTAAATGAATGATGTCACGATTTTATTGCACCCAGAGCTGTAAATAGGCACTGTTAATATCATTTATGTAGCTTTCTGGTACTAATGTTAAGGTCTTACCACAATAATAATAATAATAGTAGTAATAATAATAATAATAATAATAATAATAATAATAATAATAATAATAATAATAATAATAATAATAATAGTATTGAAACTAGTAGTACCCTGAAAAAAATTATGTGACACTTTTTGCTTGCCCCTTTCTAAGTAAATTCAACATAGGAGTTTCTGCTTAATGTATACTAGAAAAAAAGTTTTTACAATACATGCATTTTAAAGTTAAATCAAAATATTAACTTCAATAAGTTTCTTAATGATAACTCAACTGAAAACTAAAAAGTTTAGCCTTACTAATGAAGCATTGCAAACTGAATTCAGTCAACACACTTAGTATGTTTAGGATCAGTATACTCAATGAAGCAATGCCACCTTGGAATTACAAACTACTTAATGATGAGTGTTAAAATTTTAATACTTACTTTAACCTATCTATCTTCTATGGATTACAAAATTAGTTGCAAATATGTGTAATGGATTATATGGTACTGTGTGAGATAAACACATTTTATTTCATTGATTACACCGTTTGTGTAATATGAGAGTAAACAATCATGTTGCTTTGGAAAGGAAGAAAAAGATGGTTTTGTTATGTAGGGTGTATTAAAGAAGCATCATGTATCTGCTTCCACAGCCACACAAATTTAACAGTATAAGGAAAAAAATAATTTACTAATAGTGTTAAACTTTATGTACAACTGTACAAAGATAAGAGGAACCTTTTGAACACACTCCAACATGTTACCAACAAAAGAAGCAATTCTTTATGCAAAATATCATACTTCGTGTAAATATAGGACAGTCATGTACATACAACTTTTTTACGTTAAATTGACATTAATTAGATATATAAACATCCCCATTAGTTAATTTTGGAGTGAGTGTGGCAACACAAGTCATTACCACAATAAAAAATGTAAAAATTTCATATTTTTGGGTTAATAATTGCACTTATCTCTTCAGACCAGTGTCAAGACATATTTTGAATACACACAGAGAAAAAAAATCACTTCCAAAAAATAGAAGGTAGCTTTGTTTTAACGAAAACCTGAACATCATGCTAAAAGTGCTATTCTTCTATATATCCATAAGTACAGTGATTTCTGAAAAAGATGTCTGCTTGCTGAAGTAACGAAAATGCTTTGGTGTGACTGTACAGTATTGAAAAATCATGTTCCATGGTTTCCAATACATTACAACTTAAAAAATTAAGTTTGCATAACTGTCCGATAACATGAAAGAATAATTTAATGTAATGTCAGGTATTCCTCCAGGTTCGGTGCTTAATCCATATTGTGTGTCGAATACAGTTAGGTCCATAAATATTTGGACAGAGACAACTTTTTTCTAATTTTGGTTCTGTACATTACCACAATGAATTTTAAATGAAACAACTCAGATGCAGTTAAAGTGCAGACTTTCAGCTTTAATTCAGTGGGGTGAACAAAACGATTGCATAAAAATGTGAGGCAACTAAAGCATTTTTTTAACACAACCCCTTCATTTCAGGGGCTCAAAAGTAATTGGACAAATGAAATAACTGGAAATAAAATGTTCATTTCTAATACTTGGTTAAAAACCCTTTGCTGGCAATGACAGCCTGAAGTCTTGAACTCATGGACATCACCAGATGCTGGGTTTCCTCCTTTTTAATGCTCTGCCAGGCCTTTACTGCAGCAGCTTTCAGTTGCTGTTTGTTTGTGGGCCTTTCTGTCTGAAGTTTAGTCTTCAACAAGTGAAATGCATGCTCAATTGGGTTAAGATCAGGCGACTGACTTGGCCATTCAAGAATTTTCCACTTCTTTGCTTTAATAAACTCCTGGGTTGCTTTGGCTGTATGTTTTGGGTCATTGTCCATCTGTATCATGAAACGCCGCCCAATCAATTTGACTGCATTTAGCTGGATTTGAGCAGACAGTATGTCTCTGAAAACCTCAGAATTCATTCAGCTGCTTCTGTCCTGTGTCACATCATCAATAAACACTAGTGTCCCAGTGCCACTGGCAGCCATGCACGCCCAAGCCATCACACTACCTCCACCGTGTTTAACAGATGATGTGGTATGCTTTGGACAATGAGCTGTTCCACGTCGTCTCCATACTTTTTTCTTGCCATCATTCTGTTAGAGGTTGATCTTGGTTTCATCTGTCCAAAGAATGTTTTTCCAGAACTGTGCTGGCTTTTTTAGATGTTCTTTAGCAAAGTCCAATCTAGCCTTTCTATTCTTGAGGCTTATGAGTGGCTTGCACCTTGCAGTGCACCCTCTGTATTTACTTTCATGCAGTCTTCTCTTTATGGTAGACTTGGATATCGATACGCCTACCCCCTGGAGAGTGTTGTTCACTTGGTTGGCTGTTGTGAAGGGGTTTCTCTTCACCATGGAAATGATTCTGCGATCATCCACCACTGTTGTCTTCCGTGGACGTCCAGGTCTTTTTGTGTTGCTGAGTTCACCAGTGCTTGCTTTCTTTCTCAGGATGTACCAAACTGTAAATTTTGCCACTCGTAATATTGTAGCAATTTCTCAGATGGGTTTTTTCTGTTTTCGCAGCTTAAGGATGGCTTCTTTCACCTGCATGGAGAGCTCCTTTGACTGCATGTTGTCTGTTCACAGCAAAATCTTCCACATGCAAGCACCACACCTCAAATCAACTCCAGGCCTTTTATCTGCTTAATTGATAATGACATAACAACGGACTTGCTCACACCTGCCCATGAAATAGCCTTTGAGTCAAATGTCCAATTACTTTTGAGCCCCTGAAATGAAGGTATTGTGTTAAAAAAATGCTTTAGTTGCCTCACATTTTTATGCAATCATTTTGTTCACCCCACTGAATTAAAGCTGAAAGTCTGCACTTCAACTGCATCTGAGTTGTTTCATTTAAAATTCATTGTGGTAATGTACAGAACCAAAATTAGAAAAAAGTTGTCTCTGTCCAAATATTTATGGACCTAACTGTATACTATTACATCTTAAGTAAATCTGGAAAGCTTATTTTTTTGAGTAGAATATATTGATTTTTATAAGCAAATCTTGTTGAGCTAAAGAATATTTTTTCAGTGAGGAGAAGAAGAAGAAGTAGAAGAAAAACATAATAAGGTAGGATATTGTGCTAAGCTGCAGGTAATTGCTGCCACTTTGCAACAACATCAAGAATAATACTGTAACTAACAACAAGATGGAAAAACTAAGACACACACTGAATGAGAGTTAAGCCTGATAATAGGCACATTTATTTAGCAATGAATAATCCATAGTCATACAGTTCAGTTGTTACTGCTACAGGAAACGCTTCATATAATAGCAGGTATTGAAACTAGCCACAGCTATTCCAGCACTCTTTTTGAACTCATTTTCACTCTTTCCAATAACCTCCCAGAGTTGTGTGCCATGTCTCTCTCTATGATCCCATCTTATCTTCTGTAAGGCTCTATTTATCCACTGCCCTGGGAGTCTCTCCTGACTTCCTGAACTTTCCCAGGCTTGTAAAGAGTAATGTGAATGTTCCAGAGGTTCGTGGAATGCAGACCTCAAAGTACCTGTTTGGGATTTCATTGTCAATCACCCATCCAGCCCCAATTATCTTAAGGGTAACATGCTGGTACTACGGTACAGTTTGCAACCACGAACACCTATGTATTGATACTGTGTTATCGCTTGTAATTCACATGAGCAGGCTCATCCACTCTTGCCGCAATGATCTTTATGTGCATGTGGATTTCCATGAATGCAGCTTGCTTTAACATTTCTTGATGTTGGGTCCTAGGAAAATGAACAAATCTGCTTATTACCTCATGCATTGTGAGGGCTTTCAAAGTTTGATGCAGAATCGAGAAATGGTTGGTTGTGGCATACTCAAACCATCATTATTGCAAAGCTGCATTTTTTCTGTGGCCAAAAAAGCTTAACCTTATCAACACTCTGATTTCAGCTGGCTTTTCTGTGTAGATGGATCGATCACATAGCGTACAAAATTTATTACAAATATTACTCCATCTCTGCCAGATCAACAACTTTTTACAAATTCGTTGTTGGCCAGCTTTCTTAAAACAATCTGCCCTTCCTGGAATCTATGTGTCGATCTCTGACTGAATGCCATCTTCTGGCAGCTCCCACTCAGTTGGGACAGCTCAAAAGCTTTCCTAAGTCCTGGTGAAGTAAGAAGAAGTTTCTTTAATTAGAAAAAATGATAAAATGCTTTTACTACTACTTCTAAGAGCAGGACTAATTTTGCATCACTCTGAAATTTTTGAGCCAATTAGAACCATTGATAAATATGGGCACTGGAATAAAAACTGGAGTATTGGTAAACTGCACTCAGGCAACGATGTATTCCATAAAAATACAGAAATTGGAATAAAAAAGCTAAGCAATGTTAATATTGGGCAATGTGGTGATGCAGTGGTAGTGCTGCTGCCATACAGTAAGGAGACCAAGGTTCACATCTTGTGTCCAACGCACATGAAATTTACAAGTTCTCTCCGTGTCCATATAGGTTTCCTCCTACGGTCCAAGAACATACAGGCTAGGTAGGTTGGCAAGCTAAATTTGGCCCTAGTGATTGTGGGTGTGTTCAACCTATAATGAACTGGTGCCCTGTCCAAGGATTGTTCCAGCCTTGTGCACTATACTTGCTGGGATAGACTACAGCTTCCCCGTGACCCTGTTGGATTAATTGGGTTTAGAAAATGGAAGTATGGATTCATGTGAAAAGTCAGTAAGGTCAATGAAAAACTAGTGTTATAATACACAATGAATAGAAAATCTTTGGTTGGAGAAGCAGTTACTGCAAAACAGTTGAATAATGGCATTAACACAAAATAATTATGTCTATAAGCAGCTTATTGACCCAACATTCAAAGCAGAATAACAAGAGTGGTCAATTTCTTTCTTTATTTATTCATATATGTGCTTGTCCTGTGATGGACTGGTTCTTCATCCTTCATTGGTCCCTGGTTTAATGTTGTAGCCTTATAGCACCAGGACCCTACATTTAGTTCCTAGCCTGGCTTCTATCACGGTGGAGTTTTCCAAAAGATGTGCCTGTTACGTTAAATGTGGCTTAGTCCCTGCAAGATTTGGTTCAGGACTCACACCTTATACTGCCATGATAAGCTGTTTTTCTATAATAATCCCTGAATGAGATTTAGGATCTTAAAAGGGATGGATACCTATCTTTCTTTTTGATTTCTGCCTGTTTCCTAAGTTTTTCTTTTACTTTACCTGCTTACTTGTTTTAATACATTCACCAAGGATCACAGACAAAAAATAAATGCTATATTTATCTGATGTCATAGTCCACATTTATTATGGTTGCTATTTCAGTTTTCAATAATAATAATAATAATAATAATAATAATAATACATTTTATTTATATAGCATCTTTCCTATGCTGAAGGTGCTTCACAGAGTCTCAGAAAGAAAAAGCAGGTACAGTATATGTAACATTGGATACAAATGTTTCCTGAATAGAACACTAAAACAGATAGATACAAGACACACTAAGCATTAAATAGAATAAAAGACAATAAACCAGAGTAAGATACTAAAGTCAATACTAAAAGAAAAGCCTAGCAGATAATATAATTTGTGATATAACACACACACAAATTATACTGAGCAACTGGACAGAAAGGAAGACTAAAAGAGGGGGCAGAATGTCAGGTTAAGTTAAATGCTTTCCTGAACAGATGAGTTTTAAGTTGTTTTTAAAAGAATGAATTGAGTCAGCTGATCTCATTAATTTCGGGAGGTCATTCCAAAGTATGGGCACTATACAGCTGAAGGCCCTGTCACCTGTAAAGTCCAGGTTAGTGTGGGGCACAACAAGATTGTCAGACTCAGAGGACCTTAGTGAGTGAACAGGAGCATAGCGATGGAGAAGGTCACTGATGTAGTCCGGTGCAAGGCCATTTAAAGCTTTGTGGGTTATTAATAGAATTTTATTTTCAATCCTGTAAGACACAGGGAGCCAGTGGAAGCGAAGCCCTGATGAAGTTTCACTTCTAACACTGAAATAGAGTTGAGTATCACCTGCATAAAAAACCATAACCCAGCCCATAGCTAGATTGTCAGCATCAACAGCAGACTTTTTTAACATTGTGACTACAGAAGTGATTTTAAAAGCGGCTGGCATAAAGCCAGTGTGAATGGGTGTATTTATTATCATTGTGACAGTAAGGATTATTGCATGAAGGCAGGATTTAAGAAGTTTTTGCCCAAACAGCCCATTTGAATCTACCTTCCCAGCATGGCAATGCTTTAGAGAGGAGACGGTTGGCTGTCCACCATGGAAGATGGCAAGAGCACAACAGTGAAAAATGCAAATCTTTCCAATGTAAGCATAACATGAAGAGAATCATGGATCTATAAACCTGTCAGAAGAAGACATAGTCTGCAGTCCAAGGATTCTATTGATTCTGTTGTATTAATCCGGAGTTTGCATGTGCTCCCCTTGCCTGTATGAAAAATTCCACCAAGATTTCCTACCACATCTCAAAGACGTGTGTGCTTGTATGTATGTGTGTGTCTGAATGTGCACTGTGATGGACTAGTCTCTTGTTCAGGGGTTCTTATCCCCTCTCCATCTCGATAATATACAGTAGTGGGCAAAAGTTTTGGCAGTGACACAGATGTGTTTTGCAAACACTGCTGCTTCAGCATTCTCAGATTTTTTTTACATGTTTCTATGGCATACTGAAGAACATCCATCCATCCATCCATCCTCTTCCGCTTATCCGAGGTCGGGTCGCGGGGGCAGCAGCTTGAGCAGAGATGCCCAGACTTCCATCTCCCCGGCCACTTCTTCTAGCTCTTCCGGGGGAATCCCAAGGCGTTCCCAGGCCAGCTGGGAGACATAGTCCCTCCAGCGTGTCCTGGGTCTTCCCCGGGGCCTCCTCCCGGTTGGTCGTGCCCGGAACACCTCACCAGGGAGGCGTCCAGGAGGCATCCTGATCAGATGCCCGAGCCACCTCATCTGACTCCTCTCGATGCGGATGAGCAGCGGCTCTACTTTGAGCCCCTCCTGGATGATTGAGCTTTTCACCCTATCTTTAAGGGAGAGCCCAGACACCCTGTGGAGAAAACTCATTTCAGCCACTTGTATTCGCGATCTCGTTCTTTCGGTCACTACCCATAGATCATGACCATAGGTGAGGGTAGGAACATAGATCGACTGGTAAATTGAGAGCTTTGCCTTATGGCTCAGCTCCTTTTTCACCATGACAGACCGATGCAGAGCCCGCATCACTGCGGACGCCGCACCGATCCACCTGTCGATCTCACACTCCATTCTTCCCTCACTCGTGAACAAGACCCTGAGATACTTGAACTCCTCCACTTGGGGCAGGATCTCGCTCCCAACCCTGAGAGGGCACTCCACCCTTTTCCGGCTGAGGACCATGGTCTCGGATTTGGAGGTGCTGATTCCTATCCCAGCCGCTTCACACTCAGCTGCGAACTGATCCAGAGAGAGCTGAAGATCACGGCCTGATGAAGCAAACAGGACAACATCATCTGCAAAAAGCAGTGACCCAATCCTGAGTCCACCAAGCCGGACCCCCTCAACACCCTGGCTGCGCCTAGAAATTCTGTTCATAGAAGTTATGAACAGAATCGGTGACAAAGGGCAGCCCTGGCGGAGTCCAACTCTCACTAGAAACGGGTTCGACTTACTGCTGGCAATGCGGACCAAGCTCTGACACCAATCGTACAGGGACCGAACAGCTCTTATCAGGGGGTCCGGTACCCCATACTCTCGGAGCACCCCCCACAGGATTCCCCGAGGGACACGGTCGAACGCCTTTTCCAAGTCCACAAAACACATGTAGACTGGTTGGGCGAACTCCCATGCACACTCCAGGACCCTGCTAAGGGTGTAGAGATGGTCCACTGTTCCGCGACCAGGACGAAAACCACACTGTTCCTCCTGAATCCAAGGTTCGACTATCCGACGGACCCTCATCTCCAGAACCTCCGAATAGACTTTTCCAGGGAGGCTGAGGAGTGTGATCCCTCTGTAGTTGGAACACACCCTCCGGTCCCCCTTCTTAAAGAGGGGGACCACCACCCCAGTCTGCCAATCCAGAGGCACTGTCCCTGATGTCCATGCGATGTTGCAGAGATGACAGCCATACAACATCCAGAGCCTTGAGGAACTCCGGGCGTATCTCATCCACCCCCGGGGCCCTGCCACCAAGGAGTTTTTTGACCACCTCGGTGACCTCAGTCCCAGAGATGGGGGAGCCCACCTCCGAGTCCCCAGGCTCTGCTTCCTCATTGGAAGGCATGTTAGTGGGATTGAGGAGGTCTTTGAAGTACTCCCCCCACCGACCCACAACGTCCCGAGTTGAGGTCAGCAGCGCACCATTCCCACCATACACAGTGTTGACACTGCACTGCTTCCCCCTCCTGAGATGCCGGACGGTGGACTAGAATCTCCTCGAAGCTGTCCGAAAGTCGTTCTCCATGGCCTCCCCAAACTCCTCCCATGCCCGAGTTTTTGCCTCAGCAGCCACCGAAGCCGCATTCCGCTTGGCCTGCCGGTACCTATTAGCTGCCTCCAGAGTCCCACAGGACAAAAGGGACCGGTAGGACTCCTTCTTCAGCTTGACGGCATCCTTCACCGCTGGTGTCCACCAACGGGTTCAGGGATTGCTGCCATGACAGGCACCGACTACCTTACGGCCACAGCTCCGGTCAGCCGCCTCAACAATAGAGGCACGGAACATGGCCCATTCGGACTCAATGTCCCCCACCTCCCTCGGGACATGGTCGAAGTTCTGCCGGAGGTGGGAGTTGAAGCTACTTCTGACAGGGGGCTCTGCCAGACGTTCCCAGCAGACCCTCACAACACGTTTGGGCCTACCAGGCCTGACCGGCATCCTCCCCCACCATCGGAGCCAACTCACCACCAGGTGGTGATCAGTTGACAGCTCCGCCCCTCTCTTCACCCGAGTGTCCAAGACATGTGGCCGCAAGTCTGACGACACGACCACAAAGTCGATCATCGAACTGAGGCCTAGGGTGTCCTGGTGCCAAGTGCACATATGAACACCCCTATGCTTGAACATGGTGTTCGTTATGGACAATCCGTGACGAGCACAGAAGTCCAATAACAAAACACCACTCGGGTTCAGATCGGGGGGGGCCATTCCTCCCAATCACGCCCTTCTAGGTCTCACTGTCATTGCCCACGTGAGCATTGAAGTCTCTCAGCACTACGAGGGAGTCCCCAGAAGGTGTGCCCTCCAGCACCCCCTCCAGGGACTCCAAAAAGGGTGGGTACTCCGAACTGCTGTTCGGTGCATACACACAAACAACAGTTAGGACCCGTCCCCCCACCCGAAGGCGGAGGGAGGCTACCCTCTCGTCCACTGGGGTAAACTCCAATGTACAGGCTCCAAGTCGGGGGGCAATAAGTATGCCCACACCTGCTCGGCGCCTCTCACCGGGGGCAACTCCAGTGTGGTAGAGAGTCCAGCCCCTCTCAAGGAGATTGGTTCCAGAGTCCAAGCTGTGCGTCGAGGTGAGCCTGACTATATCTAGCTGGAACCTCTCGACATCGCGCTCTAGCTCAGGCTCCTTCCCCTTCAGAGAGGTGACATTCCACGTCCCAAGAGCCAGCTTCTGTAGCTGAGGATCAGACCACCAAGGTCCCTGCCTTCGGCCACTACCCAACTCACACTGCACCCGACCTCCTTGGCCCCTCCCATAGGTGGTGAGCCAATGGGAAGGGGGACCCATGTTGCCTCTTTGGGCTGTGCCCGGCCGAGCCCCATGAGTGCAAGCCCGGCCACCAGGCGCTCGCCATCGAGCCCCACCTCCTGGCCTGGCTCCAGAGGTGGGCCCCGGTGACCCGCGTCCGGGCGAGGGAAAACGCTGTCCAAATTTTGTATTCATCATGGAGGTTTTGATGAACCGCACTTTGTCTCATCCCTCACCTAGGACCAGTTTGCCTTGGGTGGCCCTACCAGGGGCATAAAGCCCCGGACAACAGAGCTCCTAGGATCATTGGGACACGCAAACCCCTCCACCACGATAAGGTGGCGGTTCGAGGAGGGGTACTGAAGAACAATTATAAACATTTCATAAGTTTCAAAAGCTTTTATTGGCAAATACATCAAATTTATATAAATAGTCAATAAAACAGTGTTGACCCTTTTTCTTCATAACTTCTGCATTTCACTCTGGCATGCTGGATATCAGCTTCTGGGCCAAATCCTGACTGATGGTGTTCCGTTCTTGCTTGTCCACCTGCTTTTTGAGAATTGACTACAGGTTCTCAATGGGATTAAGATCTGGGTAGTTTCCATGGCCATGGATCCAAACTTTCAATGTTATGATGTCCGAGCCATTTCGGTATCACTTTTGCCATGTGACACAATGCTCCATCATGTTGGAAAATACACAGATCATAACCAAATTGCACCTAGATTGTTGGGAGAAGTTACTCTTGGAGGACGTTTTGATACCGTTATTTATTTATAGCAGTGTTCTTGGGTAGAGTGAGTGGGCCCACTCCCTTGGATGAGAAACAATCCCACACATTAATTGTCTCAGGATGTTTCACTGTTGGCACGACACAGGACTCATGGTAGCATTCGCCTTTTCCTCCTCTGGACAAGCAATTTTTTAGATGTCCCAAACAGTCGGAAAGAGGATTCATCCGGAAAAATAACTTTGCACCAGTCTTCTGCTGTCCAATCCTTGTTCTTCCTGCATAATTTCAGTCTGTCCTAAATGTTTTTCTTGGAAAGAAGTGGCTTCTTTGCTGCCCTTTTTAAAACAAGGCCATTGTCCAAAGGTCTTTGCCTCTCTGTATGTGCAGATGCCCTCACACCCAACTGCTGCCAATACTGAGTAAGCCCTGCACTGGTGGCAACACAATTGTGTAACTGACTCCACAGGAGGAGACGGTTCTGGCACTTGCTGGGCACTTTTAGCTGATCATTCTGTGCCAGGGCCAAAATAAGTGAAAATAGGTTTTTGTGATAAAGTTAACTTTTATGCTAATAAAGCTGTTTACAATAAATGAATATGCATCTGATCACTCTGCACAATAATAAGAAAACAATGTGAATTGCCACCACAAAAACTGAAGCCGCAAATTTTGTAAAACACAACATTTGTGTCAATGCCAAAACTTTTGGCCACTACTGTAGACTCTGGCACCTCGTCACCTTGGCTGGATAAGCAGGGTAGAAAATAGATAGACGGATGTCTGATAATTTAAGACCCCATAAAATAAAATGTCATAAAAGGCAGAAAGTCTTTGTAAACAGAACAGTTAGATATTCAATCTGATGTGACTACAGATATGGAATAATAACCTACCATAATGCATAGACCTGGCAGAGAAACAATAGTGGGTGGAGGCACCTTTTCTTTTGATGCTGTTTTTACACATGTATCTAGAGCTCAAAGTTCATTAATTGAAGAATGCAACTAACCAATACTGATATTAACTACTTCTTTCCTTTGATGTTTTGTGTTTTTCTTTCAAATTAAAAACTTTAAGCTCCAGTAAATCATTTTAGACAAACACAGAACCACACCTGTTATGACTGCCTGCAGAGTTCACCACATGCTCCTTGACTAGTGTTATGACCTGTGAACTAAAACTGTCTCTAAACATTGTGGTGCAAATTCTAATGGTCATGTTCCTTTTGTTGCAATGGAGGATGAAGAAAAGTAACAGAGCAGAATAGAGAGAGAATAGTGATGGTGGAGGACAGTTGAGGTCTTTAACAATACTGTTTGCCTTGCTAAGTATTATCTGAGTTCTGAGCAGAACAGAACAAGTGCACATCAGTAATATTCTATGCTGCCTTAACCATACTCTGCAGTGATTTATAGAAGATGGTGATTAAATATGGAGTCATCCAGGCTTTCCTCAGACAAATGAGGGAGTAAAGCTGTTTGTGAGCCTTTTGACAGCAGCTGAGCTAATTTTGCTTGTCAATGATGATAACTCTAAGAAATTTAAAGCTGCTGACTTCTTTACAGCATCCCTGAAAAACAAAAACAAACAAACAACAACAACAACATTTACTTATATAGCACATTTTATATAGCACATGATCATTACCTTCAGTTCGGACAGATCATTTCGGCTTTCAACAACAACAACAACATTTATTTATATAGCACATTTTCATACAAAAAGTAGCTCAAAGTGCTTTACATAATGAAGAAAAGAAAAATAAAAGACAAAATAAGAAATTAAAATAAGACAACATTAGTTAACATAGAAAAGGAGTAAGGTCCGATGGCCAGGGTGGACAGAAAAAACAAAACAAAAAAAAAAAAACTCCAGAAAGCTGGAGAAAAAAATAAAATCTGTAGGGGTTCCAGGCCACAAGACCGCCCAGTCCCCTTTGGGCATTCTACCTAACATAAATGAAATTGTCCTCTTTGTAGTTAGGGTTCTCACGGAGTCACTTGATGCTGATGGTCATACAGACTTCTGGCTTTTAATCCATCCATCATTGTTGGAACATCATGGTGCTTTGAGTAGATGGTGGTGGCGCAAGCCACCACCAAAAGGACACTGGAAAAGGAAACAGAAGAGAGAGTAGGGGTTAGTACAGATTTTAGAGCCACCATGAATAGTTATTATAATGAATTGGATATACAGAGTATCAGGATTTAAATTACAGTGAAGTTATGAGAAGGCCATGTTAAAGTAATGTGTTTTCAGCAGTTTTTTAAAGTGCTCAACTGTATTAGCCTGGCGAATTCCTACTGGTAGGCTATTCCAGATTTTAGGTGCATAACAGCAGAAAGCCGCCTCACCACTTCTTTTAAGTTTTGCTCTTGGAATTCTAAGTAGACACTCAGCTGAGGATCTGAGGTTGCGATTTGGAATATAAGATGTCAGACATTCCGATATATAAGATGGGGCGAGATTATTTAAGGCTTTATAAACCATAAGCAGAATTTTATAGTCAATCCTGAATGACACAGGTAACCAGTGTAGTGACATCAAAACTGGAGAGATGTGCTCGGATTTTCTTTTCCTGGTAAGGATTCTAGTAGCTCCATTCTGCACTAGTTGCAAACGATTTATGTCTTTTTTGGGTAGTCCTGAGAGGAGTGCGTTACAGTAATCTAGTCGACTGAAAACAAACGCATGAACTAATTTCTCAGCATCTTTCAATGATATAAGAGGTCTAACTTTTGCTATGTTTCTTAAGTAAAAAAATACTGTCCTAGTGATCTGATTAATATGTGATTTAAAATTTAGATTACAGTCAACAGTTACCCCTAAGCTTTTTACCTCTGTTTTGACTTTTAATCCTAATGCATTCAGTTTATTTCTAATAGCCTCATTGTATCCATTATTGCCAATCACTAAGATTTCAGTTTTCTTTTTATTTAATTTGAGAAAGTTACTATTCATCCATTCTGAGATACAAGTTAGACATTGTGTTAGTGAATCAAGAGAATCAGGGTCATCAGGTGCAATTAATAAATTCAGCTGTGTGTCATCAGCATAGCTGTGGTAGCTCAGATAAAACAGATAGAACTTTGGCCTACCCGTTGCAACCTTAAGTCAATGACCAGCTCCTTATTTTTTCTGAAAATAATGGTGGGATTATTGTACTGACACAACTCTGTCAGAAGGCAAATCTCTTCTCTGTAAACTGTCTCATCGTTTTTGGTGATGAGACCTATAATGGAGGTGTCTTCTGCAGCTTTAAAGATGGAGCTGAAGCCGTGTCTGACTGTATAGTCATATACGAACAAGCAATAGGGCAGTGAGCTTGACACAATACCCTTTGAAATGCATTTATTGAGGATAATAATGGAGGAAGTGATGCCACCAACATGCACATGTTGGGGTCTGCCAGTAAGTAAGCTTTGTATAAGAAGGTGATTTTTAGACATTATCACTCCTTATCATTCCCATCATAATGCTTCACAAATACACTCTCTTTCTTTATATACAGTACACATATTAGTGATAACAGTCCTCATACACATTAAGAAGAGCTTTGTTTCCTTTGATAATGTTTTATCATATACCTAACTCTAAGAGCTTACAGTGTGTCTTTTGCATATCTATAAATGCCTATACACTCTTAAAGTACATGAATATTCTTATCAGTCATTTAATTGCCTATAATGGATAGTCAAAACTTCCCAGTGGTCCATCATGCTGGATATGATAGAATCGATAAACGTATTAAAAACAGATCAGTTGGAAGTTTTCTCCCTTTCAGCCATATATTTTCATTCAAGATTACAAAATACTGTTTTCTGAAACCTGAAGCTTAGAATTGCAACCGGCCATCTAAATGACCTTTAGCACAATAATTCACTGTCTAATGAACATCCATTTCTTTAAGCTAATTTTTCATCCATCCATTTTCTCAATCTTCCTATTCCATTATAGGTTAACAGTGACTACCCTGGGAGTGCCGTGAGCAAGACAGGAACCAACTTTTATGGGGGAAACAGTCAGTTCCTGGGAAGACTCTTGTGCAGCTTCATAATGGGCCAGTTTAGATTTTCCAGTTAAACTAATATGCACATCTTTGGTTTGGAAACAAAATGTTTTGACACAGGAAGAGCATGCAAACTACACAGAGACAGGGACCAGACCAGGATTAAGGACCAACTACTTGGAACTCTAAGGCAGCAGCTCTAACCAGTGTATCTTCTAATTCAATTACAAGAATAGAGAAAGTATTTTACAATTGACAGGCTGATAAAATCACATATCACAAAGATATTTACACTTACTAATAATTACATCCCACACTATTGTACAGATTTTTTGGTTCAGGTTGGGATTGCAGGAGGGTCTGTGTCTAACCCAACAGCATCAGACACAAGGCAGGAACCAACTCTGGATGGAGTGTCATTCCGTCGCAGCGCCCACTCATTCACAGTCACACACACACACACACACACACACACACACACACACACACACACACACACACACACACAAACATACAGCCAGTTTAGAGTTGCCATGTGTGTAATTAGAAAGGTGCATAAATTAAATAAAGTGCTACAGGTCCATGTAATATGTATGAATATGAAAAAACAGAGGTTTTGATGGTAACAGCTGATGACAAGCCAAAGAAATTAAGAGCAGAAGTAGGTAGGAAAGAATTAAGGCAGGTGAATCTTTTAAATATCTTGAAAGCTAGATTGAGGAAGACAGAGGACTAACAGAAGACATACAGGCAATGTTGCAAAGAAGAAGCAATTCATGGTGAAAGACCATAGAAGTGGTCTGGAGCAAATGGATCTTAAAATACCATTTAAGATGAAAACACTCCTCTACAAAACAATGGTTAGACCAGTGGCATTGTTGGGGGGCTTTGCTGGACTTTAGCCCCCGATCTCAGGCATTCAACCCCTTGATCTCTGATGGCCCCCACCATCCTGTCCAAAGGATTTAGACTTCCACCCCCTGATCTTCAAGATCCCAGCTGTTTTTATTCTTGTTCTGCGTTCTGTCATGCATGGCCTACTGTGCGAAAACTCCAAGCAGGACACCCCCCAAATCCATCTAAGACATACGTTGAAGTAATGGCATTATGGGGGGCTTAGCACGTAATAAATGCTAAAATTAGTGATGCCACTTAGTTACATTTGCTTTGATGGCACAGAGCAACATGGGGGTTAACCTTGCAGATAGAAGGTTATAATGAAGAAATTAGAAATAAAATACAAAAGAGAATTAAAAAAAATATCAAGAATTGATGTTGAGATAGTAAGTGCAAAGAACAGAGGAGAGAAATTTAGTAACATAGGGATCTGCAGGCATTTCTTAGATCCATGACAGACAAACAGGGTGAAATCACTCATCACTTACAAGAATTTAAGGTTGTCAAAACTCACCCTGGTGATCCTCAGGAGTTCTTGAACAGTGTTCCATGGACAGTTGAGGTAGAAAGCTTTGAACCTTTTTTTCCAGTGTGGGACCCTATTATTTCTTGAAAAGGTATCAATGAAGTTCTTGTTGTTGAATATTTGGTATCTAGGAAATAAAGCTGCTTTAGTAAACAATATTACAATATTATAAACCTGGCTTTGTAAATCTGACATTATTCCTTTAGTTGAAGCAGCACCTCCTAGGGAAACAATATTTTTCATTGTGTTCGGTAGTATTTCTCTATGCCCCATCCAGGGTTTGTTCCAGCCTTGATCCCAGTGTTTCTGGGACAGATGCCAGCTCTCTGAGACCCTGAATTGGATAAACAGTTTAGAACATGGAAAAGTGGTGCATTTTAGAGGTTTCTTCAAGAGAATGCTGTGTTGTCTCTTGGTGACCCAAAGCCAAAAAGCAGCTGATCTATAAAGCTATATAATTATATGAAACACACAAGCAAGTCTGCATCAGATTGTTTGAAAAAAGAGGTACAGTTTTAGAATGGTCCACATAAAATCCAGACATAAACTGCACAGAGATGAAAAGGTTAATACCGGTAGTAGAAAAAAAATTCTTTCACATCACTACAGGATTTTATTAGGCTACAGTTCCGGCAACTTTGAATTGATTAAGTAAGTTTGATAGAGGATGAATGGATATCATGTAATGCTGGTATCTCATAGTCATAGTGCTACAGCATCTTGTACCACTTGTTCTCTGAGTCTTCCACATTCTATCTAGTAAATTGCATTGGAGAACTTTTGTGTGCTTTAACTGAGTCCTTAAGAGCTGACAAAGGACTTTTATGCATACTCTTCCCAACTGGTCACTCAGTTATGCAATATTTTGAAAATTTTGATATTTCTTTATATTTGCTTGAATTACTTTTGTTCTGAATAATACTGTTTTTATTAGGACCCATACCAAACAACTATGGGACATCCCAGATAGAGGTGTGCTTAACATAAACTCAATGAGAACATAGTGACCACACACAGGTGGACACCAATGAATGAGTGATGTGGTTTTTAAAGATGACAATTTAATTTATTTGGCTGTGTCATACCAGGAGGGACTTATGGAATCAGGCAGACTTTTGTATCTTTTAAAACTAATTTTGCAGAAGACTTAGAACTGTGTTTTTGCATTAAAATTGTACAGAACTGAATTAAACGATGATGCTTGATGGTGTAGTGGGTATCAAATACACTGACAAGAAGTGAACAATGCAGATGAATCAGTAGTTGTGTTCAATGCCCACACAGGCAATAGGAGAACTGGCCATATATACAGTAAGTGCTTCTGGGTATGCACGTGTAAGTGTGCCCTACAAAGGACTGGCAGCATGTTAAGAAGTAGTGTAGGTCCCTGCCTTGCACTTCGTGTTTCTGATCCCACTTGACCCTGAATTGGAAAAACAGGAAAGAAAGTGAATTAGTGAATGACAGATATACAAAGTATACAGTTATACATTTATTGTCGGGGATTATGAGACTGAAGTTAGCTACTTATTTGTAGAATTGTACCCGTCTGGCTACTTTTCACAGCTTGTGTAAACCAGTTATTTGTTCAACATTAACAGAAAGACAAAATATTCTGCAAGGTACATGTTAATTTGTATCAATTAAATTGAACTCATTTGTTAAAAAAAAAAAAATATTCTACGTTTGAAATCTGCATGTACAAATTATCTACATCATGTTGGGCCACCTTTATTTTCAGTTTTGTGACAAAGGCAGATGTCTTTGTTAAAATGAAATTGAGTATTGCCAAACCAAACACATTGTACATAGATGAAATTGACTACCAAAGTGGGCACATTCCCATATCTAATTAATGGGATTTACTATGATGCTTAATTTGCACTGCACATAATTAAATACAATTGCGCCACCCTAATTTTTCAAAGTTTTATGACAAGCCAGGTGCCTTTGCTAAAATGCAGTTGCTTTTTGCCCAGTGCAACGTGGTTACCAAGAGTGAAACTGTCTACAAATCGGACACATTTCCATATCTAAAATGGGATTTACTGTGATGTTTAATTGGTACACGAAGGGTTAAATATAATTGCGCCACCCTAACTTTTGAAAGTTTTATGACAAGACAGATGCTTTTGTTAACATACAGTTGAATTTGGCCCCGGCGCAACTCGGGCACCTGGTTGAAAATGACAGCAGTAGGAATTTTATTTAATAAAGACAGAAAATTTATCAGAAGCTACATATGTTGATTACTCTGTCGGACATATTTAATTATTCATATTCAACTTTAAAAATAAGGCCGAATATATGTGAAAGAGCTATAATTTTTTTAAAACAAAAGGAGTGGAGAAAATGGATTGGAAATTTGAAGAGAACTTGGGTTGCCCAGAGGCGCAACTAGCTTAAACCATTGCCCTACGAGGCACTGATTGTAAAGTTTGCACGTTCTCCCAGTAGGCGCATAATTTTTATTCGGTTGCTCTGGATTTCTTCATACAACTCAAAGATGCCCCCCACATTAGTATGGCATGAAGCACTAAAACTGACCGGTTTGACTGAATAGCTATCGGACTCTCACATGGCCCGGGGTTGACTCCGTTCTCACGCCCGTTATTATCGGTGTAGACTTTACTTCCGTCCGTTTTTAAAAGTTGTACTAACTGAGATCAGCAAAAACACCGACATTTTATTGTTCGATCTATCACAATAAAATTCTAAACTAGGACTGCACACTGCAACACATTTGAAACTTGTAAAGTAGAACAATGATGTATATAGTCACAGCACATATAGGGCCTTTTGTTGTGCGTCACATGGATTGAGTTTCCAATCCTTTAAAAAGCGGTCCCCACTCGCCGATTTGTACGCTGCCCTTTTAATCAGTCACCGGACCGACGACCTGCGGCTGTGCGACGATGACGTCACAAGGAAACACTAGCGACAGTAGGGGTGTCCACTGACATGAAATGGGGGCACCTGGCCCACGAGGGACAATAAAGAGAAAACACGTATCCCCTCTCACCCGCTTCCGACTAGTGGGGAAGACTGCAACATTTACCAACGAGTTAACTTTATATATTTTCCGGGTAAAAGAATAACACAAACAATAATACATCAGCAAGCCGCCCATATACATCAATCACCATCTCGTCCTTGAAACTCTATATATGAATAGGGTTTCCTTAAAAGAAAAAAGAGAACAGAAAGCAGCGAGATCAAACTTTGAGACAGTTATTTTCCTCCCATTCGTGTGGCCCAGTGTTGGACTTTATTTCAGCCAACTCGAGTTAACTTTTTTTCAATACAGAGCGCCCTCCTCCGTGCGTAGAGTGCACAAGTGCGATGAAAGCTGCTGCCTGAGGTGGAGTTGGAGGGGCAGCTGCTTAACTATGCTTTGCTTGTCTGCCCCCCTTCCCTAAACCGGATCGGGAACTGACCAAGATGACATCGGATTGAAGAAAAACGGGGGGCTCCTTTTTTTTTTCTTTTTTCTCCCCCTCCCCTTTCTTTCAAGGTGAGTGGCAATCGGAGCCGGGACGGAGAATATAATGAAGGAAAAGTGCTATTGTTGTAACCGGGAATGGGTGTGGGAGGTAGTCGAGGGGATTAATGGTTCACGAAGCTTTTACAGACGGTGCCCGGCGGGACAAGTCTGATTAAAATCTATGGGATCGGGATACCGCCTTATCGTGGTCCGTACATGTTACAGTAAATTCACCGGCGCGTAGACCGGCCGGCCGATCTGACTCTGTGACGTTCCTAAACTTCGTCCACCGGTCAGCATGCGGGACGGGGGTCAATCTGTCACTCCAGCTGCTTCTAAACGATTTCGACGAATGGAATAGAGAGGATAGTGACGGCAGCGACGACTTTAAGACTATTAAATTATGTTCTGCTCGCATTAGTGACTAATCAGAATTGGGACTACTGTTGTTTGGGGGGGACATCGATATACGTTTGCCCAACAGGCCTTTATTCTGGATTACGTTTACCGTGTATACACGTGCGCTTATTGCTCCTTGTCTCTTCTTGAACGAAATTCTGAAGAGGATCAAAATTAATCGTAAAAAAATATCACGGGACCATGTCCCCCGGTTGTGATTCGGCAAAGTAGCACGTGGGCTCCAATTGGCAATAGGTCACGAATTTCCCCCAGCAGCACCGGTGTTTACATTTTAATGCACCCCTGTCGCTCCCTTTAGACGATTTTTCCGTTTCGTGATTCATCAACGTCAAATCGCGGAGATGAATACCGTAAAAAAGAGCTCTGATTTTGCACAGGTCGGACGATCTTCGCTTTTTTTCCTCTCTTATGCAACACCATAGAAGAACTCCTAGAGCCTAATACCTTATAAGGGTCGATGCTCGCAAAGAAGTGTCTGATACCCTCACCATCATGTCTTTAGAATTCCTGTTCCATGCATGTGATTATATATTTTACTTATGATGCTTACAAGATTTTTTTTCTTTACGTTTAGGGGTGGGGTAAGATTGAACAGGCGCGGCGACTCGCATCCCGCAAACCACTGCAGCAATTACTGCGCTGGCATGCCGAAGTGGGCTACTGCTGCCTGATGGAGTGCATTGCACTCAGGGAATAAGGTCTTGCGTTGAGAATGTGAGGTTATGCCACTTCAGGACTTAAGTGTGCGAAATGTGAACATCAGTACATACTAGCTGGAAGGGTTGAATTATCTGCTTTCAAACCATATATAGTGTGCAGCCAAGTCATCAGTTACATCCAGAACCTGCATGTATTCATCATTCTATTTGAAAGAGATGCTTTCCCAGTCTTTTTAGTTTACCAAACACTTGTATTTGTTACATGTTTGTTTGTCATGTAGGGTTTAGTAATGGGTCATTATACAGCTTTGTATCTATTAAACTCATTTTCGAACTATTATATGCCTTGATCACTGAATTAGTTAACTTTGATTTGTTAGGAACACTAGACAAAATGCTACCCCCATATTGACCAGGGAGAAAGGTGGTATATGAACTGGATGAGTCCGCAAGTAAAGCGGTGTAATGACTGTTGGGGTCCCACTTTGCCTGCAGGGAGCTCACATATACATCCAAATGAAAAGTACTATTGGCCTGAGACATTCCTTTGCTGTTTTCTCATTGAGACAGTTTTATCCTATGGGCTGGTCAGGTGCTTTTCTCTGTTGCAGTGACATCTGCTTTTGCGTCTTTGTCTGGCATTTTGTTGAAGAAGATAAGTAAGATGTGAAAGCTTCTTTTTTGTGTTGTCTGTAAAAGAAAAACAGCACTGCTGGTATCCTCCTTGGCTGTGTGGGCAGGAAAGGACAGAGTCACTGGTGTGTAAGTGTCTGTTTTTAATGGCAAATGGATATTTGTAGTTTTTTGGGGTTTTTTGCTGGGCTAGGGGAGCAAAGCTGTTCACACATTTCCACTCAGACTGTTTTTTCTGAATGTATTGCTTTGCGGATTTGAGGCTGGGGTTAGTGGAGCGTGTTCTCACATGCTACACCGAGGCAGATTAGCCATTTTCTAGAGTAAGCACATGGCAGCAGGAAGAAGAGAAGTGAAAAGGCAGAGAAAAATAAATGCTTGGTAAATCCAATGGAGGTGCTGAGTGAGAAACAAGGTTGGGGTACAACAGTTTAACTTGGAATGAGTGCCAAACTTACAACATAAATAAGTTAAAAGGAGAAAAATAATATATACACAGCATTTGGGTGATAAACATTCCTATATTAGCATACAGCGCTGGCATCTACAGAATGCAGCCTTTTTGTCGGTCTTTTAGTATACAGGCAGGCAGTGTGGTGTAGTGATTAAGGTTTTGGACTTCCAACCCTGAGGTTGTGGGTTGAAATCCCATTACTGACTCTGTGTGACTGTGAGTAAGATACTTGACCTGCCTGTGCTCCAATTCGAACACCGAAAGAAATGTAACCAATTGTATCATAAATGTCGTAAGTCGCCCTGGATAAAAGTATCAGCCAAATAAGTAAATGTATCGATATATCCCCTTTTATGGGCTGGTACCCTCATTAGAAGCTCAACAAACCTTACAAAATAAAAAATCAAAGCACAAAAGATAAGTAAGGTTACAGGATAAATAAAAAGAAATATTAGGACACCGAAGAGCCAGAAAATATGTTAATGCCTAGTACAAATATACATCAGTAAACAAAGTGTACATCTAAGTTGTTTGACCCTAAGCATTGATAGTATCCAAGAATCAGCATTAGCAGTGTTAGTAACGAAGGGCTCATTTATAAATGAGTAGTTACAGGGATATCCATTGATAATGTAAATTTTTCTCATTTAAGGTTGTGGGAGCCTGAAGCCACCATTGCTGGTACTGGGTATATGGCACCAGTCCATTAAAGGGCTCAATCACAACATGAAATTTACTTGCATCGGATCACTTAAGAATAACCATTTATCCTGAATGCTGACACGTTGAGAACATGGAAACTCCATGCTGACCAGGCTACAATTCACACTGAAGGCCCACAAGATTTGTAGTTGCAATGCTACACTGTGCCGCCATGCTGCTGTGTATAATTTTAATGTTGTGACTGAGTGAACCTCATAGCCAGGTTTAGTTTGTGTTATAAGGCTCAGTAGTGGCCTGCAGTGTTTTTATTTTGGTAATTATTGCATGCATAAGTGTAAATATTTCTACATGATCTTTGTTCAAGGTGGGATAAATTACTTATTATTTGTCTGATGACTTTATCTATTTGAGATACAATTAGTTACATTTCTTTTTTTTTTGCATCCAATTGGAGCACAGACAGGTAAAGTGACTTGCTCATGGTCACTCAGTGTCTCAAGTAGGACCTGAACTTGCATAATCAGTGTTTGAAGCCAAAGCCTGGACTACTACTGCACACTGCCTGCCTAATTAATTGTATATTGGATGAAGCAAAATGTTTGATGTTAAATACATCAGAAGCTGGACGGGGTGATGGTGAGGGAGTTGGCCATAGTCATTTTAATAAGTATGTGACAGAAGCGTGACAAGAAGACTTTATTATGCCAATGTTGTGCTGAGAGTGAAAGGGACCAGGAGGTAAGGCTAATCAAATATGTAGCAGAGGTCAGAACTGAAGAATCAATTAAGCCAATGTCAAAACCAAAATAAAATCCGCAAACTCAGGTTGGTTCTACCGAAGCTGACTTTTATACTTCTCAACCTGCAACATCACACGTAGCACAACTCCGGATGTCATTCCATAGCAACCATGTAGAAAATGGTAAACATAAAGGTGAATTAAAAAAATGGCTTCACATAAAGACACCTCCAAAACAAATATATACAAGACACGATAGAAAAATAGATTCTGTGTCCCAGAAAATCCAAAAGTAGTTTAAAACTGAAGGCCATGTTACATGATTTGTATTTTCTAGGGTTTTTTCCATTGTAGACTTCATTTACATTAACTTAGGGAGTCAGGGGGCAGTCATGATTTGCTCCCGTGACTCCAATCATGGCTCGCTCCTGTGACATCACTCTCTTGGGCTGACATACTCAACAATTCAGTCCAACTAGTTGGCAACTTACCTTGACAAAATCAAACAGGTTTGGCATTGCATTGGTCTGGTGATGAGTCTGACATATACTACGACTAGAATTTGTGTAATGTGACATTGGGCTTTAGGAAGAAAGGAATAATAGTGGTAATTGGTCTAGACTCTTACAAAATCTCACGTAAAGTTAAAGAAATGTACACATCATAGTCCATCAGATTATTTTGGTTAGGTTATAACCAAATTGTGCCAACACCCTATCTCATTCAGGTCCTTTTCAACATCTGTTATGGTCCCCACTTAATCTAAATGATTAGGTAGTTTGTTCTTGAGGCTTATAACCCTTTGTGTAAAGACGTGTTTCTTGGTATTAACTGATACCCAGATAAGGTTCTGTCCAATGTCTTTTTCTTCCTGGGGGATACATTTCCCAGTGCAGTCTTGCTATGTGACCCTCAGCAAGCCACCTGACCTCATTGCAAAAACATTCAAAAAAAGGGGCTGCTATATTTTTAAGTAATTTTGGTGAAGAGTATGTACTAGATAAGTAAATATAAATGTCAATTCATCTTATTACAGAGTTTGCTTAAGTTCGTTAGGCCATTAAATGATGCATTCATTCTTGCCAATTCAGTGTGCTATCAACACTTAGTCAATCAGTCATTTTCCAACCCGCTATATCCTAATACAGGGTCATGGGGGTCTGCTGGATCCAATCCCAGCCAACACAGGGCGCAAGGAAGGAAACAATCCCGGGCTGGGTGCCAACCCACCGCAGGACACACACACCCATACTAGGGCCAATTTAGGATTGCCAATACACCTAACCTGCATGTCTTTGGACTGTGGGAGGAAACCAGAGCACCCGGAGGAAACCCACGCAGACACGGGGAGAACATGCAAACTCCACACAGGGAGCATAAAACACACTATGGCACATGTGCAATTTCAAGTATGTGTTCTAAAGGTGATGTGCTAGTCATTGTGCCATTGTGTCATTGTGCTCCGATTGATGTCATTGATATGGTGCATAGTGGTGCATAGTATTGTTGTTAAATGTGAGTGCTACAGAATTATGTTAATATTTTCATAACGTAATAAATGTACAGTGATCCCTCGCTATATCCTTCACCTTTCGCGACTTCACTCCATCGCGGATTTTATATGTAAGCATATTTAAATATATATCGCGGATTTTTTGCTGGTTCGCGGATTTCTGCGGACAATGGGTCTTTTAATTTCTGGTACATGCTTCCTCAGTTGGTTTGCCCAGTTGATTTCATACAAGGGACGCTATTGGCAGATGGCTGAGAAGCTAGATTGCTTACTTTTCTCTCTCTCTTGCGCTGACTTTCTCTGATCCTGACGTATGGGGATTGAGCAGGGGGGTTGTTCGCACACCTAGACGATACGGACGCTCGTCTAAAAATGCTGAAAGATTATCTTCACGTTGCTATCTTTTGTGCAGCTGCTTCCTGAAACAACATGCTGCACGGTGCTTCGCATACTTAAAAGCTCGAAGGGCACGTATTGATTTTTGACTGAAAAACAAACTCTCTCTCTCTCTCTCTCTCTCTCTCTCTCTCCCTGCTCCTGACGGAGGGGGTGTGAGCTGCCGCCTTCAACAGCTTTGTGCCGCGGTGCTTTGCATACTTAAAAGCCAAACAGCCCTATTGATTTGTTTGCTAGAGATTGTTTTCTCTATCTATGTGACATTCTGTGCTCCTGACACGCACTCCTTTGAAGAGGAAGATATGTTTGCATTCTTTTAATTGTGAGACAGAACTGTCATCTCTGTCTTGTCATGGAGCACAGTTTAAACTTTTGAAAAAGAGACAAATGTTTGTTTGCAGTGTTTGAATAACGTCCCTGTCTCTCTACAACCTCCTGTGTTTCTGTGCAAATCTGTGACCCAAGCATGACAATATAAAAATAACCATATAAACATATGGTTTCTACTTCGCGGATTTTCTTATTTCGCGGGTGGCTCTGGAACGCAACCCCCGCAATGGAGGAGGGATTACTGTAATATGTCCAGTATGTCAAGAAAATGTAAAGCATTATCTTTAGAAACTGAAGTACAGATTATAAAGAAGGCAGAAGCTTGAGAAAACATGCCACATAGCAGAATCTTTGGGATCAGCACCCGGCTATGAAAGGAGCTGGTGCAGAGCATGGAAAAGGGAGCACAGATGGGGAGCATCAACCTGATTGCAGGAGGTGCGTCTCCTCTGCTAAATATTTGTTGGCTTGGGTGCGTGGTCTCTAAGGATCCTGGCTTGGATTGGGTTATGGAGTTGGGGAAAGTGAGGCAGATATTGTTTCTGTGCCAGCACTGGATGGGACAGATGAAATTGCACAGTGCTGTTGTTGAAGGTGCCATAGAAGATCAGGGTGGTGGCAGTGATGTCGGTGGGTGGCTGAGGAAGGAGATGACAGTGTTGGTCATGGAATTAACAATGACCAACCCCCGCAACCTCTTGCTCGTTGTAATACGTATGCATATTTTTCCTATGATACTTCTACCATCGGTAACTGTTATTATATAAGGAAGAATTATTCTGTCTTATATTTTTGATTTCTAACTGTATTTGAAATGCAATGTTTCATTTTCACCTGTAATGAAACTTGGTCTGTAATGTGTTTAGTCACAGGAGAGGATGTGGAAGTGCTGCAGACTTCTAAGTACACATACTGTAGATCAGACTGAATAGTATTGTGTGAGCAAAACAACCTTGTTTTCTTTTTTTTTTAATTAAGATGGATACCATTGTGTGAGCAACACAGCTGTTTTTTTTTTAAACAGCAACATAAGCAGGCTCTGTTGATGGTGAGGCTCAGGTATTTAATATGTGCATTACAAAGTTCTGTCTGTCATTCCATGGTGGCCACATTGTTTTTCCTGTTTTCTGCTGGGAGAGAGACACCAGTTCAATGGATGAAAAGTGCTTAACTGAAACGATTAGGAAAGCAAGCTCTGCTACAGGACTGATGCTGGTCTCACTGAATGTAGTGGCACAGAAATGGGATGATCACAAATGTAGTGGCTATCATTAGCTAATCCTCCCTAAAATCTTCATGACATAACATAATGGAGCACATTTAGGGGCTAGCTGATGTGGTGAGAAACATGACTGGGGTAAATGTTTGTTTCTGGCTCTCAGATTATACAATGTTTCTTTCCATTGTGTCCACCTGCACTCTAGTTAGGTAGTTCGAAGAGACACATGGATATATGGACAATATTTCATCATAGGCTCAATCCCTATTCTATCTATCTATCTATCTATCTATCTATCTATCTATCTATCTATCTATCTATCTATCTATCTATCTATCTATCTATCTATCTATCTATCTATCTATCTATCTATCTATCTATCTATCTATCTATCTACCTACCTACCTACCTACCTACCTACCTACCTACCTACCTACCTACCTACCTACCTACCTACAGTGGAACCTCGGTTCACAAACGTCTCTGAAAATGTACAAATTGGTTTACGACCAAAAAGTTTGCCAAACTTTTGCATCTGTTCACGATCACACACTCAGTATACGAACAAGCCAGTTTCCCTTTCGGTTTCTGCGCGCCGATGATTTCCACACGTGGTCAGTCTCTCCCTGTTCATTCCATGAGCGAGCGAGAGGGAGAGCTGGACGCATAAGGCAGAGAAGGCAGTTAAAGAATAAACCAGGCTTGTTTTGTTTTCACTTCTGTTTACAGCGATCGGTTCGTAGCGTGCATTGTTGCAATGTTACTTTTCTTGGTGGTTTATTAAATTACAGATTTTCAAATGTTCATTTTTTTTTCCCTGTGCTTAAACTCATTAAAAAAGTGTGTTTAGCGAGCGGTTCGTAGCGCTATAGTGCGAACTCTTGCAGTGTTAGTTTTCTCTGTTGTTCAAGGTTTTCTCAGTGTTATTCAATGTTTTTACATTTAGTTTACGCTGTGCATTCTATGGTCTAATTAACTATATTTGTGCTTAAAAACTTAAAAAAAATATATATTTACATACAGTTCGTATGGTCTGGAACGGATTAATTGTATTTACATAGAATCCTATGGGGGAAATTGCTTCGGTTCACGACCAAATCGGTTCACGACCAGAGTTTTGGAACGAATTATGGTCGTGAACCGAGGTTCCACTGTATCTATCTTTGAATCAATCAAATCAATAAAAGAAAGTAAAGCTTCTTCTTCTTCCTTTTCACTCAAATGGGCATGCCGGCCTCTCTGACAAATGTTGCTGTGTGCTGCAGGTCCTCCAGGCTATTGTAAAGCTTCCGTGCCACCAACACTTCCTTTTGTCCAAATATGGTGCCTCGGGATGTTGTGTAATGGACAGTCTTGCAGTAACTGTTGTCTGGCATGGAAACTGGTCTGAAACGTGGTGTACCAATGTTCACTCAGGTAGTTGTGGCCTATCTGTAGCCTGAAGATGACAACATGCTCCAACCTAGTCAGTAGATGGTATGGGTTGTTTCTGTTAACTTGGGTGCTGGTGCAACTACTTGCCTTGACATTTTGCTTTGATGATGGTCTTGGTTTCTTTGAAGATGATAGATCTGTATTTGTGCTCTTTTATATGTATTTCTTTTGCTAGATTGTCAGTAGCTTTGTTGCCTTGTACATTGCAGAGGGAAGGAATCCACTGTGTGGATGACTTGTGTGAGCTGTACATAGGAAGGGAAAGTGATGGGCAGGATGCTCAGTTCTTTGTCTCTGACAGATTTCAGGACCTTCAAGAGATGCAGGGTGTCTATAAAGTGGATAACATTACTGGTGGTGTCAGGGCTGTTCTCAACATGGGCTTCACCTGTCTGGATGGCTGCCACTTTAGACTTGACGCTTGGTGGAGTGGAGCAAGAAATGATGACACCCCCAAAAAAACAACAAAAGAAAATCATTTTATGCATTATATCAGTGTAATTTTGCTATTCATAGGGAAATTTTAAACTTGAAGCGGTGTATCGGCAGCAAAAAATATAGGAATACATTTTATTAGGGTTTCAAAAAAACGTTAGGGGGGCGCGATTAAAACTGTTATGAAAACTCGCAAATACTTAAAGGTTGAGAAACGCTGCATTATATGTTTAGGTTGAATTCACCTCTATAGCTTTAAATAACACCTTAGGTTGACTGCTTTGTTTTTAAATATATTTAAATCAGACTTTACATTTTTAAAGTGATAAAGATTCACACCATCATCTATGGCATTTTGATTCATAACTCGTGTATCAGGTAGGTAACAATCCTAACACATGATAAGCATGCAGATTAGATAGTGGAAATACTGACAAAATGAAATATTTTGATATAATTGCACTAGATTGTTATTTACAGTATTAATGAGAGTATTTACCATGCAGGATGCTATAGTATATACAGGGTAGTTGTGCTGAGCTATGTGTTGATGTTTACTTATTTAAGGTGCTCATGCTGCAGTTGCACAGTCTTGATCCAATGGAAGTGTAAAGCAAACAACTAAAGTTTGGAGTTGGACTGTCTTGGTCTGGCTTACTCTGCCGTTGCAAAGTCATGTCCAATCAGATTTTAATTGCAGCATTTGGCTCATGGAAGCCCTAGTGGCCATTGAGAGACCGGCCCTCTGAAGTTCAAGGCTAGCTACTGTACTTCTCTCCCTGCCATGTATTAGAGTTTGAACTGCTACATAAGAATGGTCAGTACACAACGTTTTGCTCACAACAGTTCACTCAGCAGATCAGAGTTCATTAGTACTTTTTTATCTAGTGATAACAAAGCCATATTGATCAAGACTTGCAGGTTTTAAAGTCTAACTTTCAGTTACCCTGCTAATTAATCAGCATTTCAATGTTTATACGAAATGATGTTGCTTAGATGGGTTCCAGTCCAAACAGCTATTAGGTTGTTTTTGATTTAAATTCCCACCAGGTATTGTCTGTGTGTACTTTTTATATTCTTCATTAGTCAGTTTTTCTCCTTGTTATTTTTTAAGACTAGGGAGCTTCGTCCCCTGCTCTCTTTGCTTGGCAACCCCCTACCTGCGCTACGTGCCAGCCATTTTGCGTCTCTGCTGAAACCCCCTCTTAAATGGTGATACAATGGGAAACATACAGTTTTTTTTACCTCCTCTTTGCTTGATCAGCTGCTGGCTTGCTTCTACTGCCGTCCCGCGTGATCTGAATCTCGCGTGGTGCTTCGAATGTTTAAAAGCCTGTACAGCAGCTGTCCTTTTGTCTCACTGCCTTGTCTGTCTTCTCCCCCAGACATCCTCTGCTCCTGCTGGGGGTCCCGCTCCCGAGGCGCGCCCCTATGAAAAGAAAGATTTTCTGTTCTTTTAAATGAGAGACGGAACTGTCACCTCCGACTACACACAGAGCTCGATTCACTCCTGAAAGAGACTTATGTTTGCTTGAAGTGTCTAAATAACATTTCTGTCTCTAAAATCTCCTGTGCATCTGTGCAGTTTTGTGACCCAAGTGTGACAGTGTATGTGGATTTCACTTTCACGTAACAACAAATCTTTTAGTTCTCGCAGATACGCCTCTTCATTGGGAAGAAACACTACTTTTCCCTGATGGCAGCACAAATTAGATGATCTAATTAGATGATTAGATGGTCTCTGACTTAAAGTTTAAATCTGAACAATATATTCAATCTCTTTTTGCTGTTCCGTTATTTCACTGAGTAATAATTTTCGTTTGTTTGCGCTAATGCGATCTTTAATATCATTTTTTGGAGATTTTCGAATTTTCGTACTTCCATTATATCTAACCTGCTCTGCATGTGTATCATGCCAACGTTTTTGAATTCTTTACAACCTGAACTGAGCCTGAGCCTGAACTGAATTTGCAGATTAGATGATGGGTGGAGAGATCAGTTGCAACAAATCAGCAGAAATTTGAAATCTGTACACTTCCATCTGTTAACATTTTTCAGATTCTGTTGAACCTGTCAATTTGCAAACTTTACTAACTAGTTTGTTAATTTTTTTATTTTGAAAAAGAGTAGTAGCCCCTGCACTGATCTCTGTTGGGCTACAGTTTAGACATCCTTAAATTCAGAAAGTGATCCACATGCCATCACATTTTTTGTGTTTAAGCCACCTTGGCACCAATATGCCCAGTAGGCCATGAATCCCAGCTGCTTGTAGTATAATTTCAAGAATTAAATCAATTGTCTCTCATTGAGTGCCACATGAAATTCATTTGTAAGTCATGCTGTATGATGTCACGTGTTCTGCTGCTATTAGAGTTGTAAAAGCTAGCTTTTGTGAGCAGAGTGTTCTTGATCTCTGAGAGGAGAGTCTGCGTTTTTTTTTTATCTTTACGTGTCACTGTGGAATTTGTGTCTGTAATGTAGCTCTTACTTGGCAGCAGGACGGAATGTGATTAAGATCCTCGGCCTCCTAGGTGAACTTGTACAATGGGGCGGCACTTGGGATGCCAGTCTGGCTCAGTTGATTCTTAGGTGATCCATCTTGGGCTTGTCTGTTCTTGCCTATGCTATTGAGTCCTTTCTGTCGGGTTGCACAGTCACATTGGGTTTTCTCCTGATCTCCTGGAAATTGCTGCTGACATTGTTGACCACCATATGCTCACAGTGGACTGAAGCCATTTTCTAACGCTGACTGCTTGAGGTTGTGTTCCTCTCTCTCCAGCCATGCACACTGCACTGCACAGTTCACTGCAGCTTCTCTCCTTAGCCCCCCCCCCCCTAAATATCTGTGTTTGCACAGGTGTGTTCAAGCACTTAAAAACATCTCATCTGCAAAACACTGAAATAAAACGTCTCTGGATAATCTGTCTCCAGTTATCCCAGAAGGTGATGGCAGTCTTGGGAAGAAGGACATCTGGATATTCCCTGCCATTAGCTCAGTTCTTTTGGCAAGATCATGTTCTGCCTTATGTCACCTTCCTTCTAAAACTATATCCCCTGTGAGTTTTTGTGGTGCTTCTTAAGTCTGTATTCAAATTGGGCCTGACATTCAAACTCAATATGTGCCATTTGCTATCCTAGCATCCTCCCATCATGTCTAGGTGTACCATCCATTTGACAGTTTATCTCCAGCCTTCTGTACTGTTTCATGTTTTGCAGCTGGTTGCATTGGTTTGATTGATATTGTGATATTACTTGCTTTGTAAAACTCCTTTTGATAGCTTCCACTAGTAAGTTAATATATAAATAAATGTTGGTGACGTGGTTATTATTGTGGCTGTACATTTTCTGAGTCACGCTGTCTAGTGTAATGCATTGTGCAGTAGAGGTTATGGTGCTGGACTTTAAACCACATGTCTGTATTTTGAAATCATGTCTCTGAACTCCCTATGTGACCCCGAGCCTGTGCTCTGATTGCAATAAAGTACTCTGTGTACAGGGGATTTGGAAAGTATTCAGACCTCTTCACTTTCTGCACATTTTATTGTATTATAGATTTCATTTTAAATGGATACATTTGCCATTTTTGCCCATCAATGTACAATCAATAACCCATAATGACAAAGTGAAAACGTTTTCAGGAAGGTTTGCAACTTAACTAAAAATCAAAAACTGAAGTCTCTTACTTATGTAAGTGTTCCCCTTAATCCACTACTTTGTGGAAACCCCTTTGGCAGCAATTACAGCTTTGAGTCTTCTAGGGTAGGCCTCCATAAACTTTGAACCTAGATTTGGGCAGTTTACCGCATTCTTCATGGCAGATCCACTCCAGCTCCGTTAGATATGATGGGAAGCGTCCATAAACTGCTATCTTCAGATCTCTCCACTCATGTTCTATGGAGTTTAAGTACAGGTTCCAGCATTGTCTTGGCTGTATGCTTTGGGTCGTTATTGTGCTGAAAAGTGAACCATCGCCCCAGTCTCATGTCACATGCACTCTAGGGCAGGTATTCATCAAGGTCCTCTCTGTATTTGTCTGCATTCATCCTTCCCTCAGTTCTGTCCACTTTCCTCTTCCATGTTGCTGAAAAGCAGCCCTTTAGCATGATGCTGCCACCATCATACTTCACCATAAGGAAGGAATGTATTAGGCAGGTAATAAGCACTGCCTGGTTTTCACCAGACATAGTGCTTGGAATTCTGCCAAGAGTTCAAATTTTGATACATCAGAACAGAGGGTCTTGTTCTTCATGCTCTCGGAGTCCTTTAAACTGTCCTATAGCTTTTACATAAGAGAGACTTCCTTCTATCCACTCTACAATAGATGCCTGATTGACAGCATACTACCGAGATGCTCATCTTTCTGACAGGTTCTCCCATCTCAGAAGAGGACTTCAGAAGCTCTGTTTAGAGTGACTGTTAGGTTCTTGATCACCTCCCTGACCAAAGTCCTTCTTTCCAGGTTACTCTGTTTGGCCAGATAGTCAACTCTACGAAGAGCTCTGATGGTTCCATATTTCTTCCATTTCACAATTATTGAGACCACTGTGCTTCTACCAACACTTAAAGTTTTAGAAAAGCTTTTATACATTATCCTGATCTATGCCTCAACACAGTTTGATCAAGGAAGTCTAAGAGATAGTTCCTTGGACTAAATGGCTTCTTGGCTTCATTGTCCTAACATCCATCCATCCATCCATCCATTTTCCAACCCGCTGAATCCGAACACAGGGTCACGGGGGTCTGCCGGAGCCAATCCCAGCCAACACAGGGCACAAGGCAGGAACCAATCCTGGGCAGGGTGCCAACCCACCGCAGGACACACACAAACACACCCACACACCAAGCACACACTAGGGCCAATTTTAGAATCACCAATCCACCTAACCTGCATGTCTTTGGACAGTGGGAGGAAACCGGAGTGCCCGGAGGAAACCCACGCAGACACAGGGAGAACATGCAAACTCCACGCAGGGTGGACCCGGGAAGCGAACCCCTAACATGCAGTGCAAATTCTGGGATGTTATATACACTTGTGTGCTTTTCTAAATGATGTCCAATTAATTACATTTGCTACAGATGGACACCAGTCTAGTTCTAGACACATCTCAAGGCTAATAAAAGCAAACAGGAATGCACCTGACCACAGTGTGGATTACCACAGAAAAGGGTCTGAGTATTTACATGAATGAGAGATTTCAGTTTTTGATTTTTAATATGTTTGTGAACCTTTCTGTAAACACGTTTTCATTTTGTCATTATTGGCTAGTGAGTGAATATTGATAGGCAAGATATGCAAATTTATCCATTTAGAATTAAACCTACAACACAATATAGTGTGCATAAAGTGAAGATGTTCTGAATCCACTGTAAAAAATTGTACGGTGTCCTTATTTTGTAAATCATTTTAGGTAAAGGCATCAACCCATATACACAATAATAAATATGACACTTGTCTCACTGGAGACACTGTCATAATACAGGATGATGGCAAAGTTGGAGGCCATCATGATTACCATTTCCCATCTTCTCCTTGACGTGCTGCCCTGCAGCAGCTTTAGCCATTGGCCTATCTACCACAGTGCAAGAGGAGCTGCTAGGATTTTTCCCCACAGCTATTGGAACGTGTAATGCCTCGTCCCATCATGTATTGATGATATTTTTATAAATACCATTGATTACATATAAACAGGACATATTGAGTGTATATAGTTAGGTGTCTTGCACATATATGGTATATGTAATAGTTTTCACTTTATTTTTATTGTTTTGCACTATTATATTATTTTTGATGCTCCTCTTGAAGCCAGTGAATATCCCCCTGGGCATGTCTCTATTTGTCTACCTAATATAGTGCCTTTTCATATATATCTATCACTGAATGTACACTCTTGCACTGAACTGATTTTAGCTTTGTTTAACTTTGGAGCATGGGATGAGATATTAGCTTAATATCTTTATGGTGAGGGAATTGTCAATCCATCTTTGTGACCCTGCATTTTTCATTACAGTATAGTAAAGAGCTGGAGTCATTTCTGGCAGAGTAAGGTGCAAGGCAGAAACCAACCTATGGTGCAGGGTATATCTGTAAACACGCTCATGCATACCAGATCAATTTAGAAACACCAACCAATACAGTACATTATTCTTCAAGTGCAGTAACACTGGAATTCCAGACTAAAGTGTCAAGTAGACACAGGGAGAATAGACACATTGCACATAGAATGATGGGTACTGTGGAGCTTTGAGGTGGCAGTCACTGCGCTATAGTGCTTGCTGTAAAGTCGGCTGTGAATGTTTATGTTTATATACATACAAAAATACCAAATTCAATTAATAATGAACTGGTTCTTTTTTGTTGGGGTGGTGGCAAAATGGTTAGCAATCATGGGTCTTAGCTGTAGTGACCTGGCCTGCTTACTGTCTGAATTTTCTCAGGGTATTTCAAACATCTGCTTGCAAGGCTGATTGTTGAAACTTTATTAGTAGTTGGCATGTGTGGGTGTGTGCATGAGAGTCATCTGTTATAGACTGATGTCTTTATTTGTGGTTGGATTGTGCCATGCACCCACTGCTGCTGGAATAGGCTATGGCGTCCTGTGACCCTGAGCTGGAATGACTATTTTAGTCAGTGAATGAATAGAATGGATGAGTGGTTAATCCAGTTCTCAAGATCCACCTGCTTCTCGTATGTTGTTTTTTTTGTAGTTGTAGAAAGCTTTGAAGCAGCCAGAGTAAAATGAAGCCTCATTCCACTGTTTGAGGTGCGCAGCTTTTGTGAACACATCTTCACATTCCCCTTGGCAATCACTTGATCCTGTAGTTATTTGTTTCAGTGTCTGTGGTGTAATTGAAACAAAATGTGAGCTTCCTCTTGCCCGCAGGCCAGCAGTATAGTTGAGATGAGGCCAAGAAATTCACCTGAGACTGGATTGACGAGACAAACAGAGACAGAAGGAGAAAATATGAACACACCTGTCATTGCCTCCAGTCAGCTGTTGGGAAAGGTAGAGGGACAGACAGTGAGTGAGTGGTGTGAGGGTGGTCTCGGAGAGCTGGGTCCCAGTAAGGTAGCAATGTGTGAAAGGTACAGAGAAGTTTGGAAAACGGCTGTACTCATTCACGCAGGATTCCATACTGACAGTGAGTTAAGATGGGATATCTGAGAACCGTTTAAGAATTGTAAGTTCTATGAGTTTTAAGAGAGTGGACCTTTCATGGGATGTCATTGGAATTGGATGAACAGATTGCGTGTTACAAAGCTAAACAAGCATTTGGAAGGTAAAATAATAATTTGTGCGTGTATGATGACATAAGTAAGTACACCCCCTATGATTTTAAATGCAATTTGCATAGATGTGTATAATTGCATCTGTATTCCATGACAAGACAACAGTTGTGCCTAGAAGAACCGGTCCTATTTACATACAAAACCACATGGTGTGAAGTACATGAGAGAGAGAGAATTTTCAGACTAGGATAATGGAAAGAAGGGCGGCACGGTGGTGCAGTGGTAGCGCTGCTGCCTCTCAGTTAGGAGACCTGGGTTCGCTTCCCAGGTCCTCCCTGCGTGGAGTTTGCATGTTCTCCCCGTGTCTGCGTGGGTTTCCTCCAGGCGCTCCGGTTTCCTCCCACAGTTCAAAGACATGCAGGTCAGGTGGATTGGTGATTCTAAATTGGCCCTAGTGTGTGCTTGGTGTGTGGGTGTGTTTGTGTGTGTCCTGAGGTGGGTTGGCACCCTGCCCGGGATTGGTTCCTGCCTTGTGCCCTGTGGTGGCTGGGATTGGCTCCAGCAGACCCCGTGACCCTGTGTTCGGATTTAGCGGGTTGGAAAATGGATGGATGGATAATGGAAAGATTTGCTGGTTGACAACAGAAGTAAATATTGGGGTCATGAGTACTCGGTCAAACTCCTTGTGGCTGGCAAAATAATTACCTGCTGTATACATTATGGCATAGAGTGAAACCGTTGTTGAGTGGTGTCCCGAAGCACATTTAACCAAAGAAGACAAAGATCTGCTGAGAATTTTTAGCTCATGGCAGCGAATGTCCTGCAAATGCTTTATTGCAGGGACACAACTGCTAAAAGATGTAATATAAGTGTGCTTTGCATGTGTGTTTTTATGGGTTCTTTAGTTTTTTTTTTTTTTTTTTTTTTTTACACAAGGTTTCTGTTTCTGTGGTTTGGTTATCATTTTGAGTTATGTTTATATAGTTTAATATTATTAGTTTTGTTTACATGACACTCTGTTTAGCATCACATCACCTCATCTGTTACTTTACTGGTATCGCTCAGGGCATGAATACAAGTCTATCAAATATTAGCACAGTTGGCTTATTTTCCAAGTAGGCCATAGCTTTAGGTTTTCTGCTTCTTTTGATTTTTGTTTTTATTTCCACTTGTGATTAACGTCTTGTCCTTTTGTTTCTGGTTACCTAATTATTTCTGATCTTTACAGTTTAAACTGCTGGCTTCTACAGACTGTGTCTTTTCTTTACATATATCATCTCCTGGTTGATTTATTTCCTTACACTAATTCTCAGACACTATATGTGTCTTATAACAAAAGAAGGGCACTGATGTCACTTAGACATTCCTAGAAATTAGAAGCCATTTAGGGTGAAGTGGTGTTCTTTTAGAAATTAGCACCATTAAGGCCTCCCAGAAAAAAACTGTAGTAGTCTTTTGTATATTAGTAGTAATATCGTAATGTGTACAGGGTGCACTAAAATTCTTACTTGCATGTTCTTCCAACTTGCAATATGTTCTTGCTCTCCAGCACAATCCATCCATCCATTATCCAACCCGCTATATCTGAACTACAGGGTCACGGGGGTCTGCTGGAGCCAATTCCAGCCAACACAGGGCGCAAGGCAGGAAACAAACCCCGGGCAGGGTGCCAGCCAACCGCAGGGCGCGCACACACACAGACCAAGCACACACTAGGGACAATTTAGAATCACCAATGCACCTAACTTGCATGGCTTTGGACTGTGGGAGGAAACCGGAGCACCCGGAGGAAACCCACGCAGACACGGGGAGAACATGCAAAATCCACACAGGGAGGACCCGGGAAGCGAACCCGGGTCCACTAACTGTGAGGCAGCAGTGCTACCCACTGCACCACCGTGCCGTCCTCCAGCACAATGATAAACTTAATTTTAATTTAACAGAAAGCAAAAATCAGTTTGTGTGATGTTCAGTTACGCTCCAAGGTAATGAAGCCTTGTGGAAAAAACCCTAACAAAAACTCCAGTAGAGTATAATGAGTGACTAGATCTTCTTGACTTACTGTATTTGCTAAATTATATTTGACATTAGTGATTTTTATATTCATATTATACACAGATATAATTTAGCCACTGGGTATTAAATGTTTCTCCAGCATTCATATTACAGTATATCCTGATAGAGATCTGATGCCACTTTCCCCACACAAAATTCAAGCCAATATTCTCTTACTTGGTCATTGTATATGAATAAAAAACATGTTTGCATTTACAATAATGTTAAACGTGGTTGCTACTCATTCCTGTTCTCCTTCAGATGTGGTCTGGGAGAGCCCATCTGGTCACAAGTGCATTTACATAATACTTTTTGATGTGGTCAAGAGACAGTTAAAATCAGTTAATCGAAAAAGTACTTTAATGCCAGGTGTAAAGGTATCCTTTGTTTTGCAGCCATCTTGCTTCTAACTGGAAACAGAAACAACTAACCTATAGATCGCCTGGTGACAGTCTGGGCAGCTTGAGCCCAGTGGTAATCCCAGATACCTGTATAATCGGTGATGGAAATCAGTTAGTTGTACATTTACATATTTGTCTGAAGCCTTTATCCAAGGCAACTTACAACATTTATAATACAATTGGTTACTTTTCTTTTTGGCTTTCCAATTGGAGCACAGGCAGGTGAAGTGATTTACTCATGGTCACACAGTTGTAGATTTAATGTTGATATCTTGAATTGAGTAACACCATGGTGAGCCTTTAGCTCACAGCCAAAGGCATTACAGAGAGATCAATGGAATGTACCTCATCTTTGTGGAAAGTGTTGATGTAGGCTCTGTGAAAGCTTGTTGCTTGATCAATCAGCCTTTGAGAACCTACCTGCCAGGAATGAAGGCAAATGAATTTCACAGTCCACTCTACAACCCACATGTGCCATGATACATGGGCAAACCATCTGGCCTCACAAAGAGCAACAATTCACCTTCTATGAGTCTGACTTGGTTGGTTATTCAACTTTACAAATGGCATAATGTCACCATGATCCAAACCCATCTGGCTGCAGCCTTGTACAGTATAATGAGCCTAATGAACTGCTAGATTGTCAATTGATGAATGGTTCAAGTACTCAAGGCCTGTGTGGAGTTTGCACATTCTCACCATGTCTCTGTTACATTTTCTCTGGGTGTGCTGCTTCCTTCCCACATACAAGGATGTATGATGTGTTAATCGGCTGCTGTAAATTTGAGCCTGTGAGGGTATAGTAGATGTGTTAGTGTGCCATGTGATGGAGTGGCATGTTGTCCAGATTTGTTTTTTTGCGTGTTGTCCGATGCTGTTGAGATACGCTCTGGCCCACCATGGTCCTCTGTTTGAATAAGTATCTGGATAAAATGAAGATGTTTTAAAATTGTGCCTAGTGAACGTTGCTGTAAATGGCTTTTTGGCAATGAAACAGCTGCCTTAATCATGCATGCAAGCAGAGTAGCATTGTGTAATCAGCAGATTTGACAATATTAATGACCTATGGCCAATTTTCAAGTAATGCCCAGCTTCAATTCTTAAAGATTTCACTTTGAGAATAGTGATAATGATGTGAAGCACTTTAACCTACTTCTTACCAAAAAGAAGAAGAAGGTATTTTCTGTTTATGAAATATTCAAGCGTCAATATGAATACCAGTTTATGGTATACAAGTACTAAAATATTTAAAACCCTGACCATGTGTATGTCTAATTATATAATATGTAGGTATGTGTAGGCTGTAAGCATGTCTGCATTTTAATCTTCTGACTTAGAAAGCTTGAGCGCAGACAGTACATTTTTACTAACTTAAAAAGCTATCGCTGCTTATCCCATAAAATCTTCCAGCTGCGGCCTTACAGGTATCAGAAAGCCTCATTTGTGCTTCATTCCCTAAGTTGTCCTGGGGTTACATTTAGCAGGGTGCACATGCTCCCTGTACAACAGATACTTTTATCTCTCAGCCCCACACACCTTAAAACAGGAGAAGGACAAACCACTCAAATATTAGAGAATAAAAGCACTTCACTTGATTTTTAATGTTCATTTTACATTCTTGCGACTAACAGCTGTCAAAGAACAAGAATGCTGCATATCGCTGAGGCAGACCGCTCTGGTACAACAGGATTATAGACAAGTTTTTGTCTGTGGCTAAGATCTGAGCTCTTCAGCTGTGTGTAGGTGGCTTGGTTTAAAGAAAATGTCCAAAGTCTGGATGGTTTGATGACTAGCAAGATGGCACTCAGATATTAACCTACTATGACAGAATGGCACACCCTTCTGCTGGATGGCCATCTGTCTTTTATCAGCTTATTCAAACATTATTTGCAAAAATTAGTTCAATAAATTATACTGTTCCATATATTTCCGTTCTTACTGTTTTGGTAGCTGGAATATTCTGGCACATTACATATTAAATGGATGCTGTGCTTTTTCTTTAAAGTTTATCTCTGGAGGTTTATACTGTATTTAAAAGTAGCCTTTTCTCACTGTTCATATATTGTCCAAGATTTCTAGTGCAGGCTAAAATACTTTTGGATGTGTTGATAAATGCAAGGTAGGCTATTTGTGAAAATATAACAGAAAATCACCTATAAGTCAACATAACCATTTAAATCAGTGGATTGAGATTTAAAAAAAAACACTTTCGTTAAAATTTGTGTTAACCTTGCACTTTGTGCACTTCTTTGACTTTCTCTTAGTGTATGTATAATTCATGGATGCAATTGATTACTTTTTATAATGAATTTGGATTTAACTTTATGAACTATGCCTTGACTGAGTTTGCAGACTCAGGGACAACTGATTTGAATCTTTTTATGGTTCACTGGACTAAACTTTGTTTTGATTGCCCACTCCTGCCTTACAGTATGTCTGATATTTTTAACATTTTTCTTTGCTTCGTGGAAATGTAGGGAATGTCCTGTCTTCTTAATTAAAATGGATATACTGGCTTGCTGTCGATGTCTTCTATATGTGCTTCAGCTGGAGAAATGATCTGATGTTCATACACACCTGGCTTGAGGTGCTAAAGCGACCACACCTGTAATTACCCACATTTATATGTATATGGTTGCACTGTAGCATCAGTGCTGAACGTGGCAATGTATGGATTCTCCACTCTTTACATGGCTTGAGATGGCTTGGTATCCTTAAAAGGACTGCTCACCTTTTGCCATACAAGTTGGAGAAAGCCTGCAACTTTCCAGGCTTTCCATTCATATTAATTCTTTGCATTTAAATAGCGCTTTTCTCACTACTCAAAGCACTCAGCAAGTGCAGGTTAAGGGCCTTGCTCAAGGGCCCAACAGAGCAGAGTTCCTATTGGCATTTATGGGATTCGAACCTGCAACCTTCCAATTGCCAGTGCAGATCCCTAGCCTCAGAACCACCACTCCGCCACATATTGGCACCCCTACCACTGGAGATATAATGCCAGCTCATACTTGGGTGGCTCATTCCTGGCTGATTTAACTTGTCACCGCCATTAGAATATCTTGGAACTTCCATATTCTGGTAATTATTTTTATGTGCATCTTATAATTGTATCTCCTACTTTATGAATGGATCAATCCTTCAGTGGCATCAGTCTATGCTTCTACTGGATTCTTGCTGCATTTTTAAGAATGCTCATTTGCGCCACCCACTCCACCCTGCCTATCTCACCTTCTCTGTTGTGCTGTGTTGCAGAAGTGTGTTGTAGTACTGTCAGATAAGTACAGGCTTTTTACTATGTTGAAATACTCTTGTGATAAACTCCTGCATGTTAAACATTTTGTCCAGAACAACTGGTCAGATTGGAATGTCAGAAACTGGTATTGTGCAGCGTCCAAAATGTTTACATTGTGGATCCGGTCGCTACCACCACTGGACTGTGAATGGAAAGTTCACTGGCAGCATTTGCTCATGGTTTAGAAAATGAGAGTGTCAGTGTGCCAAATTTGCAATATGCTAAAATAAACTCTGGTTATGGATCTGTGCAAAGCATACCCTCAATAGCCAATATTTCATTGTTTAACATAAGATCTCTTAATGACAAAGCATTAGTGCTATCAGAATTCATTACAGACTCCAACCTTGATATGCTACTCTTAACAGAACCGGCAAAAGCCAAACAAATTCACGTCTCTTATGGAGGCAAGACCATCCAGATACATTTACTACACAGAGGCTTGCAGGTGAAGACAAGGTGGAGGGGTCACAGTAGTTGTTAGATCTGAGTTAAACACTCTTAATATGCATAGATTTATTATTTCATCCAGTCATCTAATGGCGCCAGTATTTTCTGATTCCTTTCGACTCTCTCATATTGCTTTGTTAATAGGGTTAATTTGAGGATTATACTATTGATCTTAGCCCTGCTTCATAGGAGGGGTGTTTGGGCTTTCCCTTTACTTTATCCTCACTTTCTAGAGGAGTGTTCATTACTGATTTACCAAATTATAACCATGGAAAATCAAGATGGTGGTTTCTCTGAGTTGAGGCAGACCTCACATGCTCAAGTTTTAAGCCACATTTAGTTAACCTTTAGTTACATTCAGTCCTTTTCCTTATATTTTAATAATTCATTGTTACAATTTCATTTAAGTGTATACTGTAATAATTTGTAAAATATTATATATTAACTAAAAATTCCAAACATGTTTGTTTTCCTGCCCACTCTGGTGCTCACATATTAGATCTGATTTATATACTGGCTTGTCTATTGGTGACACTTAATAGCAGTGATTAGGGACTCTCTGACCATAAAGTACTTTTCACAGTCTCATTAACACTCTCTCCTCTTACCCAGAAATCTCAAATTTCTTACAGAAACCTTAAAAAATATCTGTCCCTCTATGCTTGCTGGATCAATTTCTGATTTTTTTCTGTCTTCCCTTATTCCATCAACACTAAATAGTCTTGTTGATTACTATAACTCAGCTCTCATTCAGCACTAGATAAAAATGGCTCCGTTAAAAAACAAGGAGGCTTCATTTCAGCGTTCAGCTCCATGGAACGACTCAGAATTAGTCTGTGAAAGCAGCTGGCCGACACATTGAGAGAATGTCATGTAAGATTGGCCATACTGTGCATATCCAGACTTTCTCTGACCATCTAAAGGCTTACAGAGATGCATTGACTGCAGACAAGAAAATGCATTATGGCAGAATAATAGAAAGTATCCATGATAACCTAAAGGTTTTGTTCTCTGTAGTTAATGAACTACTTCCTGCATCTGGCCTAATTACCTCCTACTCTGATGTCTGTGAAAATTCCTCCACTTTTTCCATAATAAAATTAAAAATCTAAATAATTCAACTAACACAAATCCATCATCCATTTATATCTGTCCCATTCTTCCCACTCCATCAAGCTGCTGTTCTAAATTTTCACCAGTCACATCTGCGTTTGTTAATGGCCTGATTTATAAGATAAGGCCAACTACTTGGCTACTGGACTCCTTCCCTACCACACTTTTTAAATTCTGCCTTCATGCCATAACCTGACTGTTGCAACAATAATAAATATTTCCCTTGACACTGACTTTATGCCAGCGACTTTTAAAATCGCTTCTGTAACCCCAGTGTTAATAAAAAGTCTGGTCTTGATGCTGACAATCTTAACAATTTTTGGCCTATCTCACGCTTATCTTTACTGTCAAAAGATATTGAGCATGTTGTAACCTTCCAACTCACCAATTACTTAACTTGTAATAAATTGATGGAACCCTTTTAGTCTGGATTTAGGGTGCAGCACTGCTGTGAAACTGCTGTGCTTCAAGTAACTAATGATTTGCTTATGGCAAGAGACTCTGGACAGACCAGCATATTAATTCTGTTAGACCTCAGTGCAGCATTTGACACTGTTAGACATGACATTCTACTGTCCAGAATGGAGAACATGCTGGGTATCTCTGGCACTGGCCTCCACTGGTTTAAGTCCTGTCAACTGATAGGTGAGAGTTTGTTAGTCTTGGCAACAGCAGGTTCAGCTCAGCACCCAGCACATAAGGAGTCCCTCAGGGCCCTGTGTTTGGCCCTCTGCTCTTCTGTATCTATTCTATGCTTCTCCTTGGCCATATTATTTGTAGCTTATGGACTGGGTTATCATTTTTATGCAGGTGATACTCCACTCTATTTCAGTGTTAAAATTGGAAATTCTCAGCTCAAAACTTGTCTCAGTGAAATTAAAACCTGGATGAAGCAGAACTCTTTAAAGTTAAATTGCAACAAAACTGAACTCCTGCATTTGGCACTAAAGCGCAACGTAAGAAAATGAGCTCCTTCTCAGTCACTCTTGATGGTGATCTCATCAGGTCTTCTTCTAATTTAAGGAATCTTGGTGTCATTTTTGATTCCTCCCTTTCTTCTTCCAACCACATAAACCACATTAAGAAATTTTCTTACTTCTACCTATGTAACCTATCCCTGGTTCACTCATTTCCTCTCCTTTTCTAATGCTGAGTAATTTGTCCATGCTTTTGTCATGTCCCACATCAATTATTGTAACTCTCTTTTGGTGGGTGCAGCTTCTAATCTTAAATCACAGCTCCAGTTGATTCAAAAGTCTGCTGCAAGAGCCTTAACACAAGCCAGCCTATAACACTCATTCTGCTTAGCCTTCAGGCTCCCTGCGTCTTTCAGGATTGAATATAAAATTCTATTAATAACCTAGAAAGCTTTAAATGGCCTTGCACCAGACTACATCAGTGACCTTCTCCATCACTCCTCTCCTGTTTGCCCACTAAGGTCCACTAATTCTGACAATCTTGTTGTGCCCCACACTAACCTGCACTCTATGGGTGACAGGGCCTTCAGCTGTATAGCGCCCAGACTTTGGAATGACCTCCTGAAATTAATGAGATCAGCTGACTCAATTGAATTTTTTATTAAACAACATAAAACTCATCTCTTCAGGAAGGCTTTTAACTCAACCTAACATTTTGCTCCTTCTTTATGTTTACCTCTCTGTCTGGATGTTCAGTAATTAATTTGTGTATGTGTGTGTGTTATATCACAAATGATGCTATTTGTTCAAGCTTTTCTTCTAGTATTAAATTTAGTTGTTCATTTTAGTGTTCTATGTGGATAGTATTTGTATCCATTGTTATATATAGCCTGCTGTTTTTCCTGAGACTCTGTGAAGCGCCTTGAGCATGGGAAAGGAGTTATATAAATAATATATTTTTATTATTTCTTTATATAACCAACATGGGAAAAAGATACACTACCGCCATGTGTTCTTTACAAAGACATACACACACTTCTGTGCTCATCACAATCTTATGTTATGCCTCATAGCTCCCTAGAAGTTGTCTTCTCAGTTTATGAGCTTTTCTTGGACATTGCAGTGGCATAGGAAAGCTACTGGCAGTGATGGAACTGAAATCAGCACTGAGTGAATAAAAATTACCTCATAGTATAAAGTCGAGAGAGAGTGTTAGCCAGGACACAGGCAACGATTTTTAGCTAAATCAATGTACCTACATTCACACCTGAATTAATTAGGATCACGATCGGATGGCACTTGACCACATTAAACAACTGGGGTAAACCCTCTGGTGGTGAATTGATCAGAAATTGATTGTGATCACCTTTAATTCAAGTGGAAATACAAATTTGTTTTCTCTAACAACAATCAAGTCAGTGGACAAAGACAGAATAATTGTGTAGAGTGGTGGTAGGTGGTAGATAAGCCACAGAAGGGCAGTCAGCCTTGACAACCTATGCAGCTTTAAAAAGTGAGGTCAGTGGGTGAAATCGAAATTCAAATTCACTTTCAAGATTCTTTGTTTGTCACATACACAGTTATACAAGTACAACATGCAGTGAAATGTGCTCTGAATCGACCCATGAGACTGTGCAATAAGTTATCAAGTAGATAATTAATAATTAAATTTAAATAAAAAAAAGAAATAAGAAATTTAAATTAATAAAAGTAACTTAAAAGGGTAAAACTAAGGTGATACAACATATAGGGGAAAAAATAGGTATCCGAAGCATTACAATTTTAAACAAGATCTGAGCGGTGTGGAACTGAAACAGAATATGTATGTACCGTAAAGTGCAGTGTGGTAGTTTACAGGTTAAAATTGACTTAAATGGCATGGTGGCAGCTGGGAAACAATGAGGTAGAGAATTCAGTTTGTGTTAATGAACATTTGAAAATGTTTGTGGAGGTATACCCAGGTTAACACACCTTATAGCCCGTGGATAGACGCTCCACCTGAGCCTCTCTGTTCTGGCCATAATACTCCTAAACTGATTTCAGCCGGTCGAACATATAGTTACCAGGGTGAGATGAGTCTCTGATGATCCTAGTTGCTCTGGTCCTGCATCTCCAGGTATAAATACCCTGCAGAGATGGTAGATCAGCATTGGTTTAGTGTTCCGCTGCCTGGAGCACTCTCTGTAGTTCCTTAATGTCCTGTACACAGCTGTCCCCAAGAGTCAAGACACTTTGTATAGCAACAGAGTAAAAAGTCCTTACAGTCACTGGAGATACCCTAAACTTCCTCAACTGTCTAAGACGGTAAATATGCTGCCTTGCCTTTTTGGATTGGGCTTGAATATGATCAGTTCTTGTCAAATCCTCTGTGATGTGAATGCCCTGATATCTGAAGCTGCTCACCCTCTGCACGTCGATCCCGTAGATGTTGGGGGGGGGGGAGGGTTTAGGACCGCTGTTGTCTCGTACTGAAGTCTACAACCAACACCTTGGTGAGTCGAGCTACCATCTCCCTCATGAGGCGGCTGCATCTTTGGCATCATTCTGAAACACTAAAATTATTCATGGCAGTGTGGAATGCCACCTAATTTTCCCTTTTACTTTTGGGTCATTTTGAGTGCTCAGTTTCCATTTCTAACTACTGATCAGTAGCTGTTGTGTGGTCTTCTGTAGAGATAAATGCAAGTGGACATTAAGCACACATTTTAATGATGGGTGTTAATGAAATCCAGCTAAAGTAGACATGAATACAAACTTTTTAAGAAATTCACTTTAAAAGGCGTCTTTGAGTAAGCTAAGAGTCATGGATAGCAATTTTAAACTTGTTTTGAGTGTTCGTGAAGCAGACTGCTTTAATAAGGTCCATCCCTCAGAACTTGAGTTTGACATCCCAAATTTAAAGCATAAATCACAACTGCATCTCTCTCTCTCTCTCTCTCTCTCTTTCTCTCTCCATATATATATATATATATATATATATATATATATATATATATATATATATATATATATATATATACACAGTGGGGCAAAAAAGTATTTAGTCAGCCACCAATTGTGCAAGTTCTCCCACTTAAAAAGATGAGAGAGGCCTGTAATTTTCATCATAGGTATACCTCAACTATGAGAGACAAAATGAGAAAAAAAAATCCAGAAAATCACATTGTCTGATTTTTGAAGAATTTATTTGCAAATTATGGTGGAAAAAAAGTATTTGGTCAATAACAAAAGTTCATCTCAATACTTTGTTATATACCCTTTGTTGGGAATGACAGAGGTCAAACGTTTTCTGTAAGTCTTCACAAGGTTTTCACACACTGTTGCTGGTATTTTGGCCCATTCCTCCATGCAGATCTCCTCTAGAGCAGTGATATTTTTGGGGCTGCCGCTGGGCAACACAGACTTTCAACTCCCTCCAAAGATTTTCTATGGGGTTGAGATCTGGAGACTGGTTAGGCCACTCCAGGACCTTGAAATGCTTCTTACAAAGCCACTCCTTCGTTACCCAGGCGGTGTGTTTGGGACCATTGTCATGCTGAAAGACCCAGCCACGTTTCATTTTCAATGCCCTTGCTGATGGAAGGAGGTTTTCACTCAAAATCTGACGATACATGGCCCCATTCATTCTTTCCTTTACACGGATCAGTCGTCCTGGTCCCTTTGCAGAAAAACAGCCCCAAAGCATGATGTTTCCACCCCCATGCTTTACAGTAGGTATGGCGTTCTTTGGATGCAACTCAGCATTCTTTCTCCTCCAAACACGACGATTAGAGTTTTTACCAAAAAGTTCTATTTTGGTTTCATCTGACCATATGACATTCTCCCAATCCTCTTCTGGATCATCCAAATGCTCTCTAGAAAACTTCAGACGGGCCTGCACATGTACTGGCTTAAGCAGGGGGACACGTCTGGCACTGCAGGATTTGAGTCCCTAGCTGCGCAGTGTGTTACTGATGGTAGCCTTTGTTACTTTGGTCCCAGCTCTCTGCAGGTCATTCACTAGTTCCCCCCTTGTAGTTCTGGGATTTTTGCTCACCGTTCTTGTGATCATTTTGACCCCACGGGGTGAGATCTTGCGTATAGCCCCAGATCGAGGGAGATTATCAGTGGTCTTGTATGTCTTCCATTTTCTAATAATTGTTCCCACAGTTGATTTCTTCACACCAAGCTGCTTACCTATTGCAGATTCCTTACTCACGTGCTAGCCTCAGGGCATACCTTACCTCCGCTTAGCTAGCGACCGAGAGAACTACTTAACAGATTTAGATCGGGTTGTTTTCTATAATTTACTTGAACATTCCAGTTGATTTTGCGACTTCTCTCATTGTGCTAAGAATCATAGTCTGTTGAAGGAGCTATATATTTGTGCTAATCCGAGACAGAGGCTATGGGCCAAGGGGAGGAGGAAGTGTGATGTCAGGAGTGGAGAGCAAGGCAGGGCCTTCCCCACTGTCCTTTTTCATTAATACGTGGGTGGAGCCACGGTGCACGGCTAGTAGTGAGTATATTTGATGCACACTGTAGTGGTTCCATCCTTCAAAGTGTTCCAATCTCTTGAAGTCATCCTATTCTTGTGTTTTACATACTTTCTAATGGCTGCTGCTGTACTGATCCTGAGACAGCAGTATGCCTATTACAGTTCTGTCACCCGACTGTTATGCACAGCAAATCCTTTGGTTTATACGTGATGACATGGGGTCAATCTAGAGTCTGTGTTTACCTGTTATCTTGCATGTCAGTGCTGCTTTGTATTGCATTACTCTTTGCCTTTACAAAGTCATGCTCACTATGAAAGTTTGATTAAATGGTTTTTAGCTGACTCAATTGCTGGATGTTTTTTTTTAACTCTGTTTTGCCAAGCAAATGATATTCAAGCCTGAGTCATGTAGTTTTCTTTGTTGTACACTAAAGTTTCATTTATGTCTGCTGTGCTGTTTGCTTGTCTGAGCATGCCATACTCCCCACTTAATTTTATGTGTAAGATTGTCATCTGTAGTGAAATGGGCACCTTTATCTCATGCATATATTTCTCTCTGCTGCACATGAACTAAATTCTAAGTCAAGGACTGTGGTATGGTGATTTAGACATTCAGCCAGTAATAAGCTTTTTATGTGGAGGAGAGCAGGTCATTAGGAACAGCAGAGTGTTCAGCAGACCAGATTAGTAGGAGAGTTTTTTCACTGGTTTGTATAACAGGAACTAACACTTGATAGGATGGCAGTCAGTAACAAGGCGCATTCATTTTCATCCAAACTCTCATTTATACTGGGCTAGCTTAAAGCCTTAAATTAACATGACACACACACACATATTTGGGATGCAAGAAAGAGGCAAGCAGATACAGACCAATTATATAAAACTCCATACAGACTGAATGACTATGAATATGAAGTAAATCTCCCTTGGATTAACACATTTAAATCTTTGAAATTGTGATATAGTACATAAGTACCATGGGCAATATTTAAATGACAGAAAATGTTTTGCTTGTCTGCTTAATGTAACTGTGCATGGGAGAACCTTTCAATCCCTAAAGACCTACAGCAAAAGGTAGTAATCGGCTCAAACAGGACTACTATATAGTCCATTGCATGGCTGATTTTGAGTTGCCTGTTAATCTAATCTGTATGTTATTGAGATGAGGAAGGAAATGTAGAAGTTTGATAAGATATTTGACATATGACAGGAGACCACCATCCAGTTGATTTGTTATAATATTACTAAGCTGCCCCAATATCTCATCCAGATACTTCCTTAAGGTTGTTAAGGCTTCTGGTTCAATTACTTGATTCAGAAGTGCTTCCTCCCTTCAGTTCTAAGTACATTTCACACTAAATTCCAGTGGTGTGCTTGAGTATGTCACTTGCCATAGTCTTGAAAGGATTTTGCTAGATCTACTTTATCAATGCCTTTCAGAATTTTGAAGACCTGGATTAGGTCCCCACACAGTCTTCCCCACTGGAGATTAAACAGGGTTAATTCTCTGAGTCCATAAGTCCAGGGATCCCCTTGGTTGCTCTCCTTTGCAACAGATTCAGGTGCTGCTGTGTCTTTCTAGTACCATGGTGACCAGAACAGCACGCCATACTCTAGATGTGGTCTCACTTGTGCAATATA